>NC_135536.1:126973452-127336766 GCF_045843805.1 Urocitellus parryii
GAAATCTTAGCATAGTTTTGATTTACTTTTCTCTAATTACTGGTGATGTTGAACAATTTTTTATATAATTGTTGATTGATTGTATATCCTTTTCTGAGAAGTGTCTGTTCAATTCCTTGGCCCATTTATTGATTGGGTTATTTTTTTTTTTTTTTGGTGTTAAGATTTTTGAGTGCTTTATATATCCTAAAGATTAGTTGTCTATCTGATGTGCATGTGGTAAAAATTTGCTCCCCAAATGTAGGTTCTCTATTCACCTCACTGATTGTTTCTTTTGCTGAAAAGCTTTTTAGTTTGAATCCATCCCATTTATTGATTCTTGATTTTAATTCTTGTTCAATTGGAGTCTTATTAAGGAAGTTGGGTCTAATCTGACATGATATCAATTTGGACCTACTTTTTCATATTAGATGCAGGGTCTCTGGTTTAATTCCTAGGTCCTTGATCCACATTGAGTTGAGTTTTGTGCATGGTGAGAGATAGGGATTTTATTTCATTTTGTTGCATATGGATTTCCAACACCATTTGTTGAAGAGGCTATCTTTTCTCTAATGCATTTTTAACAACTTTGTTTAAAATAAGATAACTGTAATTATGTGGGTTAGTCTCTGTGTCCTCTATTCTATACTATTGGTCTACAGGTCTATTTTTGTGCCAATACCATGCTCTGTAGTATAGTTTAAGGTCTGGCACAATGGTTACATTTGCTTCACTCTTCTTGCTAAGGATTGCTTTAGCTATTCTAGGACTTTTATTTTTCCAAATGAATTTTATGATTGCTTTTTCTATTTCTATGAGGAATTTCATTAAAATTTTGACTGTAATTGCATTAAATATATATAGTGCTTTTGGTAGTATGGTCATTTTGACAATATTAATTCTCCCTATTCAAGAGTATGGGCAATCTTTCCATCTTCTAAGGTCTTCTCTAATTTCTTTCTTCAGCATTCTATAGATTTTGTTGTAGAGGCCTTTCACCTCTTTCGTTTAATTGATTCCCAAGAGTTTACTTATTTATCTATTTTTTCATGTTTTGTAAATGGGGTAGCTTTCCTTATTTCCATTTTAGAGGATTTGTCACTGATATACAGAAATTACTTTGATTTATGGGTGTCATTTTTATACAATGCTACTTTGCTGAATTTATTTTCTAGTTCTAGAAGTATTCTGGTAGAATTTTTTGGGTCTTCTTTGTATATAATTATATCATTGGCAAATAGTGCTAATTTCAGTTCTTTGTTTCCTGTCCATATCCTTTTAATTTCTTTCTTCTGTCTTATTGCTCTGGCCAGAGTTTGAATAACTATGTTAAATAGAAGTGGTGAAAGAGGGCATCCCTGTCTTCTTCGAGTTTTTAGAGGGAATGCTTTCAATATCTCTCCATTTAGAATGATGTTGGCCTGGGGCTTAGTATAGATATCCTTTAGGATGTTGAGACATGTTTCTGTTATCTCTAGTTTTTCTAGTGTTTTAAATATAAATGGATGCTGTATTTTGTTGAGTCCTTTTCTCTACATCTATTGAGATGACCATATATGATTCTTACCTTTAAGTCTATTGATGTGATGAATTACATTTATTGATTTTCATATGTTGAAAAAACCTTGCATCCCTGGGATGAACTCCACTTGATTGTGGTGCACAATCTTTTTTGATTTGTTTTTGTATTTGATTTGCCAGAATTTTATTGAGAATTTTTACATCTATGTTCATACTGGTCTCAAGTTTTCTTTCTTTCATGTGTCTTTGCCTGTTTTTGGAATTAGAGTAAAATTGGCCTCATAGAATGAGTTTGGAAGTGCTCTCTCTTTTTCTATTTTACAAAATAATTTGTAGAGTATTAGTATTAATTCTTCTTTAAAGGTCTTATAGAACTCAGCTGTGTATCTAGCTGGTCCTTGGCTTTTCTTAATTGCTAGGCTTCTGATGGCATTCTGTTTCATTGCTTAAAATTGATCTGTTTAAATTGTATATATCATACTAATTAAATTTGGGCAAATCATATGATTCTAGAAATTTGTCAACGACTCTGATATTTAATATGTTGGTGATTCTTTCAATTCAACTTTTAACATTTTGGTTTGTTTGGTGGACTGTTTCTTTCACTTCCAGGATTTCTGTGTTTTTTTTTTTTTGAACCTGTATCTCCCTATTGAAGTAATCTTTTGCTTCCTGTATTTGCTTATGTAGCTCTTTATATAAATGATATTTTGTTGCCTGTATTTGCTTTCTTATATCATCCTTTAATTCACAGAACATTTTAATTATATACATTCTAAACTCCTTCCCTGTAATTTCATCTTCTGTGTTGGCCTTGATTTGTTTGTGGCAATTTCTTCCCTTATCTTTTCATGTTGATTGTGTGATTTCACTTTTAGCACTGTGGATTCAAGGCTTTACCATTTTTACCCTATAGGCTTATAGTGCCACTGATGGTTCCAATACCTCTCCTTGAGGGCAAGAACAATGATAGCAGATCCAAACATAAATAATATGCAACATTAAATCAAGTGGTTGCTATTAAGACGTTCACCATTTGGTCACAACTTACAGAAATGGTGAATTCAATTATTATCTACAATATAATCAGTGGCTTTGCAAAAGTGTTTGCAGTTTGTGGTGGAGGACAAAGAACTAGGGGTGAAGTGTAGGATGATATGCTGAGGAGATAGGAGGTGAGGATATAGAGTTATTATATCTTAGGAGGCGTGAAAGTGGAATCTAAAGAAGGTTAATGGCAGGATAAGGGAGAGGAAGTAATTTTGGATAGACAATGTAGTGGGATGACAGTATAGTATGTAAAATAAACACACATTTATATTAAGAAAAAAATTTAAAAATGCGAAAATAGTAAAAATGGGAGAAATAAGAATATACTACACCACTATAAATATACTATTCAGACACCCCAGCCCTCAGTATTCTAATTCTTACAAAGTACTTGGTTTCACATAGGTTGGGGATGTGAGGGTGGAAAAATAGAAAGGAAGAAGAAGAAGAAAATAATCTCAAAGGAAGAACAAGGATTGTTTTAGTTGGAGATCTGTCTCTTTCCTGTTTTCCTTCTCATCCAACAGGTGTGGCTGTCTGTCGTTAGCTGGTATATCTGTTTTTAGAATGGTGAATGTTACCAGGGTGAGAGGATTGGTCTTCGGTGAAGGGCACCTGGAAGAGAAATATTTCTTTGAATTTTTGTTCAGGGTGTCTGATCATCTTTTCTCCAGGTTTGATTTTATTTTCACAATTTTATATTTTATCTTCATTGCCTGAAACTCTGTCATCCAAGTAGACAAGTCTATTAACCTTGCTTTCCTTTTAATTTTTAATTTGGTTTGTTGATTTCTTATGCTTCGTTTTTTTTTTTTGAAACTCTATCTCATTATTCAAGTGATATTTCACTTTCTATATTTTTTTCCTCTGATTTTTTTCACCTTACATTGTTTTTACTTTACAAATTTGCTTAACTACATGCATTTCAAACTCCTTCTCTGACATTTCTTCCATTGTGTCATCAATGGATTCTGTTATTGGAACATTTTGGTTTGTTTGGGGCAATTTGTTTCTTTGCTTTTTCATGTTCTTTTTTAGTCTATCTATCTACAGTGTGCATCTGAACCCACTGTGGGCTTATAGTGTCCCTAAAGGTTTCTGGCACCACACCTTTCAGGGGGAGACAAATAATAACAATATATAGCCTTAAACCAAATAACTTCTAAGATGTTTAAAGTTTTGTTGCAATAAACAGAAATTTTATGCTCAGTTATTGACTATATTAAAAACCATAAGTTTGCAAAAAGGTTTACAATTTCAAATGGATAACAAGGAGACAACAGAAGTGGTATAGGATGTGAGGCACTAAGAGTTCTGCCTCCAGAATTAACCCTTTTACCCTAACAACCCTGCCCTTAGTGTAAGGCAAACATTACACCCCAGACCTAAAACTGGAGAATGGAAGCTGAAAATCTTTTGATCTTCAAGGGAAATAATCCAACTTCATTGTTTGGGGTGATAAGTTTCCTTGCTTTTTCATGTTTGTGTGTCTACCCATCTAATCATTTGGGTCTGAGGCAGTAGAGTTTCTACCCCCTTGGACTGTATAATGTCCCTAAATGTTTCCAAAATCTCATTGTTCAGGATAATAATCCAATAACAACCAATCCAAATAATAGACAGTATTAAATGAAATAGTTTCTAGTATGATGTCTACAATGTTAATTGTCACAATAAATACAAGTGGTGTGATCAGTTGTTGCCTAGAAAAAAAGCAGTACATTTACAAATGTGATTATAATTTCAAATGTTGAACATAGAGGCAACAGATGTGATATAGGATGTGATGATTATGAGGAAGGAGGAGAGGAGTTATAAGTAAAGAATTAAAGGAAGAGTGAAAGAATAATAGAGATTGGTTGTTAGCAGAAGAAAAGAGAGAAAGAGAATCAAGAGAAAAAGTGGTGGGAGAAAAAATATATATTTATAAAATGTAAAATTAAAAAAATTAAACATTAAGATTTAAAAATACAAAAAATACTGAAATATATACTAATCATTCATTCTTAACCTCAAGAAAACTGATCTATGATAAATAATTTGATTCAAAAGTGCTAGAATTGAGTAAAAAAATAGATGAGTATGTATAAGTGTTCATGAACAGTTGTAGGCTTGGGTATGCTCAAGATTCCTTGCTGAATGCCAATTGGTCTGGCAATTTTAAATCAGTGCACCTCAAGGGCCTAGCAAATGCCAGTTTATGTTGGAAGATTGTAAACCAGGAGCTCCTTTGAGTTCTACTCATGTGGGATAGGAGCCAATTCTTAGCCCACTATGTTGCCTGTAGACCCCACAATTCCTGGTCTCTGATTCAGTCTCCAAACTCAATCTCTTCTGACCCTTCCCTTTTTAATTACTAGTCAGGCACTTCTCTTCCTGCTGGTCCTGCAAAAAGCCAATTTGGAAGTGGAGGGGAAGGCTGGGTGGGGTTCCAGGACTACTATTGCCCTGTGTAAATCTCTCTGTACACTTAATTTTCTCCTAGTCACTTAGTAACACTCTGTCACCAGAATGGGTTTGCCCAACTTGGTTTTTGGGCCTGACTCAGATCTGCTAGAAATTGGTTCCTTTGGCCACTGGTCCCCATGCTGCAGCTTCAAAATGGTTTCTTTCTCTGTCCTCTGCATACCACTGGGAGAGATAAGGTTTCCATTCCATACAAGGATATTGTGCCACACACAGTACAGTTTAGTCAGGCAGTGTCTTTGTTCACTGAACTCTCCATACCCTGATATTCCTCAGAAATATGGCACAGTATTAAAGGGCCAAACCATTCAGGTTCTGTTAATTCCCTTATTGCTTTATTGTGTTTGCAGAGAGACTGTTTTCACTTGTGCCTCCAGCTGCTGTCATGGCTGTGGTGCTGGTAATTTCTTTCTTATTTTATTATATTAGATCTATTGTGTCCTTGATATGTTTTTATTGCCCAGTTTTAAATTCCAGGAAGGCTCCCTCTAATTTTTGTGTGCTCACTCACCTTGCTAAAAATCTGGCTGTTTTTCTTGGTTTCATGCCACAGAGCATCCAGGAAAGTGAACTCTCTATTCTTCCATCTTTCTCTCTCCTGGATGTAGTATTTTTCGTTGGCATCATTTTCTTTTCTGTCAAAACTTGGTATATATTATTTAAAGACCTGATACCTTTTGGAGTCTGGGTTGAAAAATCGGCTGGGATTGTTTCATTTAACTCTAAATGTGACCTGTCATTTTTCTTTAGTAGCTGTCGAAATTTGATCCTTATTCTCTATGTTAGGAATTTTATTAATAATGTACCTTGGAATGGGTCTGTTGTAATTTAGTACATTTAGAGTCCTGTATGCCTCCTGTATTTGATTTTCCATTTCATTATTAAGGTTTTAAAAATTTTCTGTTGTTATTTCATTGAAAACTGTGCATTCCTTTAGTTTGTGCTTTAAGGACTTCATCTAACACCATGAGTCTTGGATTTGGCCTTTTAATACTGTCCCATATTTCTTGAAATTTCTGTTTATGGTCTCTTAACATCTTTTCTTCATGATGAACTTTATTTTCAAGATTATATACTTTGGTCTCATTGCCTGAAATTCTATAATTCAAGTGATCTAATCTCTTGGTTATGATTTTTAATGGATTTTTAATTTGGTTTATTTATTTCTTCATTTTGAGGATTTTCAGTTGATTCATCTTCAGGATCTCTATCCCCTTATTGATGTAATCTTTCACTTCCTGTATATTCTCTCTGATTTTACTCATCACATCATCTTTTACCTTATAGATAAGCTTAATGATAATCTTACTAAATTTCTTCACTGATATTTCCTCCACTGTGGTGTCAATAGAGTCTCTTATTCAGGCATTCTGGGTTGTTTGAAATGATTTATTTCCTTAATTTTTTATAATGTTTGTGTGTCTATCTCTCTGAATGGATCTAAATCATAGAATCCTATGAATTTACAGTGGTCCTGTTTTTTTTCCAGTACTTCAGAGATTGGGTGTGTGTGTGTGTCAAATAATAGGAATAACCTATATAAACAATATATAGCAATAAACTAAGTACTTTTCCCCTATTATCTATAATGTTAATTGGTGCAATAAGCATAATTGATAGGATCATCAAATTTCTCCCATAAGAACAGCAAGCTATAGGATCTGGGGTTGTGGCTCAGTCTAGAGTGCTTGGTTAGTATAGATGAGGCACTGGGTTCAATGGTCAAAACCACATAAAAATAAATAAATGTTAAATTCTAAAAAAAAAGAAAAATGAAAAACAAAGGAAAGCTCGCTATAATGTATTAATTATGGCATAAAATCAAACAACAGGCTTTACCTTTGATTTTCATAGTATTCATTAGTCATGGGATCTGGCATTTTATCAACCAATTAGGGCTTATGAGATATGAAGAATAGAGATATGAATAGGCTTAGAGATATGAAGAATAGAGTTTACTAATAGGAAAGATGAAGAGAAAGGGGGATAAAATGGTGTTCAATTTTGAGTAAGTAAATGGAAAATACAAAAGTGATGTACAATGTGATATCTATGAGGAGGCAGGGGAAAATATAAGTAAGAACTTAAAAGAGTGACAGAGAAAGCAATAGAATTTGACTGTTATTAAGAGAAAAAGGATAAAGAGAAAGGATGGAAATAGAATGGTGAAGAAAATACAGAAAAACTCTAAATATATTAATCAAAAACCTGAACCCTCAGCAGATAGGTCAAGAGAAAATAACTATCTTCAAAAATGCAAGAAATGAGAAAACATAAACAAATATGAAATGTATAAACTTAAATGGATCGTTTAGCTCACTATTTTATTTTCTAAAAAAGCAATATTGATGAAAAACTAAAGCATTATTTCCATTGTGGTGGACAAAAGTGTCAATGAGACTATATGTTTCCTTTCTGTTTTCAACTGTCTTTCTTTCCATTTCTGTTTCTTCTTGAGGTATGTGCTGCCAAAGCCAAGTGCCAATGTCTCGGCTTGGCACAGAATCACGAGCCACCACACAACTTTGTAGGTTCAAACAGCAGTTCTTTATTCCGGATCTCACACCAGCCTCCACACACGTTCAGGGGCAGTCTAAATCTGCCCTCACAATTCACCTACTCCACGAGGCTTTTTCCACATCCCATTTTAATCTCAGGAGAACTCAACGGGAACAAGCAGCAGGAACACTCTAATCCCAGCAGCAATAATCTTCAACCTCAACTTCCCTAAAACCCATATTCTTAAACCGGGAACACCCTAAACCCAAGGACCGGGATACTTCCTCAAACCTGCAGGATACTTCCTCAAACCTGGATCCACCCTCGATCACCTTGAGCAGGGTCATCTTACTAAAGCATACATGCAATGTCCCATCGAATGTCCTCTAAGCAGCATGGGGTACGCTGGCAAGGAGATTTTGATGCGTCATACCTACTTGGTAATGGCCCTCAGCAATGTGCTGGGTGTAAGATTAGAAGTCATGGGCTGCCAAATCTTTTCTTTATATTGTGTTGCTCATCAAGATGCCATTTGGTGTTCAGAAACATCTGCTTCCTTTTGGGTGGTAAGATAAAGTTTGTGATGGGAAATACTGTCAGTTCCTTTGCAGTGTGAGTCACAGCTTGGTTCTGAGATGATTTCAGGCAGGTGAAGCTTTTAGGGTAGGGACTTAGCTTAGTAAGGCCACATATGCTTTTTTGAAAAGCTAATTATCTGAAGAATATTAAATAAATGAACATTTAGAACCCATAAAATATCTAACTATGCATTAATTTTACCACAAGAGTCTTCCCAGGGATCCACTTGTAAGATGGGGGTGCCACCCTTATGCCACTTCTATTGCTCACAGGTACCACCATTTCATGGTCTCTTAGGGTTCATCCCCAAGTGAAGCCACATTTATAAACTCAGGTTTATGTGTTCTTTCATGCCTCCTGGGGTCAGTTGTCAAACATGGACATACCTCATTCAGATTACTGATCATCTGCAGCTGGTCATGCAATTAGACTCAAACAGGAGAGTGAGCTGAATTCTCTCCAGGCTCCCCAATTTTTATTCTCCCAAGCAAAATAATCTTTATTCCTAATTTTCTCTGAGTGTTGGTAAGCTCAGATTAAATCATGTGGCTGCTCTCGTCCTATAATGTGTATCAAAGCCAGCCCCATTCTCCTAGCTCCAAGTTATGGGTTACTCTAACCTGCCTACTGCCACAGTGCAGTTGGCCTAAAATGACTCCTGCCTCAGCTCTTGATAGACAATTATTAATCATGATGTATCATTTGTATACCAATTTGTTGTATCCAACAGCCTCTGATTGGCCTAGAAGGGGCTGCTTCTCTTGTCTCAGGATTTTCCATGCTAAGAATGTCCATTTTATTTCTTGAGTGTTTCTATTCTTGTGTGCTAGTTGCCCTGCTCCCATCAGCAGCACAGCTCTACTTTTGTTCCCTTTCCTTGTTTAATATATGCAAAGTTTCCAAGTCTCTAAGGCATTCAGGTTGTCTAGTATTGAGTTGTATTGAAATGTCTCTTTCACTCACTTCACAGAGAGGCAATATTTCTGCTGCTTAAATAGTAATTTGACGAACTATGAGAAAAACTGTTTTTCTTTAGTTTGCCATCTTCCTCTGGAATAAAATTTTTTAATGCAATTTGCTTCTTGTGCTTTAAGAGTCTTGTTAAGCAATTCAGTTCCTAAGATAATGTGGTAAAATTTTATGCTTACCTTTTCTTTTATTAGGAGCAGAGTTTTAGTGCCTAAGTGTCAGATCTACTTTGAGTTTTGTGCAGGGTGAGAAATAGGAGCATGGAAGATCTTTCAAGAATCAATAACTGGGATGGATTCTACTAAAAAAAATTTCTCACCAAAAGAAATGATCAGTAACATGAAAAGAGAGCCTAGAGAATGGAGAAAATATTTACAACATGGTCTTCTGATACAACAATAATCTCCAGGATGTATAAACAATTCAAAGAACTCAACACCAAAAACCAAATAATCCAATAAATAAATGGGCTAAGGAACTAATCAGACTCTTTACAGAAGAAGAAATACAATTGTTCAATCAACAAATAAATGTAAAGCATCTCTAGTAATTAGAAAAATTCAAATCAAATCTACTCTAAGATTTTATCTCATTACAGTCAGAATGGCAATTATCAAGAATACAAGCAACAATAAATGTTGGTGAGGATGTGGGGGATAGTACACTCTCATTGCTGGTGGAACTGCAAATTGTGCAACCACTCTGGAAAGCAGTATGAAGATTCCTCAGAAAACTTGGAATGAAACCACCATTTGATCCAGCTATTTAACTCCCAAATTTATACCCAAAGGACTTAAAATCAGCATACTAGAGTGATGTAACCACAACAATGTTTATAGTAGCTCAATTCATAGTCACTAAAGTATGGAACCAACCTAGGTGTCCTTCAACAGATAAATGGATAAAGAAAATGTGGCATATATACATAATAGAATATTACTCAGCCTTAAAGAAGAATGAAATTATTGCATTTTCCAGTTCATATATGGAGCAGGTATTCATGCTAAGGCAATTAGGCAAAAAATCCAGAAAAACCAAAAGGCTGAATTTTTTTCCTGATATGTGGATGCTAATTCCTAATAAGCTGTGGGGATAGGGAAGAATAGAGGTACTTTGGATTAGGCAGATGGTAGTGAAGGAAAGGAGTGGTACAAGGGCATAAAGAATAGTAGAATGAATTGGACAGTATTACCCTATATACATATATGATTACATGACTGGTGTGATTCTACATCATTTACAACCAGAAGAATTCATTGTTATACTCCATTTATTTATGCCATCTTAAAATGCATTCTGCTGACATGTATAACTAATTAGAACAAATAAAAATGCAATTTACATATGATTCTGTTTTAAATCTTTTAAAATATAAATTCTGATTTAGTGAGTCTGGGATGGATCTTAAATTCTATATTTATCCCCCACCTTTCAGGGATTATGTTGCTGTTGGACCACACACGTTTTGAGTACCAAGGATCTAATGTGGAGCTATCTAAATGGTTCATGCAGAAACACATTCCTCACACTAGAATAAAATATGATAAAATATGTGACTATTTGCTCATGAGTATGTGTTTTTTGATTAGAAAAATTGGAAAATTATCTGGCAGTTTAAAAGAGAAAACTAGCTGCAATTCATCAAGACTACAATGATACAAAGCTGAATAAATGATTGCTGAAACAAATATTGAATGTAAGAAATCAACACCTTCAAGGAGGCTTCACTGCAATTTAATGTTTACTTTGTTCATTATCAATGACAAAACAATGTCAGGAAAATTTCTACGCATATGCATTTTAAAATTCTTTTTAATGTTTTAATTCTATAATATACTACTATTATATTTTTAAACTTCTTGTGCCAAATCTCTTTGTTAATGTTTGTTACAACTATTTTCCACTCTTTAGAAATATCAAAAGCTTTATTTTTCCTTTTCATATTATAATAAATTAAAATTATATTTTAAGCTTTTAATGTTTCCTTTTATTCCCCAAATATTTCCCCAGCTGTATTTTTTAATTCATCTCTCAGTCTTCCTCTATGCCTTGTTACATCATCATGGAGTTGGGTGCTTCCAATATTGGACTGTAAAATTATATTGGTCTTAATTCTGGTCTCATATTTCTTTTAAATATTGGCAAAATCTTAGGAAAATTTATGAAAGCTCACTAATCCTCTATTTGTTTAAAACAAAATAATTATACTTCCTATTTCCAAGGTTCTTGCTTATCATAAAAAACAGATTGTAAAAAATATGCATAAATTTGGTACCTGGTAAGCACCCAAATTACTTAATTTTAGTATACTGTCAACCATTTCTTCCTGAACAGAGGAGATTATTTTCAACTCTATCCAAACAACAGACATTACCACATAACTGGGCATGGAAACCAGTCATAATGAAGCCTACACAATGGACCTTTCTCCCTTGGTATGGGTTGAGTTCGTGTAACACAGGTTAGCTTTGTAATATATGCTAGTGCTTAACCATCAACCTCTTGGTGTCTTGGTTGGATACTTGGAAAGCAATGCAAACACATATAAGGTAGGATTAATGTCATAAATGGGTAAATGTTAGCATTAGCAGCCAAGATTAAAGTTGCTTTATCTTACACTTGGTTAAAAGAATAGGCAAAATATCTATATTTTTTATATATGCAACTATTTTTCAAGGTTATTTGTATCAAATGTTGTCATCCCCAACCTTAAAAGTCGAGCTTGCACACATCCAGTTTTGGCATTCACATCATGACTGATAACTTTCACATTGTGGATTATCATTGGTTCTTATCTTTCTGTGTAGTTAAAAATAGGAAGGGACATAACAATAAATAATAACTATATTTTCCAATTAAACATACCAATATTTTTACCTACCAGATTTGGTATTCTAGAACTGGAATAAAATTTAAAATCAGTTAAATATATTTAAAATTATAAGATCAACTTGATTTTCAGAATGTCTGTAATCATAATTAGGAAGAGCAAAACCAATGCCAATATTACCACTGCACTTGAAAATAGTTATTTTTGATATTTTTTATTTCTTCAGAAAATGTGATAATTTTACTACAACTCAAATAGGATAAAATTTTCTTTTGCATTGATCTTGGTTTGCCACTCTCACCACACCTACTGAATATAGTTCTTAAAGCTCTAGAGAGTGAGAGTAATTAAAAAGATAAAAATAGGAATATAAATAAAATTATTTTCATTTTCTGATGACATGAGTCAATAAATAGGGGACACAAATCCTTTCCCAGAAGACTTCAAAAGCTGATAAATATGTTCAGTGAAGTGACAGGATATAAGATCACCATACAAAAATCTATAACTTTCTTGTATTTCAATAAAAAATTGCTGAGAAAAAATCAACACTAGGGCTGGGGATGTGGCTCAAGGGTAGCGCACTCACCTGGCATGCATGCAGCCCGGGTTTGATCCTCAGCACCACATAAAAACAAACAAAAGATGTTGTGTCCGCCGAAAACTAAAAAATAAATATTAAAAAATTCTCTCTCTCCCTCTCACTCCCCCCTCTCTCTCTCTCTCACTCTCTCTTTAAAAAAATTAACACTATACTGAGAATAGTTTTAAAATTAAATAATTAAAATTAAATTAATTAAAAGTTAATTGAAAATATAACAAAGTAGGTAAAAATCTCTACAACAAAAAATACAAAACACTGAAGAAAGTTATTGTAGAACTTAAAAAATGGAAACATGTACCATCTTTATGTATAGACAGAATTAATATCATTAAAATGGCTATATAACCAAAGGCAACCCAGAGATTTAATTCAGTCCTTATGAAAATATCAATAACATTCTTCACAGAACTAGAAAAAACAGTTCTAAAATTTGTATGAAAGGCAAAATATCCAGAATAGCCAAAGCAATATTGAACAGCAAAAGTCATGCTAAAGGCATCACAATACCCAAACTGAAATTATACTATAGAGCTATAGCAAAAAAACCCCAGCATGGTTTTTTCATAAAAATTATATGAAGACTGATGAAACAATATAGGAGACACAGAGAATTCACATAAATATAATCATATGGTCCTTGACAAAGGTTCTAAAAACATACATCGGAGAAAAGATTTTCTTTAAACAAATTGTGCTGAAGAATTTGGACATCCATATGTAAAAGAATAAAAATAGATCACTACCCATTATCTTGGAAAAAATAAACTGAAAGTGGACCAAAGACCTAGGAATTAGACCAAAAATAGTAAAAGTACTACAAGAAAACATAAGAGCAACATTCTACCACCTTGGCACAGACACTGACATTTTTAATACTAATAAATCTCAAGGAATAAAACAAAAAATTAATAAATGGGATAGCATTAGTTAAAAAAACCTTTGGCTCAGCAAATAAAACATGAATCTGGAGAGAGAGAGAGAGAGAGAGAGAGAGAGAGAGAGAGAGAGAGAGAGAAACAAGATGGGAGACACAGTTTGCAAGCTACCCTTCCAGTAAGGTATTAAGAAGAATATATAAACTCATAAATGTGCCCCTCCCCCCAAAAAAGCTAAGAACAGAATTAATAATGGGCCAAAGATCTAAAGAGACATTTCCCAAAAAAGAAATACAAATGGATAACATCAAGAATAAAGCCAATGATATTTTTAGTGAGGATATGAGGAAAATGAATAAGGTATAATAATTAGGCATTTTTGGAGGCACTGTAAATTAGTACCACCACTTTTAAAAGAAATACAGGAGGTTCATCAAAGGGTAGGAATGGGGCACCATATAACCAGCTATATCATTTCTCAGCATTTATTCTAAAGAATTGAATCACACATACTATATTGATATATGCATCTCAATATTTATAGCAGTTCAATACATAATAGCCAAGTTATGTAATCACATTATGTGCTCGTCAATTGATGAAAGAATAAAGAATATTTGGTACATGTACACAACAGGTTCTACTTGGTCATAAAAATTAATTAAATTATAATTTGCTGGTAAATAGATGGAATGGAAATGTATCATGGCCAGCGAAATAGGCCAGACTCAGAAAGTCAAGGATCAAATATTTTATTTTATATGCAGAAGTTAGGGGGCAAATGAATAAAAAAAGGAGGATCTGATGAAAATAGAATGAGAATAGAAGTGGGGAACTAAGGGTGAGAAAGAAATAGAGAGAAAGGTGAAGAACTGGATAATTAAGTGCACCAAATTATGTTATGCATATGTATGAACAATTCATATAATAATTGATTAAAATTTTATATATAATTATAATGATCAAATTAGAAAAAATAAGAAATATGAATAAAGAAGAGGAAAGAGAAAGTACTGGGGATTGAAGTGGTACTAACTATCCATTTGTAAATGTCAAAATGTACATTATTATCAATAATGAATTGCACTAAAAATATATTTTGAAAAATGAATCAGACCAAAAGAAAAAAAGGAAGTTCTTAGGCTACATCATATATTCTCAGTTAACTTGGTTGGCAGAATATTATAATAGTTTCGGTTGTTCACTATTTTTAATTAAACCATTGCTTGCTACAAGTGAGTAAAATTTGGGAAGGGTTAGTCAGTGCTCCATCAGTTTTTCTTTCTTTTGGGATCTGTTTTTGGGTTGTTCTATACGTCTTGTAAAGTTTGAAGACCTCTATCCTGTGGACTTCTGCATGTATGCTATAATGGTTCATTTCATCTTTGTAAAATGGATGTATGCAATAATTACTCAAATTGAGAGTACTGAAGAAAGTTAAGTGGTAGGGTGACATACAGGTAAGAAAAGGAGATACATTTTTGGAGATGTTGAGAGCACAGCTAATAGAAATAGGGAGGTGGTGGCTTGCCTGTGTGTTTGGGGAATTCTTTATGATGCATCACATTGCTTCACTCACTTTCTTTCTCTAATTTTTAAATTTGTTTATGATTCCCTTTCTACAGTAAGTTTTCTGATATTTTCCTATCCATAGTTTTCTCAGGACATAACTAACAATTTATCCCACTTTTGTGGCTTTATTTGCTCTATGGCCTTTTCCACTTACTTTGAGAGCCCTTTTCCAACATAGGTCATAGTCACACCACATTCATACATGCTGCCCAGTGACCATGGACAGACTTTAAGCAGGACACTGGCACTAATCAGGTGATTATTACAAGACACATTTTTAATTCAGTCCTCTAAATTTTTACACACACACACACAAAAAAAAAACAACAAACAAACCCATAATCAAACATATGAACTTTCCTATCATAACTGCCTTCATTGTGCCTTGGCAATTCTTGGGGGATTTTCAAGATGGTGGAAAAGAGAAGGTATCTTTTCTGGCTACTCCATGGTGTGAAACCAAGAAAATAGACAGGCAGCTTCTCAGCTAAAATGTGAATTTAAATTACAGGTGAACAAGAGCAACAAACAATCAATAAAAATTGGGTATAATTTGCTGTAATTTAATAATGGATACTCAAAGAAGATAAGGGGCTCAGGGGGTGACATACAATAAAATAAGAAAAAGAACCCCAGAGGTACACCTGCTGCTGTGGCTGGAGGCACCAGCCAGAGTATTCCCTGTGCAGGCAAAGTGGAAGGAAAGGGGAATTAAAGAAATCCACATTTTTAAGGAGAACTGAGGCATGTCTTATACAAAAAATTTAGAGATCAAAGACACTGCCCAACTAAACTCAAAGAAGTGGTGCACAATATCCTTGTATGAGAAAGAACCTACATCTCTCTGGGGCTGTGAAGCTGAGGAAGCCAATTCCTGTGAAACCAGAATTTGGCCCAAAATATAGGCCAAGAAAACCCACACTGCATGACACAGAGTGTACCTAAGTGATCTGGAGAAAGAAAAACGTGGAAAAAGATTTACACGGGAAACTACTTGTTATGGAAACCCACCCAGCTCTCTCTCTATCCCTCCAATTTGGCTGCTTCCAGGACCAGCTGAAAGAGATGTGCCTGGAAGGAAATTTGAAAGGACAGGGGTGGGAGAGATTACATTTGAAAACTGTACCCAAGACCAGGAAATATAGGGTCTGCAGATGATACAGTGGACTAAGAATTGGCTCCTCCACAACATGAGTGGAACCCAGGGGAGACCCCAGGGCCACAGTCTTCCACTATGGACTGGCAATTGCTAGGCCTTAGAGGTGCACTGATTTGAAATCTCCAGACCAATTAACATTCAGTGAAAAGCCTGAAACCCACCTAAGTCTCAACCCCAACTCCACGAATTCCATTTATGGCATTACCTATCTCACTCCAGCAATGTGTGGAGTACCACCCTCCTGATGACTCCTCCTAACACAGCTGAGAAGAGAAGCTGAGAATCTTTTGGACTGCAATGGAAGCAATGCTTTAACTTTTCATTGAGATTTTTTTCCTTTTCTTTTACTTTTCTATATTAAATTGTGATCTTAATTCATGGACATCATCGAATGTGATGGACATCATTATCCAAAGTATAAATGTATAAAGACACAATTGTATAAAGACACAAATTGGTATGACCATACTTTATATACAATCAGAGATATGAAAAATTGTGCTCTTTATATGTAATATGAATTTTAATACATTCTGCTGTTGTTTATTTTAAAAAGTATTTAAAAAACAAAGAAGAAACCAGTTCAAATTAAAACAAAAAATAAATAAAAATGATGAGGAATAAAAATCATTTCTCAATAATAATATTAAATGTAAATGGCCTAATCAAATAACTCAAAAGACATAGACTGGAAGATTGGTTTAAAGACTCAACAATATACAGTCTCCAAGAGACTCATCTCATATAAAGATAGCAAGAGACTGAAGGTAAAAGTATAAAACAACAACAACAACAACAACAACAAACCCCCCCCACAAAACATAATTAACATGGATCTCATATACAAGTGGGATTTCTATCCTCATATCAGATAAAGTGTACTTCAAGCTAAAGTTAATCAGAGGGAGAAAAGAAGGACATTTCATGCTGCTTAAGGGAATTATACATTAACAGGACTTATCAATTTATGCTCTCCAAAGTGCTCTGTGTGTGTGTGTGTGTGTGTGTATGTGTATAAAAATCTCAAAAAATCCCTTCTCAACTTCAAAAATCTAATAGAGCACAACACAATAATATTAAATAATTTTAACACCTCTCTCACAATTTGGTGGATTCTCAAAAAAAGAGCTAAATAAAGAATCTATAGAACTAAAAAATACAAATAATAAGATAGTTAACAAACATATATAGAATATTTTATCCACCTTGACTGAATACACTTTATTTTCAGAAACGCACAGGTCTTTCTATAAAATTGACCATATCATAGGGCCCAAAGAAACTCTTAGCAGATACAAAAACTTGAGATAATACTTTGTATTCCATCAGATCACAATGAAATGAAACTAGAAATCAATGATAAAATAAAAAACAGAAGCTACTCTAACACATGGAGACTAAGTAATATGCTATTGAATGACCAACACATAGCAGAAGAAAACTGGGAAATGAAATTTAGAAAAGCATACTTACAGGTTTTTGAGTATAGCTATACATCCTATGGAAACCTCTAAGAGGAAATTCATTGCACTGAGATAATCTATTAAAAGGATAATGGTCTTCAAATAAATAGCCTAATACTAGGTTTCAAAGCCCTAAAAATGAAGAAAAAATCAACATGAAAAGCAGTAGAAGACAGGTGGTAATTAAAATCAGAGCCTAAACAAATAAAATTAAAACAAAATCCAAACAAAACAATATGTTGGTTATTCAACTATACAAAATTGATTAACCATTAGCCAAGCTAATAAAGAGAGAAAAAGAGAAAACACAAATTACTAAAATTTGTGATGAAAAGGAAATATCCTGGTGGACACTAATGAAATACATATGATAATCAGAAACTATTTTGAAAATCTATGTTCTAATAAAATGGAAAATCTAGAAGGCATAACCAAATTTCTAGAGGCATATTACCTAGATAAATTGAATCAGGAAGACACAGAAAATATAAACAGATCAATTTCAAGCAATGTAATTAAAGACACCATCAAAAACTTACCAACAAAGAAAAGGCCAGGACCAGATGAATTCTCATATGAGTTCTGCCAGAACATCAAAGAAGTACTAACACTAATTCTTTTCAAATCATTCTAGGAAATAGAAAAGGAGGGAACCCTTCCAAATTTATTTTAATAAGGTAATATCACCCTGATACAAAAAATCAGACAAAGACACATCAAGAAAGAAAATTTTAGGCCAGTATCCCTGATGAACACAGATGCAATTTTTTGGTGGTGCTGGGGATTGAACTCAGGGCTTTGTGCATGAGAGGTAAGCACTTTACCAAATGAGCTATGTTCCCAGCTCCAGATGAAAAAATTATTAATAAAATACTAAAAAATCGCATATAAAACATATGAAAAATATAGTGCACCATGATCAAGTGGGTTTCAACCTAGGAATGCAAGATTGGTTCAACATATGGAAACCAATAAATGTAATTCATCACATAAGTAGAGGAGAATTACATGATTAGCTCAATAAATGCAGAAAAATGACAAAATACAGCATTCATTTATGTTTAAAACACTAGATAAACTATGGATAGTAGAAACATACCTCAATATTGTGAAAGGTATGTATTTGAAACCTAAGGCCAACATCATTCTAAATGGACAAAAATTGAAATAATTTCTTCTAAAAATTAGAACAAGACACAGATGCTGTCTTTTACCACTTGTATGAAACATGGTCCTTGAAATTATATCCAGATAAATTAGACAAAAGAAATAAATTAAAATGATACAAATAGGAAAAGAAGAGCTTGAAGTATCCCTACGTGGCAATAACATGATTCTATATTTAGAGGACTTGAAAAATTCCATGACAAAACTTATAAGATTCATAACTGAATTAAGAAAAGTAGCAGCATGTAAAATTAACACCCATAAATCAATTGTGTTTCTATACACAAATGTGAATTACCTAAAAGAAAAATTCGGCAACTATCCCATTCACAATAGAAATACATTGGAATCAATCTAACAAAAATGGTGAAAGAGCTCTACAGTGAAATCTACAGTACACTAAAAAGAGAAATTGAAGATCTTTGAAGATGAAAACATCTCCCATATTCTTGGATGGTCATAATTAATATAGTCAAAATGGTCTTTTGAAAGTGCTATAAAGATATAATGATATCCATACTGAAATCACAATGACATTATTCATTAAAATAGAAAAAGCAGTCATTTATTTAGAAAAATAAGAGGCCTAGAATAGTCAAAACAACACTTGGCAAGAAATTGAAGTTGGAGGCATTGCAGTATCAGACCTTAAATTACAGTGCAAAGTGATAGAACAAAAATGGCATGGTATTGTTCTCAAAACAGATATAAAGCCCAATGGAACAGAGAAAACATAAAGACAAACCCATATAAATCATAGCAGACATAAGGGCCATAAACATATGTAGGAGAAAAGATAATCTCTTTAACAAATTGTGATGGGAAAACTGAAAATCCATATGTAGCAAAATAAAATTAAATCTCTATCTCTTGCCAAGCACAAAACTAAAGTCAAAGTGGATCAAAGATTTAGGCACTAAAACAGAGGTTTTGCACCTATAAACTAGGCCCAAATTCCCATCATTTCAGCTTAGGAACTAGATTCCTCAAGAAGATTCCTAAAGTACAAAAGATAAAACCAAGAATCAACAAATGGGATGGTATCAAAGTAAAAAAGCTTCTTCACAGCAAAGGGAAAATTTAAGAACATGAACAGAGAGCCTACATAATACAACAGAATCTTTGCCACCTGCACCTCAGATAGACCATTCATCTCCAGGATGTATAAAGACTTCAAAAACAATAAAATAAAAAAAAAAAAAACAAAGTAACCCAATCAATGCATAAGCAAAGGAACTGAATAGGCAATGCACAGAAAAAATATGATCAGTCAACATCTCTAGAAATTTAAGAAATGCAAGTTGAAACTACACTTAGATTTTATCTGACTCCAGTCAGAATGGAAACAATCAAGAATACAAGTAACAGTAACTGTTGCTGAGGATATGGAGAAAAGGGTACATTCATACATTACTGGTGGGACTGCGAATTGGTGCAATCACTCTGGAAAGCAGTATGGAGATTCCTCAGAATGGAACTATCATTTGTCTCAGTTATCTCCGTCTTTGTTATGTGCCCAAAGAACTTAAAAACAGTGTACTATAGTGACATGGCCACAAAAATACTTATAGCAGTTCATTTCACAATAGTTTAGCTTTGGAACCAATAGGTCCCCTTCAACAAATGAATAGATAAAGAGAATGTGATATATATATATATACACACACACACATTGAGAGCCACGGCCAGGTCAAGATGGTGCCTGGCATTTTGCCAGAAGGAGTGGTTCCTGCTGCCTTGAGTGCCCGCTATTTTTGAGCTCTCGCAGAGTTCCTAGAGAGTTCGTGTGTGTGGAGTTCCTGGGGTGAGTGCTCGAAAACCCCCAAAGTTCCTGTGGAGCTCTCAGGGAGTTCCTGGAGAGTTCACATGGGTGGCATGCGGGCGTGGGTTCTAAAAATAAAGTTTGTTCCTGCTTGAATCTTCAAGTGGCTGTGATTTGTGCCCAACCAGACTGCGACATATGGTGGCCCATATGGGAAATGCCTGAGGATAAGTGATAAGGTAAACTGCTCGCCCCTGAGGGCAGTGTGAGAGGATGGGTAACCATTTAAATATCTTCTTTCATTTTGTTTTGCCTGTCCCTGGAGATAGGTAGAACAGAAGAAAAACTGCTCATATCTGAGGAAAAACTATTTGCGTCTGAGGAACAGATAGGGAGAAAGGACGGATGGATATTTCAGGAGAATAGAAAGGCTGATATAATGAATTTTTGTTCCATTTTTGTTTCATTTTGTCTCGGTTTTCTTTTGCATTATCTTAGTGAGGGGTATCTTCGTCACGGAAATATGGAATTAAAAATTAATAAGAACCAAACCAAAATGGCATTAAGTAAAGTGCTAGAGGAAGGAGGCATCTCAGTAAAATCAAGAACAGTTAGGGCATATGTTACATACAAAGGTGTAGCCCATGGTTCATTAAAGAGGGGTTATTAAATATAACACAATGGAACCATCATGGTGAAGATTTTAAAAAGATACAAAAGGAAAGGCTAGGAACTCTGCCAGTTGGCACATTACCATTATGGACGTTGGTACAATCTTGTTTGCTTAGTCTAGGAGAAGACATCTTACATCAAGTAAAAGAGGAAGCCTCTCAAGTTAGTCAGAAAAAAGGAAAAAAGTTTAGAGGGGGAAGGGCTATCAGGGGAGAAATTACTAACCCCTTTCTATTACCGGGGGGCATATGTGTCCAACCAACAGCTCTGCCTATGGAAACAGCATATGCTAGGTGGCTCTCAACCCCCGTAGTTGATAGATGGGATCTTGAGACAGGACCTCAAAGATTAGCATTCCCAGTATTTGAGATGGCAAGAGGGCAACAAATTCACCATGCTTTAGACTTCAAAACAATGAAACAGCTGAAAGAGGTTGTAACAACCTATCATCCTCAAGCACCCTTCACTGTAAGTATGGTCGAATCCATTACCAACTTGAACATGACTCCAACAGATTAGGCTAGTATGTGCAAAGCTGTGCTAAATGAAGGACAATATCTGTTATGGAAGGTTACCAATCAGGAATTTTGCACAGAGATGGCTAAATGAAATGCAGTGGCCAATTATCCTCAGAGAAATCTAGAAATATTGTTAGGAAAGGGACCTTATGAGGGTCAGCAGCAACAAATTGGATATGATCCTGCCATATACTCACAAATTGCTGCAGATGCGGTTAGGGCATAGAAGACTTTACAAGGACATAAAGAATTACAAGGTCAAACAAACGATGCCATTAATAAAGCAACTAGCCTATGAACAAGCAAATTAGGTGGTGCAGGGAGGCCATTAGACCATGGAAACATGGATATTTAAACACATATGTTAAATTATGTAGAGACATTAATGAACAAAGGCAAGTCTTGGCAGCTGCAGTACAACAGGCTTTAGGTGCCAGGCCAAAAACATGCTACAATTGTGAACAAACAGGACATTTTAAAAGGAGTTGCCCCATAGGAAGAGGGTTTAACAAAATTAGTCATCAAAGGGGTAAAATACCGGATATTTGCCCATGATGCCATAGAAAAAAATTGGGCTAATGAATGCCATTCTCAAACCACCATAGAGGTACTCTGTTATCAAAAAACGGACAAGGACCAGGTGTTTACTCATGATATCATGGAAAAAAATATTGGGCTCCATTGCCAAAAAACGGACAAAGGGGCCCCATGCTCCGTGGCCCACGACCACAAATTTACGGGGCACTGGAGGAACCCAACAACACCTTCAGTGTAGTGCCCAGGACACATTATCCATTAGATCCCTCACTAGACAAACCAGAGGGAGTGCAGGATTGGACATTTGCGCCTCCACCAGAGCAGTACTAACTCCAGAGATGGAAGTTCAAATCATTCCCACAGGGGTAAAAGGGCCTCTTACCCAAAGGACAGTAGGCTTATTATTGGGACACAGTTCTTCTACTCTAAAAGGACTTATGATAAGTCCTAGGGTAATTGATCCTGATTATGAAGGTGAAATAAAAATTATAACCAGTTCTCCAAGGGGTATATCAGTAATTTCACCAGGAGATAGAATAGCACAGTTGTTAATAATACCCAGCCTACATGATAAATTTTCCAGTCGTACTATAGAAAGAGGTTCCAGGGGATTAGGCTCCACAAGTGTATATTGGGCTATGCTTTCTTTAAATTTAGATTCTCTCCCAATGATAAAACTAAATATTCAAGGACATGAATTTAATGGGCTACTGGATACAGGTACAAACCTTAGCATTATCTCTCCTCAAGAATGGCCAAAACATTGGCCATTACAACAAGCCACTCAAATGCTTTGAGGCCTAGGAGTGGCAACTAATCCCCATAGAAGTGCAATGGTATTAGATTGGAAGGATCCTGAAGGATGAGAAGGAACTATATAGCCATATGTATTGGATCATCTTCCTATAAATTTATGGGGACGAGATGTCCTAGATCAATTAGGTTTGACATTAACAAATAACATCAATCCCAATGTGCCCACTATTAGGGCTTGACAAGGTTTTAGGAAAGGAAAAAGATTAGGAGAACAAGAACAAGGTATACCGGCACCAATACAAATAGATCAAGGAACAGACAGACATGGATTGGGTTTTCAGGAAGGGTCACTAAGACACTAAAAATTACTTGGAAATCAGAAAGGCCAGTATGGGTTCCTCAGTGGCCCCTGAGTAAAGAAAAAATACAAGCAGCCCATAACCTGGTCAATTAGTGGAGGGACATATACAACCTTCTGTATCTTTCCATAATACTCCCATTTTTGTCATCAAAAACAAATCTGGTAAATGGAGATTATTGCAAGATTTAAGAGCCATTAATAATGAGATGGTTATTATGGGACCTGCTCAATCAGGGATTCCTCAATTGTCTGCTTTGCCAAAAACCTGGTACGTTTTAGCTATAGATATTAAAGATTGTTTTTTTTTTCAATTCCAATTCATCCTGAGGATAGTCCACGTTTTGCATTTACTATCCCTGCACTAAATCATGAAGGTCCCGATCAGAGATATGAATGGAAAGTACTCCCTCAAGGGATGGCTAACAGCCCAACTATGTGTCAAATTTATGTTAACAAAGCAATCCAGCCACTTAGAAATCAAAATCCTGAACTACAAATATTTCAATATATGGATGATGTATTGTTAGCACACAAAGATAAAAACACATGGCTAGAATGTTATGCCACACTTAGAAATTTATTAAAAAATTATAATCTAGAGATAGCAATAGATAAAGTACAATTAAATTTTCTAATTAATTATTTAGGAGTTCTATTATCCTTGACCATGGTCCATCCACCAAAAATTCAAATATGAGTAGATCAACTCAAATCACTTAACGAATTTCAAAAGTTATTAGGAGACATAAGTTGGATAAGGCCTTATCTAGTCATACCAACAGGAGAGTTGGGACCTTTATTTGATATCCTAAAAGGTCCATCAGATCCAAATTCACCCTGCATATTAACACCCGAAACAAGAAATACATTAAAAGTCATTGAAACATATATGGAAAATATGCATTTGGATAGAATTGATATAAGACTGTGTTTATTATTTATTGTACTACCAACAAAAAATATCCCTACATGAGTATTTTGGCAAGAAGGTCCATTATTGTGGATACATTTATCTTATTCTCCTAACTCTATTCTTACTAGGTATCCTGAGGCTGTAGGACAATTAATACTCAAAGGAATAAAAGCAACAAAGGGAGTGTTTGGAATTTCTCCCAATAAAATTATTACTCCATATACAATGGATCAAATTGATGAGTTAGCTAATGAGTTAAATACTTGGGCAATAATCATGTGCAAATCTAATGTTTCATTTGATAACCACTTACCATGTAATTCTTTTTTGTCTTTTTGGTCTTTGCATCCTGTAGTTTTTCCAAAAATGATAAGAAAAACACCTATCATGAATGCTCCAAATATATCCACTGATGGGTCAAATATTGGTACAGCAGCAGTAGTTACCCCTGATCAAACTTTTACATTTTTAGTACCCAAACAATCAGCTCAAAAGGTAGAACTTAATGCAGTTTTACAAGATTTTGTGGTATTTAGATTCTGTATTTAATTTATTTTCCGATAGTCATTATATATTTAATGCTATAGTATCCCTTGAAGATGTTGGTAGGATTTCCCCTTCCTCTACTGTTTTCTCTTTGTTTTCCACTATTCAAAGTCTAATCTGGGACAGAAAAGATCCATTGTTTATAGGACATATCAGGGCATATACAGGATTGCCTGGAGCCCTTAGTTTGGGCAATGATTTAGCAGATAAAACTACACATGACATACATAGTTTTTTTTCCTATGCTAGAAGAAGCTACAAATTTTCATAAATATTTCCATGTCAATGCAAATACTTTAAAAAAGCATTTTAAAATAACTAAGGTACAAGCTAGACAAATAATAAAACAATGTCAAAATTGTGTGACCTTTTTACCACAAGTTAATCTTGGAGTCAATCCTAGAGGACTGATTCCTAACCATATTTGGCTGATGGACCTTACACACTTGCCAGAATTTGTAAAATTAAAATATTTGCATGTTGCAGTTGATGCTTCTTCCATATTTTTGATAGGCTCCCTTCATGCCGGAGGAAAAATTAAAGATATTATAGCTCATTGCTTACAAAATTTTGCCACTGTGGGCATTCCAAAACAGTTAAAAACTGATAATGGCCCTGGCTATACTTCTACCTCTTTTAAATAATTTTGCTTATCATTCGGCATTACTCATATAATAGGAATCCCATATCATCCACAGGGACAAAAAAATAGTTGAAAGAGCTCATCAAACTATTAAAATGTACTTATTAAAGCAAAAAGAGGGAATTGGGAAGGGGTATATATCCCCGAAAGATAAACTTAAAATAACCCTTTTTACTCTAAACTTTTAAAATTTGGATTCATCAGGGCTTAGTGCTGTGGAAAGGCATATGTGTCCAAAAAATGTACATAAGCCCAAGTACTTTGGAAGGATATTCTAACAGAACAATGGAAAGGTTCTGACCCAGTGATTGTCTTGAGTCTGTTTGTGTGTTTCCACAGTGAGAACAGCAGCCCATTTGGATTCCAGAGGGACTAACTAAAGCAATTTCTACAGACCAAAAAGAAGATGATTTGGCTCAAATCCATAACAGCTGATATCCAGAACTCTAGTTTGGGATCCTTATATCTGTGACAGTGGTTCTCCCACACCAGGAGGATAAAGAATAATGAACACCTTTAAGGTCTATTTGAAATGTAAGAAACCTTGGGGCTTGCTTGTGGGAATACCTTCAGACACATATGCAAGTTACAGGAAAAAGGATGGGATATCAAAAGAAGAATCAAACCCAGGTGGTAACCAGGACGCTTTTTCAAGATCTATTTTATTTTAGCCCTTTCCCACATCATGGAGTTTTGTTTTGTTTTTTTTTTGAGCTCATACAGACCTAGGTTAATGTTTTTCTGATCAGTTTTATTTTTTGACTGTAGAGTTTTTGAGCATTGCAATGGGGATCTCACCTGTAAAACACTACAAGGCCTTTACTATTATGTTATGTGTTGTATGTATTGTGTTATGTGTGCACACTTGTGTTTTGTGTTGCATGTCTGTATGTGCGTATGTCCATATATCATATATGAGGAACTCTCATGAAAAAATGGATCCAAATATTTTTTAATTCTTCTCGTGACTTAAATGGTTTAATTTATATTGGGTAAACAGCTGTTGAGGATTGTTTTAAAATGTGAACAAATAAGGAAGTTAACGGATCTGTTTGTTTACTTTCACCTTTCCTTTTCATTATATATAATTCTATTCAGGATACTAAATTGTTTAGAAAATTGCTTTTTTTTAGTGCCTGTTGGAATAATTTTTTTTAGCCACTACTACCAGAATTCCTATCTTCATCTCAGTGCTGGTGAAGACAAAGATAAAACCAAACTACAGCTTCTGCGATAGCTATCACAACAAACTGTATAAACTGATGCATCAATGAATAATGTAACTCAACAAGTGATGCTCAATCAAGGAGTCGATTTACTTTGGGTGGAAAAGGACATATTAATGGATTATTCTGCTTTGAACTGCTTGCAGAACTTGCCTGGACTATGTGTCACTTGTATGCATTGTGAACTATCTGTTGGTGCAGTGAATTGTAGTAGCGCTGGGGTATCTTTGCTGACGATGTCATCGATGGTACAATTTTTCCAAAAGGGGCCGTCAATTGGCTTAGTGTTGTGGCGTTTTGTATCCTCCCCTTTCTGCTTGTAGAAGGTTGTTCATGGTGTTTTTGTAAAAACCACTATCCACAAGTGTGGCTAAATGCTGGGCTGGTACTCAATGATGGGTAAGATCCAATTGCAATGGTACCAACCTAAGACAGGAGGCTGATGCTTTGAGGTCAGCTAATCCATGGGTAAAGACCATATGTACTATTGAACAACCTAAGACAGGCACGGTCCCTAAGCCACATACTCGTTGTTTAATTAAACAAAAGGGGAGATATATTGAGAGCCATGGTCAGGTCAAGATGGTGCCTGGCATTTTGCCATAAGGAGTGGTTCCTACTACCTTGGGTGCCCACTATTTTTGAGCTCTCACAGAGTTCCTAGAGAGTTTGTGTGGGTGGAGTTCATGGTTGAGTTATGGTTGAGTGCTTGTAAAGCCCCCAAAGTTCTGTTGGAGTGTCGGGGAGTTCCTGGAGAGTTCACGTGGGTGGTGTGTGATGTGGGTTCTAAAAATAAAGTTCATTCCTGCTTGAATCTTCAAGTGGCTTGTGATTTGTGCCCAGCCAGACTGTGGCATACACACACACACACACACACACACACACACACATTATATATAGTGTGTATATATATATATTTTTTTTTTCTATATTTATTAGAATATTACTCAGCCATAAAGAAGAATGCATTGCCAGTAAATTGATGGAACTAAAGACTATTATGCTAATTGAATTAAGTCTAATAAGTCAATCCCCCAAGCCCAAAGACTGAATATACTTTCTGCATACTTTCTGCAGATGCTATCACACAATAAGCTGGGTGTGGGTATAGAATAGAAGATCACTGGGTTAGCAAAGGAGAATGAAGGGAAGGTATGGGGTATAGGCATATGAAAGAATGTAGAACAAATTGGACATATTTTCCTATGTTCATATATGAATACACAACCACCTAAACCACATATCATGCACAACAACAAGAATAGTATCTAATTTGAGTACATTATCCTCCATATGTATATGTCAAAATACTCTACTTTCTTGTATATGTAAAAACAACAGATAAAAATATTATATATTCAATATATTAATATATATTATAAATATATAATATATATAAATTAATAATATATTATTGTATATTAATATATATTTAACATATATAATATTATATATGTTTTTGTTTGATTGTTCCCTTCATTTATATTTACTGACCTTCTTTGCCTCTTCTGGCTAATTTGTTTGGAAGTTTACTTTGTCAGATATAGAAATAGCTACTCCTTCTTGCTCTTATGTGCCATTTATATGGAATATTATTCTCTAACATTCTGTTTTCATTCTGTGGATGTCTTTGACAATGAGGTGTTTTTTTTGAAGGAAATTCATAGTCGTGGAAGTGAAAATATTGTGTCTTATTTTACAAACCTCTGTGCCTTTATTGGTGAATAAGTTGATTTATATTCTGTGGACCTTTATAGAGAGGCATATATTAATTATTGTTTGTTATGGTTTACATATAAATTGTGCATTGGAAAACTCATGTGGTGGAATCATCATATCCATGTAGCAATATTCAGAGATGAGCTGATTAAATTAGGAGAATGGTAAGCTCATCAGTGAATTAATCCCTTTAATGGATTCATAATTTGAATTGACTTACTGGGCAGTAAGTATAGGCAAGTGAGGTGAGGATGGAAAAAAATATATCACTGGAAGCATGCCCCTGGGAATAATATTTTTTCTTGGTTCCCTCTTTTTCTCTGTGTGCCTCTGCATCTCCCTACCCCCACCCCCATCCCCCATACCAGACTACCATAAGCTTAGTGGTTTCCTTCTGCCACAACCTTGTGCCTCAAAATGTCTCATACTCAAGAAGCTACAGTTTCATGAAGAACTAGTAATGAACTAGTATCCACACTATGCTAAAAAATTAACACCATAAAAACAAATAATTCAATCAATAAATGGAAAAGTGAACTCAATAGATATATTTTAAAAGGAGACATATGAATATCTAATAAATATATGGCAAATTTCCATATCCTTAGGCATCAGAAAAATAAAATCAAAACTATGTTAACATTCCATCACACTCTTATAAGGTTAACAAACATCAAAAAATACAAATAACAATAGTTATTGTTTGTAAAGATGAAAGGTAAGTACACACTTTCATTGTTGGTGGAACTGCAAATTATTATAATCACTTTGGAGATTATTCAAAATAATAATAATGGAGAATGTTCAAAATGCTATAAATAGAACTGCTATATGATCCACTCTTCAATATGTATCAAAAAGTATTAAAGTCAAAATACTATATAAGAAAGTTTCAGCAATTCAAAATAGCCAAGTTATAGAATCAACCTTGGTATTGATCAATAGAGAAATAGATAAAAAATGTGGTATACATACACAAATGAATTTTCCATAGCCACAGAAAAGAATGAAACCACATCTTTTACAGGAAAGTGGATGGAACAGAAGAGCAGGATATTAAGTAAAATAAGACAGACTGAGACAGCCAAGCATCAAATGTTTTCTTCATATGTGGAAGCTAGAGAGAGAAAATAAATAAAATGTACTTGAC
Organism: Urocitellus parryii; assembly: GCF_045843805.1. Classification (NCBI taxonomy): domain Eukaryota; kingdom Metazoa; phylum Chordata; class Mammalia; order Rodentia; family Sciuridae; genus Urocitellus; species Urocitellus parryii. Next base: position 127,002,989 of record NC_135536.1, read on the forward strand.
TTACTGGGTAAAAGTAGAAAGGAGACTAGTAGTGGGAGGGAGAAGGAGATAGCAAGAATACATAGGAAAAAATTTAATTGATAAAATTATGTTATGTGTATATTTGGAAACCCACAATGAATTAAACTATTATTTGTACCTTATATGCCACAATAATTTTTAAATAAATAAACACTGAGAAAACATTAGCTAGTAGGGCAAATTAATGTTACTTACATAACATAAAATTTTATAAACTCCTGTGAACCAAAGCAAAATATAAAATTAGAACACATTGCAGTAGAGAATAATAGTAGTAATGAACAAATGTGAAGAATATTTTAAAAATTACTAAAAATGAATAAGATGAATGTAGACTGTCCACCAGGTACAAAATATAAGTGAGTACCAAAGGGTTAATGAAGATAAGAAAATTCTAATGTCAGTATTTTTCGGATTTAAGAAAAAAATTCCACCATTTTATCACACATTGTCCCAAATGGTTAAAGCATATTTAAAGGCACATTTTATTTATCAGTCATAATGAGCCATAGAATGCACAGATATTTTTTGAACTTTATTTGAGGTGCATTTGCAAGGGTGTTTCTAGGTGAGATAAATGTTGAATTGATAGGCTTAGAAAAAGAGTTTTTGCTTGACAAAATAAGTAATCCACAACCAGTTCATTGAAGGCCTGAATAGAGAAAGAGGAGGAACAAAAGAGAAGTTAACTCTGTCAGATTATTTTTAAGCTGGAACATACACATTCTCCTACCTTCATACTGAGACTGAAATCTACACTAATCAACAACTCCTGGTACTCAGGTCTTTGGAATCTATATTATCTGTCATCTATCTATCTATCTATCTATCTATCTATCTATCTATCATCTATCATCTATCTATCTGTCTATATCTTATTGAATCTCATTTTCTGGAGAATTCTATTTGAATATAAAGTTAATTTCAAGGAATAGAATTTCAAAGATGAGTTTATTGAAATGATTTTGAGATTTCTGGAATTGGCTGTCAAATATGATTAAATTTAAGACTTTAATAATTGCATATCCAGTAATAAAGAAAGCACTGATAATAAATGTAATGACCTGACAATAGAGATATACAAAATTATTTATTGAATTCTCCCAATCAGCCACTTAATATAAACAAAGATCCACAATATATGTATATAAAAATTCTGTAAATTTCTTAAAAATAATATAATTAGGTTAGCTATTTTTTCCTAAAGTCACTAGACAAAGTGCTAAAAGAAAAAGAAAATATGAGAGACTTGAATTCCCCCATTCAAGTCAAATCACCTGAAAACTTTGATGTGTGCCTTGAAGATTGTGTTTATTTTCAGCAGCTATAGCTTTGATATTCTGAGAATCAAGCACAAAATCAAGCCTGTGACTAGCAGAATAACATAACTTGAACTTACATCATTGCAGGATATCTGCTATTGAAGTAGGGGAATCAATTGGATTTTGAGTCAGCTTTTTAGTCAGCCACTGACAAGACCTGACAAGAGCAATTTTAGAGGAGGAAAAGTTTATTTGGTGTTCATTGTTTCAGCAATCTCTGTTCATGCGGGGTGTGGTGGATCATACCTATATTCCCAGTGGCTCAAGAGGCTAATGGAGGAGGATCACAAGTCAAAGCAAGTATCAGCAACTTAGTGAGTCCCTAAAACACTTAACAAGACCCTGTATCTAAGTAAGTATAGAAAAGGGGCTAGAGATAAGGCTTGGTGGTTAAGTGACACTGGGTTCAATCCCTAGTACTACAAAAAAATCTCAGTCCACCAATCACTGACTACACTGCTCTGGGTCTGAAGTGAAGCAGAACCAGAACATTACAGTATAATGTTGTGGAGGAGGAAAGCAAAGCAGCTCAGGACATAACAATTAGGAAGGGAGAGAAAAGGTGAGAGAGAGAGGGAGAGGGGATAGAAGAGGGAGAGAGAGAGTGTGCACTTTTTAATCATCAGGGACAAAATAAAAACCCTAAAGTCATGCCCCCAATGTGGTCTCCAGCCACACCTTTCAGTTACCACCAGTTAATTGATATCAGTGGATACATCCATTGATTAGCTTACAACTCTCATAACTCAATCATATCACTCTGAATGTTTCTGCATTCTCTCACACATGAGAGAAACAACCCATATATAAACCAAAAAAATTGAGAAAATGTGGAATCCTGTAATTTTGAATTGAGATATTTGGGGAGACCTCAATGAAATGAGGACATTAAACTTCATACTTTTGCTGAATCTTTTTTTTGCCAATGGAAAAGGATTTTCTACGCATCTCCAGTGGTATGGAATTCTTCACCCATATTTGAGTAGATTATTTCTATATAATTAGAGTAAATACATTAGCATAACCAGAAGAATACATTAGCATAGAAAGTTGGTGTGAAAGACATTATTATTTCTCACCAACACCAATACCTCACTTGTAGTTTTTGGGTGAATAACTTGACTCATGTTCAGCATGTCAACCATGGTGAGGTACAAAGTATGGCTCTGAGAGAGGTAGATTGAATTCTGAAAAAAATATTGGAGTATTTGAGTATTCCACTTTATATAAGAAGAGATTCATGGAATATTTGTGGAAATATATATTGAGAATGTAGGAATGTTGGGGAAGAAACGAAAATTTAATCTGCTTAAATTACTGATATGGGTTCACTAAGCAGAAATACTGAATTTAATGTCACAACTCAGAGACTTGTAAATGGCTCTAACTGCCCAATTGGTTAACTTAAACTTGGACCACAAGAAGACCCCACCATAAGGAATTCAGAGTTCTCTTAATTTAATATAGAGAAAAGGGTATAAAGGCTTAGAGAGATTGAAATTCTAAAGTTAATTTGACATTTAAGACATACATATTCACATTGGAAAGGTCTAGGACACAAACATTTCACCAGTGCTGTAAGAAACAAATTTGTGAGGGGATCCTCAGCATCCTTGAATTCTGTGATCACTCTTCTCTGTAATGCAGACCATACAGTGGGAACTGTAGTCAAGGAATTTTGAAACTGAAATGTAATCAGAGTAATAGGATCTAGAAATGGCAGCAGCCAAGTGGCAGCACTCAAATATCAACTAGAAAGTAAATTTAGTTTCCATAATGGACAGTAGAGTCAAAACAGTCATTAGTATAGTCTGACACATGGATACCTATGTCATTGGCTAGTTATCATAATATTTGTAGAAGTAAAACAGAAAGTAAACCTACAACTTTTTACTTGATGTATATAATGTAAAAATTTCCAGGTCAAGTGAAGAAAAGTTTAATTTGAATCATGAAAATATAGAGTCATGGCCCCTCAATCAATTCCAATTTGAGTTCTATTATATATCTAGAATTCAATTAATTAAGGGATTGGTAGTTTCCCTTGATGGAAAAACCCTGATTAATTACCAAAAAAATTATATTATCTTCTAGAGTTTCTCAAAGTAACTTACAGCTTTTATTATATTCGCTATGCATTGAAAAAGAAAATAATTGGACCTCCTAGGACTACTGCAAACTGTCTGCAGGAGACACAAGAAGTTATTGTGCTTTACTGGATTGATGAGGTGCATATGAAAGTCAAGTAATTGTGAAGTTTTAACTCAGGTGTATTTCACAGTAAGCCATGCAGGTCCTGAAACTATTCCTAATTTTTCCTCATCTCCAGAATGCTTAATATGAATAGACTAAAATTTTGTCACAGCCCTATGTCAGTTCCATGTTATGTGGATTAAAGGTCATTTTAGTGACAACGACAAGTGGAAGGTACCAAAACTGCTATGTATGAAAATAGTAAACCAAAAACAATTGCATGTTATTGAGAAATTGCAGAAATTATTGTCACTATTACAGACTTAAAGAATACATTAGCATTGTTCCCTTCATGTATCAGTCATCTCTTTGTCACTGTAACCAACACCCAAGGAAAACAACTTGGGGGAGAAAATTTATTTTGGCCCACAGTTTCATGGGTCATTTAATGGTCATCCAGTGCTATAAATAGGGGTACAGGTTGAGTGGAATATCATAGAGGAGGGATAGTGGCTGAGGAAAGCTGATCAGCTTGTGGGGGCCAGAAAACAGGAAGAAGAAGGTTAAGGGACCATAAGGAAGAGAAACCCTTTCAGAATACATCCCAAATGACTTACCTCCTCCAGTTACTCCCCACTTGCTTAAGTTACCATCAAGTTAGTACATTCAAACTAGGAAAAGTTGATTAGGTTGTAGCTTTCATATTCTGATACTTTGCCTCTGAATTTTAGTGCTAATACAATTTTGGGAAACACCTTGTGTAAAACCCAAAATATACCACATCCCCCCTTTAATCTTCTTATTTAGGCTGTGCAGAAGGCAGGTGGATTGCAGATTTTGGAAAATGACTAGATTATCATAAGCTTAATAATGTGGTGATTTCAAATACAGCTTCCGTATCATGTGCAGTTTTATTGATTGAGAAAATAAACACATTTCCTTATAACTTGCATAAAGCTATTTTTTTCTGGAATTTTTTTTCATTCTTATCAAACTCACAAGAAATTTGATTTTAGCTTTTAAATACAGGGATACAGGTTAACTGATTATTTCTCAGGGTATATTAATTCTTTTTACCTATGTCAAAATTTACTTCACAGTGATCTTGGCTACCTTTACTTTCCACAAAATATCACATTGTCCACTACATTGATGACATTGTATTCATTTGATTTAGTGAGAAAAAAGTGGTAACTAATCAAAACTTGTTGTTAAAATATATGTATTTCAGAAATAGATTTGACTAAAATTCATAGTCCTTCTATTTCAGCAAAATTACTAGGGTACCTGGGTTAGGCATGATGATTTGTCCTTTATAAGGTACGGGATAAGTTGTTGAATCTGGCCCCTCTTACAACCATAAAAGAGACTCAGTGACCATTTTTTGAATTATGGAGAGAACATATTCACATCTAGGTGTATTATACCAGCCCACTTATTAGGTTACTCAAAAAACTGTCAGTTTTTAGTCGAGTACAAAACAAGTAGTCATTGTGGAAGCTGTTCTTTCATGGGTCATTTAAATCAGTAGAGCCAATGGTGTTTTAAGTGTCAGTGACAATAGAATGCTGTTTGAACTTTGGAAAAACCTATGTAATCACTGCACAAGTCTTTTGTATTTTCATGCAAAACTCTCCTGTCTTTTGTGTATGACTATTCTCCCTTGGAGCAACACGTGTTTGCCTCTCACTTGGCATTAGTAGTTACTGAATGCTTTTCATACACCAACAGTTTACCATGCAGTCTCAGCTTTGTATCATAAACTAAGTATTGTCTTACCAATCTACTAATAAAATTTGCTTAGAGACCAGTGCTATATTATCAAGCAGAAGTAGTATATACATTATTGGGTGGAGTAGGCCCTAATGCACAAATAAATTGTATTAAAAAGTGGTTCAAAAACTCATTGTTCTGAGGCTTGCTACACTACCTCTATCTCCCAGATAAAAGGTTGTCCTTCTGGGGGCCTTCCTTAAAAATAGCTGACAGAGTAAGAGAAAAATCAGCATTAGTTTACATATGGTATTGCATAATATGCAGGCATCCCCTGAAACTTGGCAACCACAGTAATACAATTCTTCTTTGGGACACCTCCCATCAATGTTGAAGGAAAATATGCTCTGTGAGCAGAATTTTGGGCAGTGCATCTAATTGTGCAATTTGACTGAAAGGAGAAGCGATCATAAGTGTGACTATGAAACAATTTTGAGCTATAACCAATGGTATGGATTAAAGATCAGTATCTTAAAAGAAACAGAATTGTAAACTTTGTAAAAAAGAGACATTTATAAAACAGATATAAGGATAGGCCTCTCTGAAGCAGCAAAATATATTAAGATATCTTTTACATGTAAATGGTCACCAAAGGATGAAACCATTAGAGAAAGACTTTAATAATAAATTCTGCATTTATTCTGTACATATTAGGAAGCCTCTTCCAACAGTTATATCTCTTGTTGTCCAATGAATTAATGAAGAAAATAGCCAATGTAGTAGGGTTAAAAGTTATGCATAGGCTTAGATACTTTTATTCTCAATCATCAAGTTTCACCTGTGTATGGCCACTGCTGAGTGATTAATCTGCCAGAAATACTAACACATTTGCATGGCACAACTCCCCAAGGTAATACCCAGCTAAATCCTTGAAAATTAAATACATTGGAATACTTCCATGATATAAAGATGAAATGTTTTTATTTTTTCTTACTGGAAAAAACATTTACTCTGAAAATACATCTCTATACATTAATGCAATGCTTCTGCCAAAATTACCACTGTATTTACGGTGGTACATAATGCCTTATGTACCATCATGATCTTCTAAATAGCATTTTCCTGAACAAGAAACTCACTTCATTACAATAAAGTATAGCGATGGGACTCATGAACGTTAGTGGTCTTACCATGCATCCTACCACCTTGAAGTGGCATGCTTGTTATAATGGTGGCATAAACTTTACAAGTCTTGATTCAGTTATATTGTCTGATAGGTGGCCAAAACTTTCAGAACTTGGTTAAATTCTCCAAAAGCTGTATATATTATTAATTCTTGTTATGTTTTGGATATGAAGTGATTTTCAAAAGCTCTTGTGTGAGACAATGCAAGAAAGTTTAGAGGTGAAGTGGTTGGCTTATTAGATACTTAACCAAATCATTCTATTTATCTCCTGACATGAATTAACTGGGTGGTACCTGTAGGCAGGTAGTGTATTGCTGGAGGAGGTGGGTCACTAGTGGCATGCCTCTTTGGGGTATATATTTTGTTCTTGTTGAGTCAATCTCTCTCTCTCTCTCTCTCTCTCCTCTCTCCTCTCTCTCTCCTCTCTCTCTCTCTCTCTCCCTCTCTCCTTCTCTCTCCCTCTCTCCCCGTTCCTGATGCAATGTCCTGAGCCACATTTCTACACCACACTCTTATGATCTTCTGTCACAGCTGGGCCCAGAGGAATGGAACCTGAAATCTAATAATCAAGATCTCTGAAATCATGAGCCCTCAAATAAACTTTCCTCCTCTGATTGGCCTTGTCTGGTCTTTAGGTCACAGCAGTGAAAAAAAAGAATTAAAGCACATTTTCATTATATGGTGTCAATTCTCTAATATCTCATATTCATGGGTTCAGGAATCAAGTGTAGAAATGTGAACCATTAATAAAATATTTTCTTATGGTTCCACAACTTTACACTTTGCTGGCCTAGTCCTGCTCTTCAGATCCTGAAGAATACATGTTTCTATCAAGCCATAGAAGACTAATTTAATTGAACTGGAGTTTAAGACTCCACATTATCACTCTGGGCTTCTCATGCTTCCAGATTAATAGCAAAGAAGAGATTTATGGTGTTGGCAAGGGTAATTTATCACTTTCAAGAATTAACTAGATTGCTAGTCCACAATGAGGCTTATAGGAGGATGTCTAGAGAAGAGGAATAGCCTTAGGTCCTCTCTTATTAATGTAATGCCCTGTTTTAAGATGAATGGAAATCTACAGCAACTTAGTCCAGAGAGGATTACTAATGGTCTAGAAGCTTCTGAAAGAGTGTTTAGGTCACTCCAACTGGTAAACTTCCTTTACTCTCTGAGATGGTATCTGAAGGCAAAGGGAATATAGAGTGGGTATCAGAAGAAGGAAATCACAATTAGCAACTATTTCCTTGCTACATATTTATGAAGAAGAATTGTAATTATTGTTAGTATTTGCTCCTTTTTTGATAATATTTTTAAAACAAATATAGTTATTTTTTCTATCTTATTTTTCTTTTATGTACCAATATGTATTAACTTTATATAATGATATTATTAATATTATGTTATCATATTTAAATTATGGGGTATCAAGAAGACTTTGCACGTTATGGTTGAGATATGTGCCTACTTTCAAAAGCTCATGTGTGAGACAATGCAAGAGTTTTCAGAGATAAAGTTATCAGATTATGACAGTTTAATCTAATTAGTGGATTAAGCCACTAATATGAATTAGCTGGGCAGTAGCAGTAGACAGGAAGCATGAGGCTGGAGAATGTAAATCACTAGTGGTATCTTTGGAGTTTATATTTTGTCCTTGATAATCAAAGATATCTCTCTCTCTCTCTCTCTCTCTCTCTCTCTCTCTCTCTCTCTCTCTCCATTCATGGCTGTCATGCCCTGAGCTTCTTCCATCTACCACACCCTTCTGCTATAATATTCTGCCTCAACTTGAATCCAGATAAATGAAATCAGTTAACCATGAATTTAACCTCTGAAACCATTAGCTGAGATAAAATTTTCCTTCTCTTAATGTTGTTCTTGTTAGGCATATTGGCCACACAAATGAAAAAGTTGAGTAAAATAAATAATTTATAACAAGAAGTGGGGAGATTTTTGTGAATAAACTGACCATGTAATTCTGAGGCCTTTGGACCTGGTTTCCAGTGCAGAAACTTTGAAAAATTAAAAGATGCAATCTGGAAAACTTTATGGCATTGTAGATAGAATTTAATGTGTAATTCTGGTGGAGACTCATCAGATCAGAATGCCAAGAGTACTTTAGGCAGTAAAGACTCAGCTCATGGGGTTTCAGAAATCAAGGAGGACTCTATTGGAAACTGGCCTAGAGGTCCTTCTAGACGTTCTGACAAATAAGTTTTCTATATTTTATCCACATCCTGAGATTTAGTGAGGGTGAATTTAAAGCTGATTGATTCATCAATGTTGGTGAGGAACATTAAAGGCAGCACAGTATTTAGTCATCAATACGTATATTGCTAGCACCTTTTAGCCAAGCATCCCGTGATAACAAGAATCAGGAAACAGAGCCTAAATATTTGAAAATTATGCAGTTTGTCAGGAAAAGCATTATTACAATGGGGGCCATGAAAGATGTGGTTGTTAAAGCAATTACAGCCACTAAAAGATTTTAAGAACTTTAAAAGGAAACAAGGAAGGAGGGCTTGAGGGCATTTCAGGAATTGGAAAGACCATACCAATTTTAGTATCAAGGATGTAAAAGTAAAATTCCTTTGAGAAGAGACAAAGGGGCCAATCTGCTTGCTTAGGGGCCTAGAAAGATGTTTAGCTGTGCTGAGCTGAGTAGAAACTCAGATCATTGCAGATATGGTCTAGGGATACTTAGCTACTCCTTGAGATATTGGCAGACCTTGGCATCAACCTTGTAGTGCTGGTTCTACAGAAATGCAGAATGATGGAATTAGGGGTTTATTAAGGTTTCCTCTGAGATTGCAAATGAAGCTCTGAGAAGATAGACAAAATGTGTCATGGCTTAAATCTTTGAAGTCTGCTCTGAGAGGTGATGCATGAAGTTGTGAAAAGAAAGCCAAAACTTCAGTAGAGACCTCTAAGCTTAAGAAATGCCAACAATGTGAGGTATCTGCTGAGGAAAGCTGTAGGAAATGTGTAGAAAAAAGAAAAAAAGGCCTTGTGGGCTACAACCAACAATGCCATAGGGGCAGAGTTACACAGCCTTTTGGAGAGAACATCACAAGCCATGTGTCCCAGATGTTGGATGTTGAGCTACAGAACCTGTTTGCCCAGATGGTTTTCTGTTTTTATTTGTTCCATTCATTCTTTCTATGCCCCAATTTTCCCTTTTATGATGGAAATATTTACTCTGTGCCTTTGTATATTGTATAGGTGTATATCTATACCTATACTATATATATATATATATATATATATATATATATATATATATATATCTTTAATATATGATGCATAATATAATATTAATTATATATATATATATTTCTTTTTATTTTATTTTTACAGCTGAGAGTTTGCATTGAATCTCAAATAAAATTTTGGGCTTAGACTTTGGGATAGTGATGGAACTATTAAGACTATGGAATCACTTAACAGACCAAATATATTCTTCATTGTGATATGTATGTTAACTTATGGGGCTGAGGTGGACTATTATGGTTTAGAAATATGTTGTTCTCCCAAAGTTTACATGTGAGAATATTTGAGGGCCTGGGGATGTGGCTCAAGAGGTAGCGCGCTCGCCTAGCCCGGGTTCTATCCTCAGCACCACATACAAACGAAGATGTTGTGTCCGCCGAGAACTAAGAAAAATAAATAAATATTAAAATTCTCTCTCTCTCTGTCCCCCTCTCTCTCACTCTCTCTTTAAAAAAAAAAGAGAATATTTGACAATTTTCAGAGGTGAAATTATTAGACTATGAGAGATATAACCTAATCAGTGGATTAATTTACAAATGTAGATTAAGTTGGCAGTTATTGTAGGCAGGGAGAGTGTGACTGGAAGTAGTAGGTCCCAGGGGGTATGCCTTTGTGATTTTTAGATTATCCTTGGTGAGCAAAGCTCTACTTCTTTCTGCTTGCTAAAGCTGCTCATTTATGCCACAAACTTCTTCTATGATGTTCTGCCTCACCTTAGGTCCAAAGTAATAAAGTCATTTGTCAATAAACTGAATCTCTGAAACCATGAGCCCAAATTAACTTTTCCTCCTATAAGTTGTGCTTGACAGGTATATTGGCCACCCAATGAAAATGATGACTAAAACTGAGGCAAAGATAAGCATGTTTTTGGTAGTAGGCAGGAAATATGCATCATGTTAAATGGAATTATGGTGTTGTTATTGCCTTCATTTGAAGATCAGCTGTAATTTAGTCAGATGCATACAAGTGAATGGTTGAGAAAACATGGGCTTGTAATGATTAATTTTGTGTCAACTTGACTGGGACACAGAGTGCCCAGATATTTCATCAAGCATTTTTCTCTGTATGCAAGGTATTTTGGATAACGTTACTTGAATTAGTGTACCAAGTAAAGAAAGTTGCATTTCCCAATGTAGGTCAATTTCATTCAATCCATTGAGAGCTTGGATAAAATAAAAGACTGAGAAAAAATGCTCTCTATGCCTGGTAGTCTTCAACATGACACAACTAATCTTTTGAATTCAGATTTACACTGGAATTTGCTCTATCAACTATCCTCATTATCCTATCTGCAAATTTGGCTTAATAGTATCAGCTCCGCAATATGAATATAAAATACAAGAAATCTGCTCTGGAGTTTAGATGCTCCTTCATATTCTCTGTATTGCCAGAAACAGACTAGAATAAAACTCTAATCCTTTTAAGGCCAGGGTTGCTGCCTTTCCATAGTGATCTTGTGGACCTGGCTTGAGGGACTTCTCTCCAAATGCTCTGGGCTCCTTTCTAGAAGGTTGCCGCAGAACCTTCCAGCTCAACTCAACCATTTCTAATGATAGGTGGAGCTGGACTTTCCCAGGGAGTATTGGTTGCTAAAACAAAACAAAACAAAACAAGAAACAAACTGCAGGTGCAACAGAGAGAACCCTTTACCTGTTACAAATCTATAAGGGAGATATTGAGCCAACCCATAGCATACCCTAACACAATCAAGTTGTTTCTTATCTTCCTGTGTTGCAGAGTAGACTTTTCTCCCTCGTTCCAACTTCTCACTGAGCCTGAGTGTCTTGGCCTCCTAACTCCAACCCACCTTGTATGGAACCAGCAGGAAGAAGCACAGGCTTTCCTCCTACCTTGGTAGGCAATTAGTTTTGTCACCCATTATGGTTCACTAAATTCTCTAGGAGTTAGCATGGGAAGGAAGCTAGACTCTATCCTCCTGATCCTGCCTGGGGCTTTAACATGCCTTCTATCATAGAGTTATGTGTAGCCTGTGTAACTTGATGTAAGTGAATTCATGAAATAAACATAATTAATTTCAGTTCCTAAACTATGTGACCTATAAGTGCTCCTGCTGGCTCTAGGCCAATGAGGAAAAGAAAAAAGAAAAACCAGGAAAATTAAACATATCTACAAATGGAAGAGACAATATTCTTACACTTATGTTCCTATGTATAAGCCTATTCATTACATGTGGAAATTCATCTGTATCATTCAAGGTCACCTGAAAATATAAAGACAAACATAACTTCTCTTTCTCTACTGCACTTGAATTTTTTTCATTCATCTATCAATGTATATTTGATTGGTTCTTTATGATATTCTAGCCTTCTCTCCCTTCTTTTACTTTAAATTTTGTATATGAGAGAAAGCATGAACTCTTTCAGTTTTTGAGTTTTACTTAGCAAGAAATTCTCCATTCCATCCATTTTCTGGCAAATGCAATAATTTTATATTTTTATGGCTGAGTAGAACCCCATTGTGTGTGTTGTGCATCACAATTTCTTAATTTTTCATCTATTGACAGATATCAGGGTTGATTACACAACTGAGATACTGTGAATTGTGTTGCTGTAAATATTGATGTGGCTGTATTCCTGTCATATGCCAATTTTAAACATTTTGGGAAAAGGCCAAAAAGTGGAATAAATGGGTCATATTATGGTTACATCTTAAGTTTATTTTGAGTAATCTTCACATTAATTTTCAGAGTGGTTTTATTAGTTTACAGTCCCACCAACAATATAAAAGTGTACCTTTTCTCTACTTCCTCACCAGTATTTATTGTTGTTTTTATTCTTGATCATTGCCATTCTGACTAAAGTGAGATTAAAAATTCGTGTAGTTATGATTTGTACTGCTCTGATTGCTAGAGATGTTGAACATTATATATATATATATATTTGTTGGCCATTTGTGTTTCTTCTTTGAGAAGTTTTTGTTTAGTTTAGAAGTTTCTATTTTGCACATTTGTTGATTGTTTTATTTGTTATTGTGGTTGTTATTAATTTTTAAGTTCTTTTTGTATTCTGAATACTAATCCCCAGTTGGATGAGTAGCTGGGCAAAATTTTCTTCAATTCTGTAGGCTCTTTCTTATTGCTTTTTTTTCTTTGCTGTGCAGAACTTCTGACTTTGATATCATTTTATGTATTGATTCTTGGTTTTATTTCTTGTGCTTTGGGAGTCTTGATAAGGGAGTCAGTGCCAGTGCATATAAAATGGTGTGTTGACCCTATGCTTTCATCTAGCTATGGTAAAGTTTCTTGGTCTTACTAAACAATCTTTAATTCATTTTCATTTGTTTTGTGAAGGGTGAGAGACAAGGATCTAATTGGATCTTTGTACATATAGCTACTCAGTTTTCCCAGAACAATTTGTCAAAAAAAGGCTGTTTTTTTCAAAGTATATTTTTGGTACTTTTGGAAAATATGAGATGGCTATGGGTATGTGAATTATCTCTGCAACTTCTATTCTGTTATGTTTGTCTTCATGCCCATTTTGATGCAAATACCATGTTGTATTTTTTTTTTTTACTACAGCTCTCTGATATTATGTGAGATCAGGTATTATGATGCCTCCTGCTTCACTTTTCTTGTTTAGTATTGTTTTGGGTATTTTTGGTCTTTAATCTTCCAAATAGGTTTAAGACTTTTTCTAATTCTGTGAAAAATGTAATTGGTATTTTAATGGGGACTGTATTAAATTTGTATATTGATTTTGGTAGTATGGCCATTTTGACATTATTGGGTCTGCCTATCCAAGAACATAGGGTGACTTTCAATCTTCTAAGGTCTTCTTAATTTGTTTCTTTAAGGTTCTATAATTTTAATTTTAGAGCTCTTTCACCTCTTTAGTTGAATTAATTATGAAGCATTTAATTTTTGAGGTTATTGTTAATAGGATAGTTTTCCTGATTTCTTCCTTGACTAAATCAATATTGGATTATAGAAAACCCACTGATTTACCTGTGTTGATCTTGTAACTTGCTCTTTTACTAAACTCATTCATAAGTCCTGTAAGTCTTCTAGTGGAGTTTATTTTTAGGTCTTCTAGATATAGGATAATATCATTGGCAAAAAGAGATAATTTGACTTTTTTAAACTATCTATATCCCTTTGATTTTCTTTTCTTGCCTAATTGCTCTGGCTAATGTTTCAAGAAATATATTAAAAAGCAGTGGTGAAAGTGTAGTTTTGTTTTCCTGATTTTATATGAAATGATTTTAGTTTTTTGTCACTTTGTATGGTGTTGTCTTTTTATTTATCATAAATTGCCTTTATGATGTTGAGATAAGTTCTTTTGATTCTAATATCTCCAGTATTTTTAACATAAATGGATGTTAGTTTTTTATCAAAGATCTTTTCTGCATCTATTGAGATGATCATGTGAATTTGTCCTTAAATGTGTTTAAATGATGAGTTACATTTATTAAATCAACCTTGCATTCCCAGAATATAACACACTTGATCAAGTGTGATTTGATTTTGTATCTATGTTTATTATGAATACTCATCAGTATTTTTCTTTTCCTGATGCATCTTTTCTGTTTTTGCTCTCAGGATTATACTGGCTTCATTAACTGTATTTGGGAAGTTTCCTCTCTTTAATTGTAATGAAATAATTTCGAAAACACTGCTGTGAATTCTTCTGTAAAGGTCTGATAAAAAAAGCTAAAAACACATCTGATTCAGGACATTTTTTTGAAAGAAATTTAGTTCTTGTTTCAATTTTATTATTTTATGCTGGTCCGTTTATGTTTTCTACATATTACTGATTAAATTTGTTCAGGTCACATGTGTATAGAAATTTATCAATGCCTTTGAGATTTTCCAGTTTACTCTATTATAATTTTCCAAAATAAGTTCTGATAATCTAGATTTCAAAAGGGTCTGTGGTGATCTCTCCTTTTTCATATCTGATCTTGTTGATTTGCTTCTTTTCACTCTTTCTTTTGGATAGTTTGGCTGTTTGTCAATCTAATTTATCTTTTCAAAGAACCAAGCATTGATTCTGTATGTTGTTTTCTTATTCTTAATTTTATTGATTTTAGCTCTGATAATAATTATTTATTGTCTCCCACTGTTTTTAAGGTTAATTTGTTCTTATTTGTCGAAATTTTATCCTTGAGATGGAACATAAGTTTGTATCATTTAGTAGCAATCTCTCTAATTTTTTAAAAATATTGAATTATTTAATTTATTTTAAAATTATTTTTATTCTAATTTGTTACACATGACAGCAGAGTGCATTAAAATTCATATTATACATATAGAGCACATTTTTTCATATCTCTTGTTGTATATAAAATACAGCACACTATTTGTGCCATCATACATGTACTTAGGGTAATGATGTCCATCTCATTCCACCATCTTTCCTATCTTCCTGCCCCCTCACTTTCCTTTCCACCCCTTTGCACTATCTAGAGTTCATCTGATCCTCCCATGCTTCCCCCAACCCCATTATGAATCAGCATTCTTATATCAGAGAAAACATTTGGCACTTTGTTTTTTAGGATTGGCTAACATCACTTAGCATTATATTTTCCAACTCCATTCATTTACCTGCAAATGCCATGATTTTATTCTCTTATAATGATAAATTATATATATATATAATTTTTTATCCATTCATCTACTAAAAGTTATCATCTCAAAGCCCTAGAAAAAGAACAAACCAACACCAAAATTAATAGAAGAAAGGAAATAATTAAATTCAGAGCTGAAATCAATAAAATTGAAACAAAAAATTGGCAAAACAGAAAGTTGGTTCTTTGAAAAAATAAATAAAATTGGCAAACTCTTAGGCATGCTAATGAAGAGAAGGAAAGAGAAAACTCAAATTACTAGTATTCATGATGAAAAAGGAAATATTACAACAGACACTACAGAAATACAGAAAATAATTGAATATTATCATGAAAATTTGTATTCCAATTATAATAGAAAATACTGAAGGCATCAACAATTTTTTACTTTTTATAATGTAGGCATTTAGTGCAATAAATTTTCCTCTTAGAAATGATTTTGTACTGTCAAAAAGATTTTGATAGGTTTGATCTCTGTTATCATTCATTGCTAAGAATTTATTGATTTTCATTATCATTTATTCTTTGATACATTCTTGATTTAAGAGAGTATTGTTCAATCTTCTTTTGTTTATATTATTTCTATTATTTTTATTTCTATTGATTTTGAGCTTCATTCCACTATGATATAATAGGATATTTGGGATTAAATAGATTCTCTTGTATTTGCTAAGATTTGCTTTGTTGCCTCAAAAATAATCTATCTTGGAAAAATTCCATGCACATAAAAAGGTAAATTCAGCTGCATTAGGGAGGAATATTCTGTAGATTTCCATTAGGCCCATTGAATAAGTAGTGTTGTTTAGGTTGGAAATATCTTTTTGGATTTTATGTTTTGATGACTTGTATATTTTCAATAAATATGATTTGAAATCAACCAGTATTATTGTGTTGGAGTATATGTGAAATTTAATATCATGGAGTAATTTTTCCATGTATTTTTTTGTGTTGACATTTGGGACATAAAAATTTACTATCATTACATCCTGTTAGAATTGCCTCTTTTGATGAATTTTTTTTAAGAAATCTGGTTTGTTAGATATAAGCATAGCTACTCCTGATTGATTCCTTGAATCCTACACATGAAATTTTTTTGACCATTGTTTTTTATTTTTTAAAAAAATCATCAACCTGCTGATGTCTTTGCCCATGAGTCTTATTTAAACAGCATAATATTGGATGTTGTTTTTGATCCATTTTGCTAATCTGTGTCTTTTAATTGGGGAGTTGAGACTATTAACATTCAACATTAGTGTGGATATGTGTTTGTGGTTTTCTGCAATTTGGGTTTTTTTGCTATATTTTATTTTGTCTTGATTCTTATTTAGCAAATTATTCTTCTATTGAACTTTATCAGTTTATGAGTTTTTGGAAATGCTTTTTAGTATCTTTGTGTAAAATTTATATTTGTATATCTTTGTAGTGCTGACTTGGTTCTCATAAATTCTTTTAGTTTATTCTTGTTGTGAAATGTTTTTATTTCCCCAATTGAATCTGAAACTGAGCTTTGATGGGCAATCTTGTCTGAATATTGTTTTATTTGAAGACTTGGTATATCTCATTCCTTTCTCTCATTGATTTTAGAGTCTAAACTAAGAAATCAGAATTATGACTTACTGGTTTGCCTCTAAATGTGACCTGGTGTTTCTCTCTTGCAGCTTTTAATATTCTTTCTTTATTTTCTATGTTAGGCATTGTGATTATAATATATCTTGGTGAATTTGTTATTTGACGAGGACTATATGGCATCCCCTGAACCACATGTATGTGGATATCTATCTCATTTATGATATGGAAAACTCTTTCTATAAGAGTTTTTCAATGAAAATGTTTTTTTTTCAATGATCATTTTCAATGAAAATGTTCTATATAAATTTAGTTTGTGGCTCCATGTTTTCTTCTATTCCAATTATTTTTATGTTCGATTTTTTTTTAACATTATCCAAGAGTTCTTGTACATTCTGGTCATGTTCTAAAATTTTTTCTTTTTATTGTCTTCTGTGTACTCAAAAGCATATAACCTGTCTTTAATTACTTGATTTCTATTTTAAAGTGCCGAGGTTCTATTTCCTAATAATCTAATCTCTTAGTAATACCTTCAATTGAGTTTTAAATTGATTTATTGTTGTATTTTTATTTCTGATGTTCTGATTGGTTTCTTTTCACTGTTGTATTTTCTTATTACAGTGGTTGTTTATCTCCTCTAATTGCTCTCTTAATTTATTTCTTAGATCATTTATACTTGCATTTGAAAATTTTAATTATCAGTTTTTAATAATTTTTCTCTGGAATTTTGCCCACCTCACTATTATTGGGATCTTTTGTTTGGTGAGTGTTGATTTGGGGGCAGTGTTTTTTTTTTCCTGTTTTCTGAGGACTTTGATTTGGGCATTGATTGAGGTGAATTTCCATGCCTTTTTAAAAAATATTTAGTTATTTTTAAATTTTTTGGTGTACATGATATATTTATTTTACTTTATGTGGTGCTGAGGATCAAACCTAGTGCCTCATGAATGCTAGACAAGCACTCTACCACTGAGCCATAACCCGAGCCCCATTTGTGCCTCTTTTTCTGCACTTACCTTTTTATGTGTAATTATCTTATTTGCTCTGGGACTTCTGTTTTTCATGTATGTATATATGTCAAGGAGTGGAACTTGAATTCTTTCTGATTTTCCTCCTTGAGTCCTTGCTTCTGGTTTTGGATTTTTGTATCCTCACTTCCTTGAATTGGAGTAATGAAAGGGAATATTTAGTTCAGTGGCAGAGTCTCCAACCTGCAAACTTTTAGTGTCTCTGTAAGTTCCCAATGCAAGACAGTATGAAGCAAAATAAACTACAGTTGTAACAACCATTGCAATCAACCAACAATACACAGTATGAAATTATGATGTATTCACCATTAACTGCCTGTGATAAAGAGGAATGTGGGTTCAGCAATTGTTAGCAGCAAGAACAATAACAGGCCCTGGGTTCAATCCTCAGCACCACACACATACAAAAAAGAACAATAACTATGAACTATGTATGACATTACAGCAAATATAAAGTGTCAAATATATAATTTTCAGGAGTAATAATTTTATTAGCATAAATGGTGAGGGCAGGATTTATATAGATTAATTTGTTCTAAAAATGTGTTGTAAAAATAGTTACTTATGGGAAAAGAAAATGTTAGGATGTTGGAAAAGAACTTACAGTTTCTACATTGTGAACAGAGAGAATGCAGAAGGGATGCAGCAAGCACTGCTTATATGGAAGGAAGGGAAAAATAGAAGAAGGAATGTATTAGGAATGAGGGCAAGATAAAATAGAATTTGGCCATTAACAGAAGGTAAGAAAGAAAGTAAAAGGAGTAATAAACAAATGAAAATAGTGCCACACCAAACTACGACATAAAATTCAAAATTCCTAATCCATCAAAAGACAATTCTAGGAAAACAATTATATTAAAATTCTGAAAAGCAAGAGAAAAAGAAACAAATAAATGAATGTATATGTGTCCCTGGACCAATCAGCACATCTAGAATTTATACACATACACACTCCCCACATATATACACATAGAGAAGAAATTAAAAAACCCTTTTGAAAATTCAAAATCTTAGTGATAAATGAAAGAAAACTTCTCCATACAGATAATCAAAATAGCTGACCTGATTGGATGGCCACTATGTCCAACAGTTTTTCTTCCCATTTCTTGAATTATGTACTGATATAGACAGCAAAAGGTGGAGGTTTTAAACTCCTTCCTAAACAGTTGCTCTATGAGATCTTAGTTAGAGTTCTGTAAGATTGGAGCTGTTTGATATAACACTAAGCTTCTATTTTCACCAGTTTGAGGGGGGGATGATTTAGAACATACTGTCAGTTGGCATTTTGTCCATTTGGACAAGTTTGGTGCACTCTCAGGTACTGTTTCTGCAGCATTCTCGAAGGGCAGTTCCAGCAGGTGGGGATTATGTCTAATTAGTTCTCTGGGACTTTGTTGGGTGGTGCTTGATTTGGAGAGACTAGATTGTCTCACACCTTGGGCTATAGAGTAGTCAATGTTTTCTGCAGGTCTGATCTCAGAAGCCTCCCATGAAGTCCAAACACGGAGCATGTGGGGCTAATTATTCACTCATTGCTGCCCAGAAACAAAGCAATCCTGGGCTTAGTCCCTGGGTATATTCTCCCTTGCATGCTCAGACTCCCAGCCTACTTCAGCTGGTCACATGAGCTACCAGACACAAAGAAGAAGGGATTTGGTCTCTCTTTCACACTACTGACTTTAATTCCCTTGGGTTTAATTTATTTTATGCCTGTTTCATGCACATTCTGTCAAACCCAACCTATCTTCCACAATAGGCACCTGCTGGTATATTGTGGCCTTGTATTTGTGTATGTGTGTGTTTTCTGATCTTCCAGACCCTGCTCACCCCAAGATAGCTTCTGCCTCAGCTCTCTGCTGTCAGTTGAGATATAGAACATAGTTTTCAAGCACCAGAGCATACTTTTCCAGCACCAGCATCTAACACACCCCCTGGACCAGTTAAGATTAAGCAGCATTTTTTTTATCTCATGTTTCTCATTACCAAGATTATATTCCCCCTATCTCTGTGGTAATTTCACACCAGGAGTGGGGCTGCTGGGTTAGCTCCACTGTATTCTTTCTTCTTTGTTCATTGTATCCAAGTTTCTGACTCCCTAAGCCACTTTAAGTATCCAATATTAAATTTTAGTAAAATCACTTTTCACCCACTTTGCTGAAAAGCTATATATCAACTTCTATGGTTCCATGCCAAGGCACAAATTGGGGTGGAGATTTTCTTTACTCCCTCATCTTCCATCCTTCAGGAACATTTTAAATTAAATAGCAAAAGGAAAGTTTCCCCATGCCAGAAAGGAGATAAACATCCAAATACAGGAAGCATACAGGACTCCCAATAAGCCTAACCAGAAGACAAGTTCTCCAAGACATATCATAATCAAAATGCCTAACACATAAAATAAGAAATGATTATTAAAAGTTTCATGAAGGGGGTACTGAGAAAATGTCAGAAATGAGCTAGACAATTAGTATTAGTCTCCTCAAAAAAAAAAAAAAAGTGAGGCGGTGAGGGAAAAGCAGAATTGAGAAGAAAGTGGCAAAATATATGTTCTAAGACTCAATATTAAAAAGGTCGAAACCTGGAAAGACTAGAAGATAGGATAGCATTCAAGAATAAACAACAAACCCAGAGTTCCCTGACCTTAACCCAATCTAGGGGAAAAAAGGGGGAGGGACAATGGAGAAAGAAATAAAGGGGAGAGTGGAAAATCTCTTAAGCTTACCCACTTAAAAACGTTTGGAAAGACCAAATTTGAAGCATGATGGTAACAACAGAGTCCTTAAAACAGCAAAGAGCTTAAAAACAAATCCTGAAAAGAAAACAATAAATGGGATGGTATCAAACTAAAAAGTTTCTTCTCAGCAAAAGAAACAATCTATGAGGTGAACAGACAATCTACATGTTGGGAGCAAATTTTTACACCCAACACATCAGATAGAGCACTAATATCTAGTGTATATAAAGAACTCAAAAAGCTAAGCACCAAAAAAACAAATAATCCAATCAACAAATGGGCCAAGGACCTGAATGACACTTCTCAGAAGAGGATATACATTCAATCAACAAATATATGAAAAAATGTTCATCGTCTCTAGCAATTAGAGAAATGCACATCAAAGCTACTCTAAGATATCATCTCACTCCAGTTAGAATGACAAACAACAATAAGTGTTGGTGAGAATGTGGGGAAAAAGGTATACTCATATATTGCTGGTGGGATTGCAAATTGGTACAGCCATATGGAAAACAGTATGCAGATTCCTTGGAAAACTGGGGATGGAACCACCATTTGACCCAGCTATCCCTAGCCTCAGTTTACACCCCAAAGACTTAAAAACAACATACTACAGGGACACAGCAACATCAATGTTTATAGCAGCACAATTCACAATAGCTAAATTGTGGATCCAACCTAATTGCCCTTCAGTGAATGAATGGATAAAAAAGTTGCATATATACACAATGGAATTGTACTCATTAATAAAAGAAAATAAAATCATGGTATTTGCAGGTAAATGAATGGCATTGGAGAAACTAATGCTAAATTAAGTTAGCCAATCCCAAAAAGCAAATGCAGAATGTTTTCTCTGACATAAGGAGGCTGACTCATAGTGGGGTAGGGAGAGGGAGTATGGGAGGAATAGACGAATTCTAGATAGAGCAGAGGGGTGGAAGAAAAAGAGAGGGGGCACAGGATTAGCAAGGATAGTGGAATGTGATAGACATCATCAGACAAAGTACATGTATGAAGACATGAATTGGTGTCAGCATACTTTATATACAATCAGAGATATGAAAAATTGTGCTGTATACATTAATATGAATTGTAATGCATTTTTCTTTCATTTGTTTTTTTAATCAATAAAAAAGAAGAAAAAATAAGAAAAGAAAAGAAAACAGCTGAGAAATTTCAACCATCTGTGGAGCCATTAGCCAAAGTCACCTATTTAAATCAACATGGTATCTTTCCATGCCCACACAGCTGCAAATTAAACCAGAGGTTAGTACTCTGAAGGTGGACCTCTTAAGAATCTTGCCAGAAAGTGCTTCAAGAAACACCAGTACTAGCCAAAATTTTCTGCAACTCCCCTCTCCCTTCCTTAGGCAAAGGCAGAAAACTCTGCACAGTGTCCATTGGCTCTACTCAGACAAAAAGCAGGAAGCATCGTTGACCCAAAACAGAGGAATGTGGATTCACTAAGCCAGGTCACTGACACAAAGGGGAGGTAGAATGGGAAAACTATGGATAATTACTTGGATTTCAGGGCCACACAAAATGGAAGCTGCCTGAACATCTGCCATAGTCTGCCTGGGCAAAATAACCGGGAGGTGACAAGCAACTTGAAGGTTGAAGCGGGAACTGCTTTATTGTGGGGGAACTCAGCGGGAACTGAGTGGGAACTCAAGGTAGCAGGCAACAAGGTAGCAGGAGCCGCCTTATTGCAAAACAGCAGAGGTATATATTCCTAACTGATTACACACAGCTTGACTCAATTAGCATCATCCAGTTACAGCAATCAGCCAATAAGGAATCTCCACCAACTTAATGGCTCGGTGGTGTTGCTTCACAAACCACTCCTCCTGGCAAACTGCCAGGCACCATTTGACTTGATCTGTGGTCCCCAACAAACATCCAGTGATATAAAGACTCAGTTCCTGATTGATGGTATTTGTGGACAAAAGATTGCTAGGATGATTTTCCTGAGTATACCCCAGGAAAGTTAAACTGAAGACATACAAAATCATAGCCATCAGAAGGTTCAGTTAAATATAAAAATTACCAGAGCCTATGCAGCAAGAAGGGGCTGCTCCAAGCTTTAACCTAACTTCTGATAACAACTGGCGAGAGAAAGAACATTGTTCGGAGACTTGTAGAACTGTTCATCAGACACAGCAAACAGAGGGATTCAAGGCCTAATATTCACAACTTGGATGTTGAAAATTAGAGTTCAGGTGTATCACATGAGTCCATTTACTACATATTTACCCCCAGAGAGAGGCATTGGCCAGGGTAATACTTCTGCATCCACAGAAAACCTGTGGAAAACTCACATAGTTTTTGCATTCACAGAGAGCCATAGGGATATTCACTGCTATACAAATAACCCTGTAGAAGGGACAGGTATATGGTAACCAGCAGAAAACCCAGGGACTCTCCAGAGTTTGAATCCTGAAATATTGCCTGCCATGATCAAGCATCAACAAAGAATCTTGAGCAGGGGCAACTGGAGATGGATAAAAACAGATGCAAATCAAAACTACCCTAAGATTTTGTCTCACTCTAGTCAGAACGGCAGTTATTAAGAATACAAAGAACAAGTGTTGGTGAGGATGTGAGGAAAAAACATTCATACACTGCTGGTAGGACTATAAATTGGTGCAACCAAAATGGAAAGCAGTATGAAGATCCCTTGGAAAACTCGGGATGGAACCACCATTTGGCCCAGATATACCACTCCTTGGTTTATACCTAAAGAACATAGACACAGCATACTACAGTGACACAGACACAGCAATGTTTAAAGCAGTACAACTCACAATAGCTAAATTGTGGAACCAACTTAGATTTCCTTCAGTAGATGAAAGGATAAAGAAAATGTGTTATACATACACAATGTAATGCTACTAGCATTAAAAGATAAAAAAATGGATAGAGTTGAGAATTTTATGCTAAATAAAGTAATCAAATTCCCAACAAACCAAATGCTGAATATTTTCTCTACTATGTGGATGCTGATCCATAATGAGGATGGGGGGAGCATGGGAGAAATGGAGGAACTTTAGATAGGGAACAGAGGAAGGACGGGCATGGGCATAAGAAAAAAGATGAAATAAAATGGACATCATTACCCAAAGTACATATATGAAGACTCAAATTGTATGACTCTACTTTGTGTAAAACCAGAACATGAAAAATTGTGTTCTATATGCATACTATGAATTGAAATGCATTCTTTTGTCAGGTATAATAAATTAGAATAAATAAATAAATTTTAAAAAAGTAAAAAATACAGAGACATTTTCAAATAAATCTGAGGTCAGGTGGAACACTGCACTCTGATGGAGAAACAGTGACCTAGAGCTAGCTCTGAAGTTTATTATGTAAGGTCTCATAATCAGCAAGTGAAACTATAGTGGCCTTGTAAATTGTTCAAGTCTCATGGGTTATCAAGAGCCTTCTTTGTGCACTAAACAATTACAAAGTTAGCAACATTTTTGCAGCCATTCTGTTGCATTCAGCAAGGCCATCAAACTGGAATGTCTGATAACTGTTAGCATCAGAGATGAGTGTTAAGGTTGTTAACATCCTCATCTTTGGGCAAGTAATTTTACCAGGCTTGGTTTTTGTCAACATCATAGTATCAGTCAATAACTGGGGGCTCACCTGCTCTCCACAGCTCCCTCACTCTTTTTAAAAATTTGTAACTTCAAATGATGCATGAATACTTTAAGTTGTTGGAACTGGGCTCAGATGAGCTTTAAAAAGCTGACTGTGAGAAAACAATACAAAATTGAAAGTAAGGAAACAAGCTATAAGACACTATGCAATATGTTTTAGCATATTCCAAGGATGGAAACCATTTAGGTAATTTAACAGCTTTCCTATAACATTGGCAGGAGATAACAGATGAATCTAATATTTTGTATAACTTGGATATAATAGTGCAGTTGTAAGAGATTAAAATAACATTGTTATGATCCAAAAATTCCTAATAGATGCATCTTTATCTTTTCCAATTCCATTGAAAGCTATTGTATGTAATAGGCATAACACAAATAAATTGATAAACAACATGACATAATAATTGCTGTTTGACCCTAAAACTCTGTATTTGATTACCTAAGCTCATTTCATTAGCCTCTAAAGCATTCAACTTGGCTTCAAGTTTATTATCAATAACCTAGGACTCTTGAAGTATCTAGTGCCAAAAAGTTGATGATGGAGAGTACTATCTACTCATTTACTTCCTTTTAGTTTTCTTTTATTTTTATAACCAGCTACCTGCTATTTGTCCTGGTCTCATTTTCCCCTCCTGTAAGGGGAAATGGGCAATGACTATTCTGGCTGCTTCAGGCTGTGAGGGGGTGATGAGGGTCAAGTAGTTGTGTTGTCCTTTATGAATGTTTTGGGTCACTCAAGAGATTTGTGGCAAAATTCTGGTTCAGTGAAGACAGGTTGTAAAGTCACCTGAGAGGTGGTTGCTTCTTTGAGAGAAATCACGAAGTACAAGTTCTGGAATGAGATTAATGTAAAATCAGCATTGCAACATCAGGAACATGTCAATTAATACTGTGATAATGATAAAAACCAGTTTTTTTTTTAACCAGAAAGCACAAGAGCCAAGAAGTTGTTCCCATGAAAATGCCAGTGATGAAATGGCCTTTATTTGGATTTATAAATTTTTAAGGATATTGGTTACACTGTCAGAGTTATCGGAAATATAAACACAACACTTACATTTTATGATGTCACTGATGGCCCATAAGGTGTAGTTATTTAATGTAATCTCTTTATTGTAAAATACCTTATGATTGGTATAACCTTGTGTTAAGTAGAGATCCCTTTGTTTCTGTCACTTAGGAATTGATAGTCATGCTAGCAAACACAGATTAATTCTGCCTATGTAGGAGATTAGGAAGATTTGTAGGCCTTAAATTGGCTAAAAATAGTTTTTGACTCTGATAATCTTTATTCATAGTTATTATGCACTCCTGTCTAAGAATCTTATTTTCATAGCTTCTAGCTTTATTTACACTTGGTGTAGCTGGTGCAAGTGTACATCTTAAGTTATGTTAAAGTAACTATTGGTTTTCCTTTTAAATGTCCGTATATGGCTGTACTTTTATTATTACTAGTTTGTTTTTAGGTATTTAAGTCCAAGTTGGTCAAATTTACCTTGCTCCTATCTATTGTTAAGAGTCAGTTAAGTTCCTTAGGGGGCTATTTTGGAGGAACTTGTGAACAGTATGTTATCTCCTCTAGTGCCATATGCCATGATAGGTCAGGGTCGTGTTGGTCACATAGCTTCTTTAGGAAGCATTAGTAATATTTTCCCCTCCAATGACCCTCCTCTTTGAACATGTACACTGGTTGACATTTTCTTCACCAGGGTCTCATTGATCCCCCTGACCATAAAGCCATGCGATCTAGAGTTGCAAAGCCCTCAGAGAAGTCACCTTGTTCTCTGGGTTTAAGTTGACTCAGAGGGAAAGAGCCAAATATTGGCTTTATTTCTTGGCCCTTTTTATCTTTAGTCTCCACGTTTTTGTTTAAAATTTTCAGCAGTTTCACCAGTCTTAAAATAGGTGTACTGGGGTTTTAAATGTAATGTCTATAACTTTACAGTGATTTACCTCTAAATTTAATTGAGGTCAATATAAGTACAAAAAGTTAGCTTTACATCTTGTTTGTTCTATAGAATATGACCTATTATCTTAAATTAACTCACATTTTTATATTAGAAGTTGTAATTCTGTAAAGTCCTAACAGGTAATAGTTATAAATTAAAATAAAATAGAAAACAAATTTAACAAGAGTAAAAACATATTTAGTTCATATAGTAGCTATGAACTAAGAAACATAATTCATATGATTTTAAATCTTTACTTCAAATATTAGGTTAAAGAATATCAATTTGGTAAAATGTTCTTTCATATCTTATATTATAAAGATTTGAATACTTAGAAGATATGAATAGTTCTAGTACACAAAGAAGCCAGTAACCTTGGTATTGTCATTACCAGAATTACATTGATGATTTTACATTAATCAAGTCAGTTTTTAAAGAAAAATTTGAAATCTGGAATGTAGTGTAGAACTCTAAAATATCAGTTCTTGATTAACTAGTATTGTAGAAACCCTAATTTATTTAAGGCTAATTTTTCTAAATAATAAAGCTTAACAAACAGAAGAAATTTTCGTATTTGGATATGAGTACATTATTATTTTAAGAAATCATTGATATTTCAACACATAAATAATTAAACTTTGGCTTATATCAGTACATTAATATTTGACCTAGGAAAAAGTTTTTAAAAAAGTTTTAGTTGATTGTGTTTATTACATATAACCAATTTAGTCACACACAAACTTTTTGAGATTTACCTTCCACAAAACTTCTGTAACTTACTTAGACATTTTGTAACTTTTTATTTTACCACACAAAAGACTTTCACATCCAGGAACATTTCTTTATTCTTTTAATTTTCATATTAAAATATATTTTTATACCTACAACTTTCTTATTTCTCTTTCCTAGTTGTTGTCTTCTACTTAAAATTATATAATTATATACAAAACTTTTAAATGTAGATGAATTACTCCACTTTATTAAGATGAACTAATTCATATTTTTATAGCAATTTAAAAGAATCCCAAATAAATTCTTTTGCACTCTTTGTATAATTACTTGATAGAATATTTATTTTTAGTAACCGAGTTTTTAGTGAAGACACAGACACAAGGAAATCTCAAAATTTTTCCATTTACAATTTATGAAAACACATTCATGTTTAAAAATACTACCTTATGGAACTTAAGAAGTCAAGAGCACTTTATTTTATATTTAGCTGTTTTTGTACTTTAACTCTGTAAATTAATTAGATTTATTTTATTTTAACAAATATTTATGAAGATTGAACTTATTTATGGTAGATCTAACTTACTCATTTTTTAACTGTAAAAATCAGGATATTGGACAAGTATAGTTAACAGCATTCACCATCTCTTCCCTGTTGAAGAAAACTCTTAGAACAATGGGTATTATATTTTAGACATTTTATATAAAAAACCAACACTTTATTTTCTGACCACCTCAAAAAACTTGTGACTTGTAATTTCAAAGACATCTCTCATTTGTTTACTTAATTTACATTGAAAATTTTGGAAGTAATGTGAACTAAAATATATTTGCATACACTTTTATTAAAATTTTGATAAATCAGTGCTTATTTTTCTATATGTCAATTTTGATACCATGTACATGATACATGGACACAAACACGTATGTAAACATAAAAATACAGTATAAAAGTGTGCACACATATATAAAAGAAACAAAAAACAAAGATCTTATAGCTTTATGTAGGTAGATCTCCATAGGTAGTAGACAATATTAAAGATGTTTATTAAAGTCTCTATTAGAATTAAACTATTAAAATCAAACTACAATCTATCAATCTTTTACATTATAACTTATATAAAGGGCAGAACTTCACAGTTGGAAATATAGAATTTTTAAAAACAGTATTTAAAAAATTAATTAATTTGTTGTAATTTTTATACATGACATCAGAATGCATTTCAATCTATAGTAAATAAATGGAGCACGATTTTTATTTCCCTGATTGTACACAAAGTAGAGTCACACCATTTATGTCTAGGGATATGTACCTGGTGATATGATGTCCATGTTATTCCATCACCTTTTCTACCTCGATCCTCCTTCCCTTCCTCTACCTCCCCTTTGCAATATTGAATTTTCTCCATTAAGGATCAGTATGCACTGATCAGAGAAAACATTTGGATTTTTTTTTTTCGGGAGATTGGATTACTTCAATGAGCATGATAATCTTCAACTCCAATCACCAGAAAATGCCATGATTTTATTCTCTTTTAATGCTGAGTAATATTCCATTGTGTATATATACCACAGTTTTTTAATCCATTCATCTGTTGAAGGGCATCTAGGTTGGTTCCACAATTTAGCTATTGTGAATTGTGCTTCTATAAACATTTCTGTGGCCGTGCCACTGCAGTATGCTGTTTTTAAGTCCTTTGGATATAAACCAAGGAGTGAGATAGATGGGTCAAATGGTGGTTGCATTCCAAGAAAAACAGGAGTTTTAAAATAATGCAGCAGTAATTATTCTAGTAAAGGTGCATGTAGAAATTTTTTCCTTTTTATTATATTAGAGTGTAACTATTTTCTATTTTTTATTATTTTAGTTTTACATGACAGTAGAATGTATTTTGACATATTATACAAACATGAAATATAAATTTCCATTTCTGTAGTTGTACATGATGTGGAAATACACTTGTCATGTATTCACGTATAAACATAGAAAAGTTATGTCCAATTTATTTCACTCTCTTTTCTATTTTCATTCTCTCTCCCTTCCTTTTATTTTCCTTTGTCTAATACAATAAATTATATCAATTGCTTCTAATATTATTGGGAAACATAAGAAAGAAAGTCTGGTTCAGAACCAAAATATCTTGCTCTTTGTTATATCTAGTCACACAATCAGTGAGATTTCAATTAGTACACTATAAAAATATCAATTACTGCACATTTTGGTGATATTAGTATTTCCTGTTAATAATGCATAAGGAGACTGGACTCATGCCCACAAACCATAATATGAATTAGAAGTACAATCATTGATTAGATCTGCAAGCAATTGACAAATAAATTTATTAAGATCCAAAGCAGCAGTTAGACACCATAAATCCCTCTGAATGCCTCTTGATTTTGTGGTCAAAATATTACTAAAAAACCCTCCAAGAATCCTGAATTTATTATGAGAATATACTGAATCAAATCTATGAGACCACTCTAGGACATATGACTCAGATTGGGAAATAGAATGTCTTACAGGAACTAATTAGCACAATCAAGCATGGGGGGAAATGGTGGAATTAAAGCAATAGTGAAGTAAAGGGTGTTTGACACAGTTCTTATAACTGGAATTGAGAAGCCTTATTTTATTTTATTTTATTTTTTTTACATTATTGCACATGTAATTATTATTTTTTACATTTGCCATATATATATATATATATATATATATATATATATATATATATATATATATATAACTTTTTAGGTATTTTGGTCACAGTATCTTTATTTTATTTTTAAGTGGTGCTGAAGATCAAACCCAGGGCCTCATGCATGCTAGGAGAGCACTTTACTTCTGAGCCACAACTCAAGCCATATATTCTATATGGAAACTGTAGCAATATGAGTACCACTATAGGATATCTTATATTTCTGGGACACTTGTAAACACCCAGTTTTTTGATTAATAGACAAAAATAGGGGCCTCAGCACTACACCCCAAATAAGAATAATTAAAGTAATGAGAGAGAATAATATGGTGTTCATATTAAAGTCAGTCCAGATGTTTAAAGAATATGAGAGTCCTGAAATTCTCTGGTAAAGATTTTTAAGGTAAAGAAGACTTGTACATGAAATCATTTCATTTTTCCTGTGTGTGCTATAGTGTTTAATGAGAGAGTTGTTAAAGTAGGGTGGTAGAGTTTTAAAGCAGATAAAATGGGCACATAGGTTCCACAGTAGCTTTAATTTAAAAGTGACACTTTTTTCTCTTTTCTTCAGTCTTAAACTGGTTTTGGATGTCTGCAAGTCTTGTAAGACTTGCAAGCTCTTTAAGCTTTGTAAACCTCTGAAATGTACATTTTAAAATCAAGCCCAGAAGAGATAGAGAATTGGCAGAAGCTAAGAAGTATGAAAAGCTGCTGTCCTAAACTTGAGAGACAAAACCCCATCAGTCTCCTAAGGTGTGTTTCCTTTGGAGATTCAGTCTCTAAAGAGAAAAAATGTTCACAATGTAGTTCTTCACTTAAAATAAGAAGTGAGAACTCTACAGATACATGGGTAGACAGAGAAAAAGTTATAAGAAGGCAGAGGAACAAACCATTTCAAACTGCCCATAATGTCTTAACAACTGACTTCATTGAAACTACAGTGAAAGGAATGTGAGAGAAAGAGTTTAGAAAGTTCATAGTCAAATGTTCTATGTTCTCAAACATTATGTAAGAAGTGGGAAATCAGATAGAAAATACAGGAACTGAAAGATAAATAAAATAATAGTGCATAAGAAAATGAACCAATTGGAAATCCTGGAACTAAAAGACTCAATAAACGAAATTAAAAATCCATTGGAAAACATTATCAATTGATTATAACATAAATTCTTTAAAGATGGATTTGAGGGCCTTGAAGAAAAATTATACAGTCTTGAAAGTAAAGTTGACCATAAAGGAAAGATGTTAAAATATCATGAAGAGAATATTCAATAAATTTGAGAAAACATTAAAAGGCCACGTTTAAAATTTATTGGGATAGATTAAGAGTCTGAAATACAAGCTAAATGGGTGCAAAATATTTTTTGTGGGGAGGTACCAGGGACTGAACTGAGAGGCATTCAACCGCTGAGCCACATTCTTATTCCTATCTTGTATTTTATAGATAGGTCTCACTTAGTTGCTTAGTGCCTTGCCATTGCTGATGCTGGCTTTGAACCCATGATCCTCCTGCCTCAGCCTTCTGAGCTACTGGGATTATAGGCATTCACCACCATGCCTGGCTTGATGCACAATCTTTTATTAAAATAATGTACAGAAATTTCCAAACATTAATAATGTGATGGAAATTAAAATACAAGTAGCATATAGGACTCCAAATAAATAAAATCACAGTAAATCAAATTCAAGACACATTGTAATAAAAATGTCTAAAATAAAAATAAGGGTACAATTTTAAAAGCTGCATGACAAAAATTAATGATAACATTTAGATGTGAGCCTATCTTAATTTTAACTGAGTTTTTAAGACAGAATCTAAAAACCAGGAGAGCGAAGAATAATTTATATCAAGCTCTGAAAAAATAATGTCAACCATGAATACTATATCTAGAAAAATTAAGCTTCATAAATGAAGGTTAGATTAAAATCTTTTATGATTATCATATGCTGAATTTATAACTAGAGAATCTTCATTATAAAGCATACTCAGTGAAATAATTTATGAAGAGGAAGTGAAAAAATAAAACCAGCATACAGAGGAATTACACTAAAAATAGTTAATTAAAGAAGAATCAAGTCTGATTCAGTCATAATAAATAAAAATAAATAGCAGAAAAAATAATCTCTCAAAAATAACATTGAATGTAAATAGTGTAACTCTTCAACTAAAAGTCATAGGGTAGGAGACTGGATTACAAAACAAAACCCAACAATATTAGGTCTGCAAGTGACTCACAGACAAAGACATCCACAGACTGAATGTGAAATAATGTAGAAAACCATTTTGTTCATATAGGACTTCTGTACAAGCTTGGATACCTCTTTCATATCAGATAAAGTGGATTTCAAGCCAAGATTAATCAAAAATTTAAAGAAAATTACTTAATATGCAAAAGGGAATTATACTTAAACAAGATATACTGATTATCAATATTCATGCCCCAAACATTGGAGCATCTTACATCAAATAAGATCTTCTCAACCTTAAGAATAAAATAGACCACAACACAATAATAGTGGGTGACTTTAAAATTCCTCTCTCATCACTGGATAGGTCATCTAAACAAAAACTATGTAAATATTCTACAGAAATCAAAGTACCATTAATAATATGGATCTACCAGAGATATATTGAAAAGTTAATCCATCAACAAGTGAATTTACTATCTTCTCAGAAGCATATGGAATACTTTCTGTAGCAGACCATATTTTAAAATCACAAAACAAATCATAGCAAATATAATATCTTGCATTTTATAAGATTACAATGAATTAAAATTAGAAATCACTGATAAGATATAAAAGAGAAAACACAATAACATCTGGTAAATAAATAATACACATTTGAAAGATGAATGGGTAGTAGAAGAAATCAGAGGAGAAAAAAGTTCTTAGAAGTAAATGAGACTAGAAATATATGAAAATCTCTGGGCCAATCCCAAGGCAGTTCTAAGAAGAAAGTTTATTGCAATGAGCTCATACATTAAAAGAATAGAAAGATGTCAAATAAATAATCTAACATTACATCTCAAGACCTTAGAGAGAGAAAAAATATCTAACACCTAAATCAGTAGAAGACAGAGAATAGTTAAAATTAGGGACAAAATTAATAAAATTATAATTAATAAAATACAAAAGATCAATGAAACAAAGAGTAGTTTTTTGAAGGGATAAGCATAATTGATAATCAATTAGCCAAATTAACTAAAATAAAGAAGAAAAACTCAAATTATTGAAATATATAATGTAAAAGGAAATATCACTACATACAAAATACCGGAACCCAGAGGATCATCAGAAACAACTTAGAATGTTTATACTCAGAACACTAGAAAATCTTGAAAATATGGAGGAATTCTGAGACAAATATGATAAGCCCATATTGTCAAAAGGATAGAGAAAACATAAACAGATCAATTTCATGTTATCAATTAGAAACATCTCAAAAAGCCTTTCCAAAAAGGGAAAATCAGGAACAGATATGTTCTCATCCAAATTCTACCAGATATTTGAAGAAGAATTAATATAAAACCACCTAAATTTTTTATCTATTTCCACAGGAAAATGTGGAAATACTACAAATCTTGTTCTGTGAAACCAGTACTTCCACAATACCAAAACTAGACAAAGACATACCATAAAAATAAAAATTTAGGCCAATATTTTTCATGAACAAAGGTGCAAAAATTCTTAATTAAATATTGGAAAACTGTATAAAAAATTAAAAGGACAGTACAACATGATTGTGTGGATTTCATCACAGCAAAGCAAGTCTGGTTCAACATACATAAATCAATAACTGTCATTCATCACAAAAATGATAAGGATAAGAATCACATGATTATCTCAATAGATGCAATAAAAGCATTTGACAGAGTAAGGCACTTTAAAGCATTAGGGAAAAAAATCTAGGTAATGAAGAAAATTACCTTAACATTTTAAAGTCTATATATGGAAAATCCAATGCCAACATTATTCTGAATTTAGAAAAACTGAAATAATTTCCTCTAAAACCAGTAACAAGAAAAAGATGCCCACTTTCTTCACCTCTATTCAACACAGTTCATGAAGCTCTAGCCAGAGCAATTAGACAAAAATAAGGAAAATAAATGGTTATGAATAGGAAAAAAGTGTTCAAGTTATATGTTTGCTGATGACATAATCCTATACTTGTCGACCCAAATCCTACACCAGAAGAGTTCATAAATGAATTCAGCAAAGTAGCAAGATCAACAAAAATCCACACTCAATCTATTTCATTTCAACACTCCAATGATGAATCTGCTGAGGAAGAAATTATGAAAACTGTACCATTAACAATAGCCTAAAATGTTAAAAACTTGGCAATCAATCTTAAAACGTGGTAAAGGACAACTACAATGAAAACCATAAAGTACTAACAGAAAAAATTGAAGAAGGTTTAGAGGATTAAAAGGCCTTTCATGTTTATGGATAGGAGAAATAATAACATCAAAATGGCCACATTACCAAAAGCATTATATAGATTCATTTTAATTCTATCAAAATTCCAATGATATTCTTCACAGAACTAGAAAAAGCAGTTATGAAATCAATTTGAAAAATATATTGCAGAATAGCCAAACCAAAACTTAGTAAGAAAAGCAATGCATAATTATCACATTAGCAGACCTTCAACTATTGTAAAGAGCTATAATAACAAAAACAGCTTGGTACAAGGACAAAAATAGTCATAAAAACTTAGATTAGACTAGAAGACACAGAGACAAACTCACATTAATGCAGTTATCTGATAGTCAACAAAAGTGCCAAAAACATACATTGAAGGAGAGATAGCCTTTTAAATAAATGGTGCTGGGAAAACAAAAAATCCATATATAATAGAATAAAATTTAACCCCTTTCTCACCCTGCAGAAAATTGAACTGAATATCCATCACATTTATTATTTAGACAAGAAACCCTACAAACACTAAAAGAAACTACATCCCAAACATTCCAACATGTTGACTCAATGACTGACTTTTGTAAAAAAGAATCCTAAAGCACAAGAAGTAAAATCAAAAGTAAATAAATGGGATGGCATCAAATTAAAAAGCTTCTTCACAGCAAAGGAAGTGTAAAGAAAGCACCAACATTATGGAAATAACTCATTGTCACCAGCTTCTCAAATCTGGTATTTATATCCAGAATATACACAGAACTCAACACACACACACACACACACACACACACACACACACACACCTTAACTCATAAATTGTCAAGGGAACTAAACAGAAAATTCTAAAAAGAAGAAATACAAATGGTCAAGAATATATGGAAAAATGTTCATCATTTCTAGAAATTACAGACATGAAAATTAAAACTATATTGGGTTTTTATTTTATTTATTCAGAATGGCAATTATCAAGAATACATGTAAAGATAAATTTTGGAGAGGATTTAGGGGAAAAAGGACACTATACATTGATTATGGGATTGCAAATTAGTGCAAGCACTCTGGAAAGCAGTATGGAGATTATTCAAAATGCTAGGAATGGAACAATCACATGACTCAGCTATTTCATTTTTGCATATATTTCCAAAACTTCTTATAGCAGCACAATTTTTAATATCCAAGCTTTGGGGCCAACCTAGATATCCTTCAATAGATGAATGGAAATTAGTATATGCTCACAATGAAGCTTTATTAAGCCATAAAGAAGAATGACTTTATGTGATTTCCTGGTAAGTAGATGGAACTGGAGACTATCATGCTAACTGAAATTAACCAGTCCTCAAAAGTCAAAGGTCAAATGTTTTATTTGCTGTGTAGAAGCTAATCCAAAATAACTAAAGGGGGATTAAAAAATAGAAGAAAGATCAGTGGAGTCAACAAAGGGGAATGAAGGGAAGGGAGGAAATATGGGATAGGAAAAGACATTGCCATGAATATAACCTCAATTTTCTGTGTACATATGTGAATATATGATAATAAATCCCAACGTCATGTGCATCCATAAGGTGTTAATTTAAAAAAAAATATGTCTCTAAGTAAATATTAGAAAGACCCGCAGAGTAGAGGGAAGAGAATTGGATTGAAATGGATGGGGAATGGAGTAAAAAGGGAAGTACTGGGGACCAGAGTAGAACAAATTATGGTTTGTGCTTTTATAATTATGCTAGAATGAATCCTATTGCTATGTATAACTAAAAAGACCCAATTGTAAAGAAAATAAAGGGAGACAGAAGCAAGGTGCAGAGTTAGAATGGCTCCTTGCTCAAGCTGCCAGTCTTATTCATACTAATGTATTACATTAGGTCACTGGCATCATTAGTGCATTATTGCTCATTGTGTCATTGTAAGGTTACAGAGTTAGCAACATTTTGAACCTTATTCTTCAGTTATATACTATAGTTGCAATATGCAATGTTTGTGGAGCACTCAAGAAAATCAATTTTTTAAAAGTTACTGTTATGTGAACAGGTTCAGACACAACAAAGCTTGGTGAAACATTGTAGTTGTCTAACAGGACAGTTTCTCTAGTCCCAGGAGCTGTGTGCCTGAGATCAAGGATAAGGCTGATAAAGCTCTAGCATAGAGCTTCCTCATGCAGGACATTACTACAACAGCTAGGCATCCCGTGTCTTTGCATAGAAACCTTCGTAGCATCTAGGCATTCTGTGCCTTAGCCTAGAAACTTTCCCTGCATCTAGGAATCCTGTACTTCTGTATAGAATATTTCCCAGCCACCAATCATGCCAGCATCATAAAATCACTAGAGACCCAATCCCAAACACTGAAACCTTATATCTCCCTTTTTTTGTTTTGTATGTTTTTTTAAAGGGTGGACAACATTTGTTTCATCTCTAATATTGGCAGAGACAAAAAATAGCATAGGCTCTGACAACAACAAGCACAAAGTAACAATTCTTCTATTAGTAAATATCCACCTATGAATATATTTTTATCTTAGAGATGAATTGACAACTTTAGCCAGGTGGCCCCAGATATTATAATGGGTTCTTGTTTTACTGGATTTCCCACAACAGGGGTATAATAACAGAATAACATTATCATTAGGATCAAAGAATTTATAGAGTTTTGTGTAAGTTTAGCAATCAAAGCTATGACTAAATTTTATGGAGTACATTTTAACACCATTTGAGTCAATAGTTGTTGATCTGAAACTGTTAATCATTTTATACCCCCCCCAACTCACCAGAGCTTGAGTATCTTGGAGCCATCTTGTAGTGTTTCTTATCTTTCAAGGAGACTAATCATCTTTTTGTTTGGCAGAATCCTTATTATCCAGAGTCAATTGAAACTTGGTGATTGGTGTATGAAGTCCCTGATATCAGCTCATAATTGATAAGTCTCATGCATTGAGCTATAATCCAAACAGGAGCTGTTAGTGTAAGTTTAGCAACACATCCTTTTCCCCATGTGATCAAAGGTACAGGGTCTTGCCATTCTGGGTCTAGTGGAACCCTGTATTTTACATAAATTTTTTGGCAGTCATTGTCTGGGAATGTCTATTCAAGGTGGATGAAAAATTGTGAGTATTATCATTGTATTGTATGTTGAGTGCATTAAGTGTAATTAAAGCAATATCTAAAGCATTATTAATATGATAGAGGCTAGATCCCCTTTTTTGTTTTTAAGAAGCATGTCTTCAGGGTATGATGTGTTGTTTCAACCAAGACTTTTCTGGCAGGATTGAGAAATTCCATGGGTTAAAATTAGATTTAAATGAGTACAAAATTGTGCAAAAGCACAGGACATATATGCAGAGGTATTATCAATTTTTAACCAAATATGCTTATCCACAGTAGCAAAACAAAGTAATAAACGAGAAATGAAAGCAGATACCTTTTTAGAACTCTGTACACTAGCCCAAATAAATCCAGAATGAGTATAAATATATACATGAATAAAAAAGTAAGAATAAAAAGAGAGAAATGGGTAACATCTATTGCCAAAGTGAATTAGAATTTAGACCTCATAGATTTATAGATTACCATATAGGGGCCTGGAAGGGTGTACAGTGAGAACAGTTATTAACAATGGAATGAGCTTATTGGGGAGAAATGCAAAACATCTTCATTGGTGAGAAAGCATTTTGATAAAAGAAAAACCCATGAGATTCTGTAGCATCTGCAAATAAAGGATAATCGGATTCACAGCTGTAGAAATATGAGAAATGAGTTTAGTTATATATTGATAATCTTTAATAACATTTAAAGTAGTAGAAAATAATCTCAGCACCAGAGTAATCATGGCTAATTTAGCTCACCGTGAAGAGTTTTGAGGTAGGGTCCAGTTGTTATTTTTAACAACTGGAAAAAAGAGAAGAAAGCAGTTGGGTGTTAGCTACAATTTTTAATTAATTTAAGAAGTTGTATTTATGAACATTAATCCCATTTGTGTTAAATTTAGATTATTTATTTTAATTATAAAATAAAAAAAGAAAAATTTAACTAATAGTGTTAACCATCTCTTTTGGTTGAAGGAAAACCTTAGAAGCAATGGATATTATATTACATTTTAGACATTTTATTGTTTTGTCACCTAGAAAAATTTGTGAGTTAAAATTTTAAAGACATCTATATTTTATTTACTTATTGATTATAATTGATCTATTTGGATCCATTTACTTATTTAAATTTTAATAATGAGCACTCATTTAAATGCCAATTTGATATCAAGTACATAATATATAGACATAGGACAGACTTATATAATTGGAAATGCCAGATATAAATTCCAACAGCCCTGATGGACATTCAAATGAAAGATTTCAGACAGCCAGTTATTTGTCCCTGATGGTTATTAGATCCAATCTCAGAATCACAATGTTTAAATGCTCCTAAGGATTTATTAAAAGAAATTTTAATGTACTTGAGTTACCTCTAGAGAAATTGGTCTTTGCACAAAGATAGAATGTAAAAACCTTTATAGTTAGATAAAACAAGACTGATTAGAAAAGTACATTAACTTACGCAGAACTTAAAAAAACTTACATGGCTGCAATACTAACTTCTTAATCAGAGTGAACTTTTAGATCAGATGAGATCCAGTTGTGATATTTAAACAATTGTTAAATTCTTAAAGTTTATGTTAAAAAAGAAAGCTAGTATATTTGAATTTTTTTTTTTACTTTTCTCGTTCCATGCTGTAACATTAGGGAGGAACTGGTTAAGAAGGCTGGCTGAAAACAGATAAGGTAGCCAGTAATGCAGTTTGGATTTAAAAGGGATACTTTTTCTTTTACTTTTTTTTTGTCTTAACTGGTTTCTCATAAGCCTAGTAAATCTTGTAGGCCCTGTAATTTACATTTTAAATATAAGTTAGGAGAGCTATAGATTCAGCAGAAGCTAAGATGTAAGGAAAACTGCTGCAACCATTTTTTCTTTTATAATATTATTCTCTTAAAGCATGGTGTAGTGGTTTATATTCTTTATGGAGAGTTATTTGTTCTTTTCGGTTTTTGTTTTAAAACTTGTAAATATTGTAAAAATCTCCATATATGGTTGAACATGAGTGATTATTTGTTGTGAATTGGAAGAGGCAGAACATGGTAGCCACAGGAAGCTTTTGGACATTTGCTTATTATTGCCTTTTCTTCCCCAAATTAGGGAATCTCTTTGAAGGGGCCATGCTTAAAGTCATACCATAAGTGGTATTACTATGATGTTAGTGTTGGTGTCAAATAACCCTGTAGTTGGCTGCTTATTTAAACAAAAAGTTAATTTAGGTGTGCTTTCAGTACATTTATGTTAGAGCTCCCTTTAGTGGCATGAAGGATTACTGAAGGGAAATTTTCTTTAAACTGAAAATATTTGTGTCAGGGCGTCTTGAGTGGGCTGGAGAAAGGGATTCCCCTTCCTTTTGTCTTGGGTTTGTAGGTCTCAATATTTTAAATAAAGCAAAAGATAATTGCTCATATTCTGGTTGACTAGTGGTATTTAGCCTAATAGGATAGATAGCTAAAGTATGCATTTCTCATTCCTCCTCCATTTGCCATAAATATTTAGCCAAGGGAGATCTAACTGTTAGCAGCATCAGTGGAGGAGTAGAGGGCAGTGAAGGTGGAGTGAATGCCTCAGTAATGGATGCTCCAGTAGCTGCTGCTAAGTAAGGGGATGTTTGAGAGGTCTTAGAGATAGCACTGTAACAAAGAAACCAAGTTTGCTGCACAAGTACAGGAGCTTGTGGTTCCTCATGAAGTGTCTTACCTATTTTTCCCACTCCTTTAAATGTAAGTAACCACTTTCTGAGTACCAGGGGCAACAAGAAACTATCTCTGTCAGCAAGGAAGCAAAATTAGCATTACTTATGGTATGTCCAGCCTTGTGAAGTAAGAGAGCTCAGTCCAATGACGTCATTGTGCATCAGATAGGGAATTTACCATAGCTTACTTGTTGAGATTAGTACCAGCTGAATAAAGACACAGGTCACAGCCTGATCCAGGAAGTTAGATATTCCCTTCCTCCATAAATACACCCAGAAGGGCCCCTTTCTTAGGCAGATATGTTGCCCTAGACTCCCTGTGGACAGAAAGGCTCTGAAATGGTTTAGGGGAAAAACTCTCTCATGCCCCAAGTTGGGTGCCAGCTATAAAGAAAACAAAAGGAGACAGTAGAAAGCTGCAGATACAGAATGGCAGAGTGGCAGAATGGCTTCTTGTTAAAGCTGCCAATCTTATTTATATCAATATGTTGATATTAATATATCACTGGCATTGATATGGTCACTGGAATCATTACTACATTATTGTTCATTATGTCACTAGGCATTTACAGAGTTATCAACAGTATACAATGCATCCCTCAGTTATATACTATAGTTGCAATATGTAATGTTAGGAGCTTTGTGTAGCACTCAAAAAGTCCATTGTTTAAAGTTACTGTTATGTGGACAGTTTCAGATACAATAGAGCTTGATGAAACATTATAGACCCAAACACCTAAATCTTACACCTAATAAAAAAGAGTTTTATGAGAGAAACATCAGGTCTCATTTATAGGCAAATCAATTCTCAATTCTCAACTCAGACACTGAAATCAAGGGAGGCTTGTAATGAGATATCACAAAATTAAAAGAAAACCATTTCCAATTACTTTCTATGCATGGAAAACTCTCCTTCACATTTGATGGGAAATAAAAGAAAAAAATTTAAAAATTGACAAAGCAAAAAGCTAGTTCTTTGAAATAAATAAATAAAACTGATAAACTCTTAACCACCCTAATGAAAAGAAGAACAGAGAAAATCAAATTACTAAAATTTTGTGATGAAAAAGAAAACATCATGACAGACACCACTGAAATATAGAAGATAATTAGAAACTATTTTGAAAATTTGTATTCTAATAGAATAGAAAATATCAAAGACACGAAAAAATTTCTAAAGAAATATAAACCGCCCAAACTGAATTGAAAGGACATACTCAATTTATTTATTTATTTTTATTAGTTGTTCAAAACAATACAATGATCTTGACATATCATACATTTGATTCAAATAGGGTATGAATTCTCATTTTTCCACATGTACAGACTGCAGGATCACATTAGTTATACATCCATGTGTATACATACAGCAGTCCTAGTGTCAGTTGTATACTGCTGCCCTCCCTATCCCCTTTTCCCCTCCCCTCCCCTCCCATCACTATTCTCTACCCATTCTACTGTGACACTTATCTCTCTCTCTCTCTTTTCCCTTCCCCCTCACACCATTGTATATGTATTTTGTGAACCCATGAGTGTCTCCTCCCGTCTTCCATGCAATTCCCCTTCTCCCTCCCTTTCCCTCCCTCCTGTTTTCCTTGTTTCATGGTAATCTTCTTCTCATGCCCTTCCTTCCTACTCTGTTTTGAGTCACCTCCCTTATATCACAGAAGACATTTGGCATTTGTTTTTTAGGGATTGGCTAACTTTGCTTAGCATAATTTGCTCTAGTGCCATCCATTTCTCTGAAAATGCCATGATTTTATTATTTTTAATGCTGAGTAATATTCCATTGTGTATAAATGCCACATTTTAAAATCCATTCATCTGTTGAAGGGCATCTAGGTTGGTTCCACAGTCTAGCTATTGTGAATTGTGCTGCTATGAACATTGATATAGCTGTGTCCCTGTAGTATGCTCTTTTTAGGTCTTTTGTGTATAGTCTGAGAAGGGGAATAGCTGAATCAAATGGTGGTTCCATTCCCAGCTTTCCAAGGAATCTCCATACTGCCCTCCAAATTGGCTGCACCAATTTGCAGTCCCACCAGCAATGTACAAGTGTACCTTTTTCCTCACATCCTCTCCAGCACTTGTTATTGTTTGACTTCATAATGGCTGCCTTTCTTACTGGAGTGTGATGGTATCTTAGAGTGGTTTTAATTTGCATTTTTCTGATAGCTAGAGATGGTGAGCATTTTTTTTTTGTGTGTACTTGTTGATTGATTGTATATCCTCCTCTGTGAAGTGTCTGTTTAGATCTTTGGCCCATTTGTTGATTGGGTTGTTTGTTTTTTTGTTGTTTAACTATTTGAGTTCTTTGTATACTATGGAGATTAGTGCTCTATCTGAAGTGTGAGGAGTAAAAATTTGTTCCCAAGATGTAGGCTCCATATTTACCTCAATTATTATTTCTCTTGCTGAGAAAAATCTTTTTAGTTTAAATAGGTCCCATTTGTTGATTCTTGATTTTAATTCTTGTGCTATTGATGTCCTATTAAGTAATTTGGAGCCCACGAGATGGAGATTAGGGCCAACTTTTTCTTCTATTAGATGCAGAGTCTCTAGTTTGATTCCTAGCTCCTTGATCCATTTTGAGTTAACTTTTGTGCATGGTCAGAGAAAGGGATTAAATTTCATTTTGTTGCACATGGATTTCCAATTTTCCCAGCACCATTTGTTGAAGATGCTATCCTTTCTCCATTACATGCTTTTAGCACCTTTGTCTAATATAAGGTAGTTGTAATTTGGTCTCTGTGTCCTCTTTTCTGTACCATTGGTCTACCTGCCTGTTTTGGTACCAGTACCACACTGTTTTTGTTACTAGTGCTCTATAGTATAGTTTGAAATCTGGTATCGCTATACCACCTGTTTCACTCTTCCTGCTTAGAATTGCTTTAGCTATTCTGGGTCTTTAATTTCTCCAGATGAATTTAATGATTGCTTTTTCTATTTCTGTGGGGAATGTCATTGGGATTTTGATTGGCATTGCATTAAACCTATAGAGTACTTTTGGTAGTATGACCATTTTAATGATAGTAATTCTGCCTATCCATGAACAAGATATATCTTTCCACATTCTAAGGTCTTCTTCTATTTCCCTCTTTAGTGTTCTGTAGTTTTCGTTGTAAAGGTCTTTCACCTCTTTTGTTAGGTTGATTCCCAAATATTTTATCTTTTTTAAAGATACTGTGAATGGGGTGGTTGTCCTGATTTCCCTTTCAGAGGGTTTGTCACTGATATACAGGAATGCTTTAGACTTATGAGTTTAATTTTATATCCCACCATTTTGCTGAATTCGTTTACTAGTTCTAGAAGTTTCTTGGTAGAACCTTTTGGGTCCGTTCGGTATAGGATCATGTCATCCGAAAATGTGCTAATTTCATTTCATCGTTTCCTATTTTTATGCCTTTAATTTCTATCATCTGTCTTATTGCTATGGCCAGGGTTTCAAGAACTATGTTGAATAGGAGTGGTGAGGGAGGGCATCACTGTCTTGTTCCAGATTTTAGAGGGAATGCCTTCAATTTTTCTCCATTTAGAATGATGCTAGCCTGAGGCTTAGCATAGATAGCTTTTACAAGTTGAGGTAAGTTCCTGTTATCTCAAGTTTTTCTAATGTTTTGAACATAAAGGGATGTTCTGTTTTTGTCAAAAGCTTTTTCTGCATCTATCAAGATGATCATACAGTTTTTATCTTTAAGTCTATTGATGTGGTGGATTACATTTATTGATTTCCATATATTGAACCAGCCTTGCATCCCAGGGATAAATCCTAGT
The DNA here is from genome assembly GCF_045843805.1 of Urocitellus parryii. NCBI lineage: Eukaryota > Metazoa > Chordata > Mammalia > Rodentia > Sciuridae > Urocitellus > Urocitellus parryii. The sequence continues at coordinate 127,046,618 of NC_135536.1, forward strand.
TGATCATGGTTCACTATCTTTTTGATATATTTTTGTATCTGATTTGCCAGAATTTTATTGAGGATTTTTGCATCTATGTTCATTAGAGATATTGGTCTATAGTTTTCTTTCTTTGAAGTGTCCTTATCTGGTTTAGGAATCAGGGTGATGTTGGCCTCTTAGAATGAATTTGGGAGTACTCCTTCGTTTTCTATTCATGAAATAGCTTGAGAAGTATTTGTATTAGTTCTTCTTTAAAGATTTTGTAAAACTCTGCTGTATACCCATCTGGTCCTGGGCTTTTCTTGGTTGGTAGTCTTTTGATGGCTTTTTCTATTTCCTCAATTGATATTGGTCTGTTTAAGTTGTTTATATCCTCTTGACTAAATCTGGGCAGATCATATGACTTAAGAATTTTATCGATGCCTGAACTATCTTCTATTTTATTGGTGTATAAGGTTTTGAAATAATTTCTAATTATCTTCTGTATTTCTGTAATGTCTGTTGTGATATTGCCTTTTTAATCCTGTATGCTAGTAATTTGGGTTCTCTCTCCTTCTCTTCATTAGCATAGCTAAGGGACTGTTAATCTTATTTATTTTTTCAAAGAACCAACTGTTAGTTTTGTCAATTTTTTCAATTGTTTTTTTTATTTCAATTTCATTGATTTCAGCTCTGATTTTAATTATTTCTTGCCTTCTACTGCATTTGTTGTTGTTTTGCTCTTCTTTTTCAAGGGCTTTGAGATGAAGTGTGAGATCATTTATTTGTTGGTTTTTCCTTTTTTAGAGGAATGAGCGCCAAGCAATGAATTTTCCTCTTAGAACAGGTTTCATTGTGTCCCATAGATTCTGATATGTTGTGTCTGTATCTTCATCTATCTCAATGAATTTTTAAATTTCCCCCTTGATGTCTTTTGTAAGCCATTGATCATTCAGTAACATATTGTTCATTCTCCAAGTGATGTAGGGTTTTTCCCTTCTTCTGTTGTCATTGATTTCTAGTTTTATTCCATTATGATCAGATAAGATGCATGGTACTATCTCTACTCCTTTATAATTGCTAAGAGTTGCCCTGTGTCTTAATATATGGTCTATTTTTGAGAAGGATTCATGTGCTGCTGAGAAAAAAGTATATCCGTTTGTTGATGGTTGATATATCATATATATGTTAGTTAAGTCTAGGTTATTAATTGTGTTATTGAGTTCTATAGTTTCTTTATTCAACTTTTGTTTGGAAGATCTGTCCAGTAGTGAGAGATGTGTATTGAAGTCACCCATAATTATTGTGTGTGGTGAATTTTTCCCTTGAACTTGTGGAGAGTTTGTTTTATGAATGTAGCAGCACCATTATTTGGGGCATATAAATTGATAATTGTTATGTCTTGTTGGTAAATGATTCCCTTTAACAGTATATAGTGTCCTTCTTTATCCCTTTTGATTAATTTAGGCTTGAAGTCAATTTTATTTGATATGTGTATAGCCACCCCTGTTTGCTTCCAAGGTCCATGTTCATGGTATGATTTTTCCCTGCCTTTCACCTTCAGCCTGTGTGTGTCTTTTCCTATCAGATGAATCTCGTGAAGGCAGCATATTGTTGGATCTGCTTTTTAAATCCAGGTTGCTAGCCTATGTCATTTAATTGGTGAGTTTAAGCCATTAACATTTAGGGTTACTATTGAGATATGGTTTGTACTTCCAGTCATGTTTGTTTATTTATTTAATTATTTTTAAAATTTGGTTTGTTTTCCCTCTTTGATTAGTTTTTCATCCCCCATCCCTTTACTGAGGTACTTTCCACTGTTTTTTTTGTTGTTGTTTTTCATTTCCTCTTTGTGTAGTGTTTTGCCCAAAATGCTTTGCAGTGCTGGTTTTCTGGCTGTGAATTCTTTTAACTTTTGTTTTTCATGGAAGATTTTTATTTCATTGTCAAACCTGAAGTTTAGTTTTGCTGGATACAAAATTCTTGGTTGGCACACATTATCTTTCATTGTTTGAAAAACGTTGTTCCAGGATCTTCTCACTTTCAGTGTCTGTGATGAGAAATCCGCCATTAACCGAATTGGTTTACCCCTAAATGTAATCTGCCTCCTTTCTCTTGTAGCTTTTAATATTCTCTACTTGTGCTATTGGATATCTTCATAACAATGTGTCTTGGAGTTGGTCTATTGTGATTCTGTATGTTTGGTGTCTTGTAGGCTTCTAGGATTTGTAAATCCATTTGATTTTTCATGTCTGGAAAGTTTTCTAAAATTATTTCATTTAAGAGATGACTCTTAAATTTGGTATTTTTATGATATCCCATATCTCTTGGATGTTTTGCTCATGATTTCTTACCAACCATTCTGAGTTGACTAGACTCTTTTCGAGATGATATATTTTGTCTTTGTTGTCTGATGTTCTGACTTCTACTTGGTCTACTCTACTGGTGATACTTTCATTTGATTTTTAAATTTGGTTTATACTTTCCTTCATTTCTAGGATTTCTGTTTTTTTTATAACCTCTATATCCCTGTACAGTTGTTCATTTGCTTTTTGAATTTGTTTGTGTAATTCATTGTTGAGGTGTTCTTTCATTGCTTGCATTTGCTGTCTAATGATCTCTTTAAGATTCCATTCCATCTGAGTCAGGTATGCCTTGAGTTCTTTATTTGACCATTTTTCTGATGCATCTAGCATCTCCTGTAAATTTAAGCTGTCCTGCATTGTTTGTATTCCTTTTCTTCCTTTTTTTTTATTGTGCTCATGTTTCTTTCCAGCTCTGTTTGACTGCTGTGTTATTATTTTCTCCTATAAATTTGTTTTGGTTTTGTGTAGCTCCAAGATCTCTCCTTTGTGTTGGGAGACAATGTTTAGAGATGTTGGATTTAATTGTGATTTAAAGTAAATTCATTAGTTTCATCAAAGGCCTACAGATTTTGATGGCATAGAGAATTGAGGTTTGAACTTAGGATTTTATGTTAAGGTCAGGAGATGTAATGGTATGGAGGTTAGTATATTTAGCTTCTTTGTGGGGTTGCTCAAATGCAGGCTGATATTAACAATAGAATAGACAGGAGTACTTGGGGATAGTTAAGGGCTAAAGTGGACTATAGACCGTCTCATTACATTCACCTATTTGCATTTAGTAAATTACATGTAATCGGAGTGGTCATGCTTGGGAGGAAAGATAGGGAAAACGTAAGGAATAAAACCAAGAAAGAGAAAGGGAGAGAAGAAAGAAAGAGAAAAAAATAGAAAAGAAAAAGAAGAAATGATAAAAATAATAATAAAATAAAGTAAAATAAAATTAAAATTAAAAATTCACTGTTAGGCTTCTATTTTTTTTGCTTCCAGTAGGTGGAGCTGTGTTTCTGGACCAAGATTTTGCCCATGGGCTGTAGGAAACAATCCTTATGAGGTGGCTTCCCCTCCCCCACCTGGTGTCTCCCCAATCCTGTTCACTTAGAGTTGTTTCTGGCCTCTAGCCTCCTTGCTTCTCCTGCCAGCCAGGCCTTCCCCAGTGTGGTACCTCTCCACAGTTCAAGCTACAGTGTGGGCCTGTGTGGTGAGCCGCTTCTGCTGCTTCTGCAGACTATGGTCGCCATTACAAGATGGCGCTGGCTCCACTGTGGTTTGTGACAAACAACTCCTTATTTGGGAGAGTTGGTGCATGGTTTTTCAACACCCTATGAGAAAGTGCCACGTGGCAGCTTCGCATTGGGGCTTGAGATGCTTTATTAAGGCTGGGAGGGGCATCCGGGATTCAGAAGAAGAAATATCAAGGGCCTGAATAAACTGCTGAAAGAAGATTCCCGAGTTGCGTCTTCCTTGCGGGCAAGGGGTCGCGACAAGTGGTGCCGAAACCCGGGAACCAGAACTTTCAGTAAGTCAGGGGTGGTGCACCGGTTAGTCCCAGGAAAGTGGGATCTGCGATCAAAGCAGGGTTAGTCCCAGGTAAGTGGGATCCGCGATCAAAGCGGGCAGCTCCTCTGTAAAGAAAGAGAGAGCATTGCATTTTATTGCAGCTGCACTGTGTACTTTCGCTTTTACTTTCACTTTTGATTTTTGTGCTTCTTTTGTTGTTGTTTTTTGTGCTTCTTTTGTTGTTTTTTGTGCTTCTTTTGTTGTTGTGTCATGGGTGTCGCATCTTCAAGTCCGCTTCTCCTGGCCCTAGATGGCCTGTTACGTTCCAAGGGCCTAGAAGTGAAGTGTAGTACTTTAGAGAGATTTTTACAGAAGACAGATATTGCTGCTCCGTGGTTTGCATTTTCGGGCAGCCTTACTATACCTAGCTGGGATAAATTAGGCAAAGATCTTGACTTTGCTTCTGAGCAGGGCATATTAGAGGGTGGGGTGATACCCCTTTGGAAGATGGTCCGTAGTTGCCTCACAGATGGCAGATGTCAGGAAGCACTTACTAAAGGACAGGAAGTTCTAGAGCAATTACATGAGGAGAAGTCAGAGACGGCAGGAAGTGAGGTATCTCAGGAGGATGGGAGTGTGCGGAGTGTGAAGCAGAGGAGGAGACGATTGTCTCCGGCAAGAAGTGAGGTATCTCAGAAGGATGGGAGTGTGCGGAGCATGAAACAGGGGAGGAGACGATTGTATCCAGATCTCAGTGTGCTGCGCACACCCCCATGCGAAAGTGGGTCAGAGGAAGAAGAGGATGAGGAGGAAGAGCTCGGGAGGCTTTCTCGTCAGCTAGGGAGTGTAGATATAGGAGAAGGGAACAGAAATAAACAGGGGCTCAAGAAAAATGATCCTCTGGATCCACCGCCGTACGGTGGGGGTGTTTCGGGGAGAGCTTTCCATGCCCAAACATGGAGGGCTGTTAATGCTGAGATGGGTCTTGCTTATCCAGTTTTTCAGGATGACAATAGGGGAAGATTCCATGAACCCTTAGATTTCAAAATTGTGAAGACCCTGGCGGAGTCCGTGCGTACTTATGGGGTGGATGCTGCCTTGCCTTCACTGTCTTCTATTTTATTGGAGTATAAGGATTCAAAATAATTTCTAATTATCTTCTGTATTTCCGTAATGTCTGTTGTGATATTTCCTTTTTCATCCCAGATGCTAGTAGTTTGAGTTCTCTCTCTTATTCTTTTCATTAGCATGGCTAAGGGTCTGTCCATCTTATTTGTTTTTTCAAAGAACCAACTTTTAGTTTTCTAATTTTTTCAATTGTTTCTTTTCTGTCAATTTCATTGATTTCAGCTCTGATTTTAATTATTTCTTGCCTTCTACTACTTTTGCTGTTATTTTGCTCTTCTTTTTCTAGCGTTTTGAGATGAAGTGTGAGATCATTTATTTGTTGTTTTTTTCTTTTCTTTTTTTAAGGAATGAACTCCAAGCAATGAATTTTCCTCTTAGAACTGCTTTTATTGTGTCCCATAGATTCCAATATGTTGTGTCTGTGTTTTCATTTATCTCTAAGAATTTTTAAATTTCCTCCTTGTTGTCTTTTGTAATCCATTGATCATTAAGTAACATATTGTTTATTCTCCAAGTGATATAGGATTTTTCCTTCCTTCTTGCATCATTAATTTTCAGTTTCATTCCATTATGATCAGATAGGATGCATGGTATTATCTCTACTTCTTTATAATTTCTAAGAGTTGCCCTGTGACATAATATATGGTATATTTTTGAGAAGGTTCCATGTGCTGCTGAGAAAAAAGTGTAACTGCTTGATGTTAGGTGGTATATTCCATATATGTCAATTAAGTCTAGGATGTTAATTGTATTATTGAGTTCTATAGTTTATTTATTCAACTTTTGTTTGGAAGATCTGTCCAGTGGTGAGAGAGGTGTGTTGAAGTCTCCCATAATCTTTGTATTGTGGTCTATTTGACTCTTGAACTTGAGAAGAGTTTGTTTGATGAACATAGCTGCACCATTGTTTGGGGCATATATATTTATGATGGTTATGTCTTGTTGGTGTATGGTTCCCTTGAGTAGTATGTAGTGTTCTTCTTTATCCCTTTTGATTAACTTTAACTTGAAGTCTATTTTATTTGATATGAGTATGAGCACTCCTGCTTGCTTCCAAGGTCCATATGAGTGATATGATTTTTCTCAATCTTTCACTTTCAGTCTATGTATGTCTTTTCCTATCAAATGTGTCTCCTGTAGGCAGCAGATTGTTGGATCTTTCTTTTTGATCCATTCTATTAGCCTGTGTCTCTTTATTGTTCAGTTTAAGCCATTAACATTTAGGGTTACTATTGAGATATGGTTTGTACTTCCAGCCATATTTGTTTATTTATGTTACTTAACATGATTTGTTTTTCCTCTTTGATTGTTTTTCCCTTTACTGTTCTACCTCCTGCTGTTGGTTTTCATCATTATTTTTCATTTCCTCTTCCTGCAATGTTTTGCCAAAGATGTTTTGAAGAGCTGGTTTTCTAGCTGCAAATTCTTTTGCTTGTCGTGGAAGGTTTTAATTTCATCTTCCATCCTGAAGCTTAATTTCGCTGGATACATGATTCTTGGTTGGATCCATTTTCTTTCAGTGTTTAAAATATGTTGTTCCAGGATCTTCTAGCTTTCAGAGTCTGTGTTGAACGATCAGCTGTTATCCTGATTGGTTTACCCCTAAGTGTAATCTGCTTCCTTTCTCTTGTAGTTTTTAAAATTCTCTCTTTATTCTGTATGTTTGGAATCTTCATTATAATGTGTCTTGATGTGAATCTCTTTTGATATTGCACATTTGTCATCCTGTAGGCTTCTAGGATTTGGAATTCTGTTTCATTCTTCAAGTATGGGAATTTTTCTCATATTATTTCATTGAACAGATTGCTCATTCCTTTGGTTTGGACCTCTATACCTTCCTGTATCCCAATAACTCTTAAGTTTGGTCTCTTTATGTTTTCCCATATTTCTTGGATGTTCTGCTCATGGTTTCTTTTTTTCCTTTTTTTTAAAGAGAGAGAGAGAGAGAGAGAGAGAGAGAGAGAGAGAGAGAGAGAGAATTTTAATATTTATTTATTTTTTTAGTTTTTGGCGGACACAACATCTTTGTTGGTATGTGGTGCTGAGGATCGAACCCGGGCCACACGCATGCCAGGTGAGCACTACCACTTGAGCTACATCCCCAGCCCCCTGCTCATGGTTTCTTAACAGTCTGGCTGAACTGTCTATGTTCTTTTCAAGTTGAAATACTTTGTCTTCATTGTCTGATGTTCTATCTTCTAAGTCTTCTTCTGTGCTGGTAATACTCTCATTTGAGTTTTTAATTTGGTTTATTGCTTCCTGCATTTCCAGGATTTTTTAAAATAACCTCTATCTCCCTGTATAGTTGATCTTTTGCTTCTTGGATTTGTTCATGTAATTCATTGTCAAAGTGATCTTTCATTGTCTGATTTTGCTGTCTAATGTCTTCCTTGAGACTCCATATCATCTGATGCATGTATATCCTGAATTCTTTTTCTGACATTCCATCTGCTGCAGATATTACTTCTTCTAAAGTTGAGTTTATCTGCATTGCTCATGGTCGTTTCTTTCCTTGTCTTTTCATACTGCTCACGTTTTTTTCTCATGTGAAACTGTTGTATTATTTATTTTCCCCCTATATATTTTATTGCTCTTGTATAGTTCTAAAGTCTCCCTTTTGTGGAGAAAGACAATGTTAACAGTTCCCAATATCAATAGTACATCATCTAAGCATACGTTTTCCTTATTACTACATTTATAACTAGACTCTATGTCTACAAATGTTGGTTTTGATTATCATTTACAAATATAGTCATTAGTTTCATGAAAGGCATACTGTTTCTGGTAGCATGAAGAAAACTGAATTTCAGGCGTAGGATGTAATGTTTCGGGGGAAAGGAGTGAGGGTATGGGGTTAATCTAACTTAGTAACTTTGGAGAGCTCTAACCAATAGATGGGTAATTTATGGAAGAATGTATAGATTTATACTCCTATCTGTATTTATAAGATTGCCCTATTCATAAATAGTAAAATTTAGGGGGTTGCAAGTGAGATAGAGGGAATAAGAAGGAGAAAAACAAATAACAAGAAAAGAAAGAGAAAAAATTGAGTGGGAAAAAGAATATAAGAGAAAAAAAGAAAAAAAAAGAAAAGAAACAAAAGGCGGGAGGGAGTTGGTGCATATGCAATTCCTCTATACTGCATTTTTCTGGTGATTCAGTTGCTAAAGACCTTTTCCATGCACAATTCTTGGTTTCAAATATGTTGAGGTTGTGAGGACCAGAGGGGAAGGGTAGTGGAGACTGGATGAGTGGATGAAGAGAGAGAAGAGAGAAAAAAAATGTCTCTCAGAACTCTGTTTTCTATTCTTCAGTAGGTGGCATTGTCTATTCCTAGCTTGAGTCTCTGCATTCAGGGTGGTGTTGGTGGTCAGTGTGAGAGGACTTAAGCTTCCACCTGTGGCCTCTCTACTCTTATTCTCTGAGATGTAAACCAGGTGCCTGATCTGCTGCAGAACTGAGCTGGTAGCCACGCCCACCAGTTGATGGTTTTAAGGGTTGGTGGGATTTTCCAAGATGAGTTCCATCAGTTTTTCTCATAATGTGTTTGATGAGGAGGGGGGGTGTTGTGGAGACATTATGTTTGTCCAAAGCTCAGTCCAGTGACCGCACGGGTGGGCGGCTGGGCCCCTCCTCCAGTTGGGGTGGTCTGTCTACTGCACAGGCGGGCGGCTGGGCCCCTTCTCTGGGTCGCATTGACTGCCTACCCTGTAGGCGGGTGGCTGGGCCCCTCCTCCAGTTGGGGTGGTCTGTCTACCCAGCAGGTGGGTGGCTGGGCCCCTACACCAGTTGGTGTGGTCAGTCTACAGCTCAGGCGGGCAGCTGTGCCGCCTCTCCGGGCCATGTGGTCTGCCTACCATGCAAGCGGGAGGCTGGGCTCCTCCTCCAGTTGGGGTGGTCTGTCTACCCCACAGGCGGGCTGCTGTGCCCCCTTGCCAGGCTGCGTGATCTGCCTCTATTGATTCTTGATTATACTTCTTGTGCTGTAGGGTTCTTGTTAAGGAAGTCAGTTCCTAATCTTGCACAATAAAGATTTGGGATTACTTTTTCTTCTGTTAGGTGCAGGATCTCTCTTCTAATGCCTAAGTCTCTCATACACTTTGAGTTGAGTTTTGTACAGAGTAATAGGGTTTAATTCCATTCTGTTGCATATGGATTTTCAGTTTTCCCGGCACCATTTGTTGAAGAGGCTATCTTTTTCCAATGAATGTTTTTGGTGTCTTTCTCTGGTATGGGATAACTGTATTCAAGTGGGTTTGTCTCTGTGTCTTATACCATCAGTCTACATTTCTGTTTTGATGCAAATACCATGTCACTTTTGTTACTATTTCTCTGCAGTGAATTTTTTTTTAAATTTTTTTTATTGGTTGTTAAAAACATTACAAAGCTCATGACATATCATCTAACATACATTTGATTCAAGTGGGTTATGAACTCCCATTTTTTACCCCAAATACAAGTTGCAGAATCACATCGGTTACACATCCACATTTTTACATAATACCATATTAATGACTGTTGTATTTTGCTACCTTTCCTATCCCCCTCCCCTTCCCTCTCATTTTCCCTCTCTACCCCATCTGCTGTTGTTTGATTCTCTCCCTTGTTTTTTTCCCCTTTCCCCTCACAAACTCTTATATGTAATTTTTTGTAACAATGAGGGTCTCCTTCCATTTCCATACAGTTTCCCTTCTCTCTCCCTTTCTCCCACCCCACTCGTCTCTGTTAAATGTTAGTCTTTTCCTCATGCTCTTCTTCCGTGTTCTGATCTTAGTTGCTCTCTTTATATCAAAGAAGACATTTGGCATTTGTTTTTTAAGGATTGGCTAGATTCACTTAGCATCATCTGCTCTAATGCCATCCATTTCCCTGCAAAATCCATGATTTTGTCATTTTTTAGTGCTGAATAATAATCCATTGTGTATAAATGCCACAGTTTTTTAATCCATTCATCTATTGAAGGGCATCTAGGTTGATTCCAAAGTCTAGCTATTGTGAATTGTGCTGCTGTGATCATTGATGTGGCAGTATCCCTATAGTAGGCTCTTTTAAGGTCCTCAGGGAATAGACCAAGAAGGGCGATAGCTGGGTCAAATGGTGGTTCCATTCCCAGCTTTCCTAGGAATCTCCATACTGCTTTCCATATTGGCCGCACCAATTTGCAGTCCCACCAGCAGTGTACAAGTGTACCCTTTTTGCCACATCCTCGCCAGCACTTATTGTTACTTGACTTCATAATGGCTGCCAATCTTACTGGAGTGAGATGGTATCTTAGGGTGGTTTTGATTTGCATTTCTCTGACTGCTAGAGATGGTGAGCATTTTTTCATATACTTATTGATTGATTGTATGTCCTCCTCTGAGAAGTGTCTGTTCAGGTCCTTGGCCCATTTGTTGATAGGGTTGTTTGTTATCTTATTGTTTAATTTTTTGAGTTCTTTGTATATTCTGGATATTAGGGCTCTATCTGAAGTGTGAGGAGTAAAAATTTGTTCCCAGGATGTAGGTTCCCTGTTTACCTCTCTTATTGTTTCTCTTGCTGAGAAAAAACTTTTTAGTTTAAGTAAGTCCCATTTGTTTATTCTTGTATATAACTCTTGGGCTATGGGCGTCCTATTAAGGTATTTGGAGCCAAATACTTGGGAATCAACCTAACAAAAGAGGTGAAAAATTTATACAATTAAAACTACAGAACCCTAAAGAGAGAGATAGAAGAAGATCTTAGAAGATGGAAAAATGTACCCTGTTCATGGATAGGCAGAACCAACAACATCAAAATGGCAATATTACCCAAAGTTCTTTACAGGTTCAATGCAATGACAATCAAAATCCCAAGGGCATTTCTTGTAGAAATAGACAAAGCTATCATGAAATTCATATGGAAAAACAAAAGACCCAGAATAGCAAAAGCAATTCTAAGCAGGAAGTGTGAATCAGGCTGTATAGCGATACCAGACTTCAAACTATGCTACAGAGCAATAGTAACAAAAACAGCATGGTACTGGTACCAAAACAGGCAGGTGGACCAATGGTACAGAATAGAGGACACAGAGACCAATCCACAAAATTACAACTTTCTTATATTTGATAAAGGCGCTAAAAGCATGCAATGGAGAAAGGATAGCATCTTCAACAAATGGTGCTGGGAAAAGTGGAAATCCATATGCAACAAGATGAAGCTGAACCCCTTTCTCTCGCCATGCACAAAAGTTAATTCAAAATGGATCAAGGAGCTAGATATCAAATCAGAGACTCTGCGCCATATAGAAGAAAAAGTTGGCTCTGCAGTGAAATTTAAGGTATGGTATTGTGATGCACAACTAATTCCACTAGAAAACTTCTAGAACTAAAAAATGAATTCAGCAAAGTAGTTGGATGTAAAATCAACACCCATAAATCAAACACATTTCTTTTTTTTAAAAAATTTAAATTTGTTTTAATTAGTTATACATAAAAGTAGACTTATTCATACACTTTGATATACATAGATGGAATATAATTCCATATTTTTTTTAAAGAGAGAGTGAGAGAGGAGAGACAGAGAGAGAGAAATTTTAATATTTATTTTTTAGTTCTCGGTGGACACAACATCTTTGTTGGTATGTGGTGCTGAGGATCGAACCCGGGCCGCATGCATGCCAGGCGAGCGCGCTACCGCTGAGCCACATCTCCAGCCCATAATTCCATATTTTTGAGGGTACATATTTTTCATACAGTCACATATATACATAAAGTAATATTGACTGTTTTATTGTACTATCTTTTCTATCCCCACAAACCTCCCCTCACCTTTCTTCACTTCCCTCTACTTAATCTAAGGTAATGCTATTATTCTCTAGTGCTCCCCATCTTATTGTGCATTAGCATCTACATATTAGAGAAAATATTTGGCCTTTGGTTTTTGGAGATTAGATTATTTCCCTTAGCATAATATTTTCCAACTCCATATATTTACTGGCAAATGCCATAATTTCATGTTTTTAAAGCTAAGTAATATTCCATTGAAAAAAAATATTTATATATATATATATCACAATTTCTTTTTTTTTTCTTTTAAAGAGAGAGTGAGAGAGAGAGAGAGAGAGAGAGAGAGAGAGAGAATTTTTAATATTTATTTATTGGTTCTCAGCGGACACAAAATCTTTGTTGGTATGTGGTGCTGAGGATCGAACCTGGGCCGCACGCATGCCAGGCGAGCACGCTACCGCTTGAGCCACATCCCCAGCCCTAATATATATCACAATTTCTTTATCCATTAGTCTATCAAAAGACATTTAGGTTGGTTCCATAGTTTATCCATTGTGAATTGAGCAGCTATAAATATTGACATGGATGCATTACTGTAGAATGCTGATTTTAAGTCTTTTGGGTATGAACTGAGGAGTGGGGTAGCTGGGTCAAATAGGGTTCCAATCCAAGTTTTCTCAGGAATCTCCATACTGCTTTCCATAGTAGTTACACCAATTTGCAGTCCCACCAGCCATGTATGAGTTTATCTTTTTCATCACATCCTCGCCAACATTTATTGTTGCCTGTATTCTTGGTGATTGCCACTCTGACAGGAGTGGGATGAAATCTTGGTGTAGTTTTGATTTGCATTTCTCTAATTGTTAGAGATATTGAACACTTTTTCATATATTTGTTAATTGATTATATTTATTTTTCTGAGAAGTGTCTGTTCAGTTCCTTAGCCCATTTATTGATTCAGTTATTTGTTTCTTGGGTGTTAAGTTTTTGAATTCTTTATGTATCCTAAAGCTTAATGCTTTATCAGAGGTACATGTGGTAAAGATTTTTATCCCCATTTGTAGGTTCTCCCCTCACAATATTGATTATTTTCTTTGCCAAGAGGAAGCTTTTTAATTTGAATCCATCCCATTTATTGATTCTTGATTTTCTTTGTTGAGCTTTAGCAGTCTTGTTAAGGAAGTCAGATCCTAGGCCGATGTCGTGAAGATTTGGGCCTATTTTTTCTTCTATTAGCCACAGATTGATTCTCTACTCTATAGTGTCTAAGTCTTTGATCCACTTTGAGTTGATTTTTGTGCAGGGTGAGAGCTAGAGGTTTAATTTCATTTTGCTCCATAAGTATTTCCAGTTTTGCCAGCACTATTTGTTGAATAGGCTATCTTTTATCCAGTGAATATTTTTGGCACCTTTGTCTACTATGACATAACCATATTTATATGAGTTCATCTTATGTCCTCTATTCTGTATCATTGGTATACAAGTCTATTTTGGTACCAATACCATGCCATTTTTGTTACTATAGTTTTGTAGTAAAGTTTAAGGTCTGGCATTATGATGCCTCTTGCTCTACTTTTCTTGCTAAGGGTTGCTTTAGTTCTTCCGGATCTCTTATTTTTCCAAATAAATTTTATGATTGCTTTTTATATTTCTATGAAGAATGTCTTCGACATTTTAATAGGAATTGCATTAATCTGTATAACACTTTTGGTAGTATGGCCATTTTGACAACACTAATTCTGTCTATCTAGGATCATGGGAGATATCTCCATCTTCTGAAGTTTTCTTCAAATACTTTCTTTAGTGTTCTATAGTTTTCATTGTAGAGGTCTTTCACATCTTTTGTTAGATTGACTCCCAGATATTTTTTCTTCTTTTGAGGCTATTTTTATTGGGGTAGTTTTCCTAACTTCCTTTTTATTGTATTCATTGCTGATGTATAGGAACATTTGATTTACATCTTGCTTCTTTGCTGAATTTATTCATTAGTTCTAAAATTTTCTTGTGGAGATTTTTGCATCCTCTTTATATAGAATCATGTAACAAGGAAATAATAATATTTTGAGTTCTTTACCTTTTTGTATCCTTTAGTTTCTTTGTTTTGTCTAATTTCTCTTGCCAGAGTTTCAAGGATGATGTTGAATAGAAGCGATGAAAGAGGACATTCTTGTCTTGTTCCACATTTTAGAAAAAAATTGCTTTTGATTTTTCTCTATTTAGAATGATTCTGGCCTTGGGTTTAACATATATACCTTTTACAATGTTGATTTATATTCCTACTATTCCTAATTTTTCTGGTGTTTTGAACATGAATTTGATAAAATACTAGGATCATGGGAGATCTCTCCATCTTCTGAAGTTTTCTTCAAATACTTTCTTTTTTATCAAATGCTTTTTCTTCATCTATTTATAAGATCATATTATTCTTGTTTTTAGGTCTATTAACACAATGGATTATGGTTATTGGTTTCTGTATGTTGAAACAACCTTGCATTCCTGTGATAAGCCCCACTTTATCATGGTGCAACAAATTTTTTTTTTCAGAAGAGAAGGGATGGGGAGAGAGAGGGAGGGAGAGAGAGAGAGAGAGAGAGAGAGAGAGAGAGAGAGAGAGAGAGAGAGAGAAAGAGAGAGGAGTGGGGGAAGAGAGAGGAGAGGGGGAAGAGAGAGAGAGGAGAGGGAGAGAGTGAGAAAAGCACACCAACTTCTTAATATGTTTTTGTATGATTTGCTAGAATTCTATTGAGAATTTTTGCATCTATATACATAAGAAATATTGGTCTGAAGTTTTCTTTCCTTGATGATCTTTGTCTGGTTTTGTTATCAGTGTGACATTGACCTCATAGAATGAGTTACGAAGGGCTCCCTCCTTTTCTATTTCATGGAATACTTTGAGGAGTATTGGTGTTAATTCTTCTTTAAAAGTCTTGTAGAACTCAGCCAAGAATCTATCTCTTTCTGGGCTTTTCTGGTTGGTATAATTTTGATGGAATTTTCTATTTTATTACTTAAAACTGATGTGCTTAAATCATGTATGAACTCTTCATTCAGTTTGGACAGGTCATATGTCTCTAGAAATTTGTTGTCATCTTCAATATTTTTAATTTTGTTGAAATATAAGTTTTTAAAATAGTTTCTAGTTATCTTCTCTATTTTAGACATGTCTCTTGTGATATTTCCTTCTTCATCTTGTATTTTAGCAGAAATAGTAGAAATGTTTCAAAACCTAAAGAATGCAGTGGAAAATCAAATAGAAGAGGCTTTCAGGACTCCTTTTTCTTTTCACTAGCATGGTCAGTGGGGTATCTATTTTATTTATTTTTTCAAAGAATGAACTTTTTGTTTTGTCAATTTTTTTCAATTGTTTATTTTTCTTTTATTTTATTGATTTCAGCTATGATTATCATTATTTCCTGTCTTCTACTGATTCTTATATTGATTTGTTCTTCTTTTTCTATGGCTTTGTGATACAGTTTTATGTCATTTATTTGTTGACTTTTTCTTCTTTTAATGAATATGCTCAATGCAATAAATTTTTCTCTTAGTACTGCCTCCCTATTGTCCCAGAGATTTTGATGTGTTGATCAGTGTTCTCATTTACCTCTATTTTTTTATTTCATCCTTGTTTTCTTCTACTATTCATTCCTCACTCAATACTGTATTATTTATTCTCCAATTGTTATAGTAGCTTGTATTTTTCATTTTATCATTGTTCTAATTTCATTCCTTTGTGGTCTCATAGAATGCAGACTATTATCTCTGCTTTTTTTTGTATTTACTAAGAGTTGCTTTGTGGCATAAGATATGACCTATTTTAGAGAAAAGCCATGTGCTGCTGAGAAGAAAGTACATTTGCTTGTTGATAGATGAAATATTATACATGTCTGTTAAGTCTAAATTATTGATTGTATTGTTTAGTTATATAGTTTTCTTGTTTAGTTTTTTTTGAAAGATATGTTTAGTAGTGAGAGAGGTGTGCAAAAGTTACCCAGTATTATTGTATTGTGCTCTATTTGACTCCTAAATTGAGAAGTGTTTGTTCAATGTACATAGGTGCTACATTGTTTGGGGCATAAATACTTATAACAGTTATGTTCACTTATATATACTTCCCTTAGGAAGTATGAGTGTTCTTCTTATTAATTTGGTTTGAATTCTACTTTATCTGAGATGAAAATGGAAAACAATGCTTGTTTGTCAAACCATATGAGTGATAAAATTTTTCCCATCCTTTCATCTTCAGTCTGTGGATGTCTTTGCAAATGAGGTGAGTCTCTTGAAGACAGCATATTTTTGGATCATGCTTTTTACTCCAATCTGCTAATGTATATCTTTTGATTGATGAGTTTAAGCCATTGATGGTCAAGGTTATATTTAGATATGATTTGTATTCCCTGTCATTTTATTTATTTCTAGTTTTTTATTTGTCCTAATTTCTTTTTTGGTTGAATATACCTTTAGTGTAGATCCTCCCTTTGCTGGTTTTCACTTTTTTTCCACGTCTTTCTCATGGGATATTTTGTTGAGAATGTTCTGTGTAGGCTGTCCAGTTGTTAATTCTTTTAATTTTTGTTTATTATGGAAGGTATTAACTTCATTTTCAAATGTGAAACTTAAATTTGCTGGATATAAAATTCTTGGTTGGCATCCATTTTATTTCAGAGCTTGAAAAATATTATTCCAGGTCCTCCTAGATTTGAGGGTCTGGGTTGAGAAATCAGTTGAGATATAAATTGTTTTCCTTCATAGGTAATTTGATATTTTTCTCTCACAGCATTGAAGATTTTATCTTTATTCCATGTGTTAATGATTCTCATTATAATGTGTCTTGGCATGGGTATGCTGTAGTTTTGGGGTCCTTAAAGCCACCTTTATTTGTTTTCCTTTGCATTCTGCAGGCTTTGAAACATTTCTGCTATTATTTCATTGAAAAAATTGTGCATTCCTTTAATTTGTATCTCTGCTCCTTCATTTTTCCCAATAATTCTTAAATTTGATCTGTTAATATTATTTCATAATTTGTGGATGTTCTGTTTATAATTTCTTACCATACTCTCTGCATTGTCAGCTCTGTTTTCAAGATGATATATTTTGTCTTCATTGACTGAGGTTCTGACTTCCATTTGGTCTATTCTGTTGATGATGCTTTCTATTAAATTCATAATTTTGTTTACTGATTTCTTTATTTCAAGAACTTGTGCTTATTTTCCCACACAATTTCTAACTATATTGAAGTCATCTTTAACTTCCTGTATTTTTTCTTTGATTTTACTCCTTATCCTATCCTTTATTTCACAGATCAATTTAAGTATGTACAATTGAACTCATTCTTGGACATTTCTTCTACTGTGTTATTAGTGGCTTCTGTTGTTGAAGCATCTTGTTTATTTAGGATGCTTTATTCTCTAGTTTTTTTCATGTTGTTTGTGTGTTTTCTCATCTAGAAGTATAGATCTGAGGCAGCACATATTTTATTCTGTATAGCTATAGTGTCTCTGAAGGTTCAAGCGCCTCACATTTAATGATTAGAACAATATTAACAGCACTCAATGTAAAAATATGTAACCTTAAATTTAATAGATACCCCTAAAGTTTCTAATGCTTTCTTGAATTAAACCCAAATGATGAGTTCAAAAACTATCTATAGTATAAACAGAAAATTTGTTAAAAAGATTTAGAATTTCAAATGGTGGATGAGAGAATAGAGATAGTGTAGTATGCAATGTACTTGAGGGAGGAAAAGAGAACCTAGAAGTAAAATGTCACAGGAAGAGTCAAAGAGGAGCCTACAAATATTGGCTTTTTAAAAAAAATTAACCCCATTTATTAATTCTTGATTGCACTTCTGGTTCCTTAAGAGTCTGGTAAGGATCTGACATGATGAAGATTTGGACTATTTTTTTTTTCTCTTAGGTGCAGAGTCTGTGGTCTAATTCCTAGGTTCTTGAATATACACTTTGAGTGGAGCTTTGTGCACAGTGAGAGATAGTGGCTTAATTTCATTTTCCTGAATATAGATTTCTAGTTTTCCCAGCACTATTTGTTGAAAAGGCTATCTTTTTGCTATTGTATATTTTGGCACCTTTGTTTAATATGAGATAAATATATTTATGTGTATTTGTCTCCATGTCTTCTATTCAGTACCATTGCTCTACATGTCTATTTTGGTACTAATACCATGTCACTTTTAATACAATTGTTCTTCAGTACAGTTAAAGGTCTGGTATTGTGATGACTCCTGCTTCACTCTTCTTGATAAATATTGCTTTGGCTTTTCTGTGTCTCTTATTTTTACAAATGAATTTCCAAATAAATTTCATGATTGCTTTTTTTTCTATTTTTATGAGAAAATTTGTTGGGATCATAATTTGAATTGTATTAAATCTGTATAACACTTTTGGTAGTATGGCCATTTTGACAATATTAATTCAGTGTATCCAAGTACATGGGAGATCTTTCCATCTAAGGTCTCCATCAATGTCTTTCTTTAGAGTTCTGTAGTTTTCATTGTAGAGGTTCTTCACTTTTTTTGTTAGATTGATTCCCAAGTATTTTGTTTTTTGAGGCTATTGTGACTGCGGTAGTTTTCCTATTTTCTCTTTCAGTGGATTTACCACTGATGTATAGGAACACATTTGATTGGTGGGTATTTGTAGGAATAAGTTTCAATCTCAGTTAGCAGCTACTAGCAGCTTGGAAGTGCCTGAAATATCCACCTTCCTTCAGGCCTGACAGGAGCGCCTGCAGGATGGAGTGAAACCACATCCTCAGCACTTGTGGTTAGCATTGCCAAACTGCCCAGCCAAGAAACTGAGAGTCGGATCTTCAGGGCATGAAACCCTTGACTCAGTAAGAATAAATACCCTTCCAGATTGTTTTCTGCCAGGACAGCAATATTTAGAGTTTCCTCACAGTGTGGTTACATTAGGCAGAAGATGATTGTCTTATGGATATTGTCTTGCTTATTTATGTTTGACAGGCATGCCCCACTCAAACCCTATAACCGTGTGGGCATTCCAAAAATAAAATGAGCTACTGGACCACAATCTGAGGCGGGTCTCCAGCCAGTTCTTTCACCAGCTCCTGGAGTCTGTGTGTTGATTCTGCATCTCTAGTCCCCACGACAAGGTAGCCGAGTAACCATAGATCATGAAGGGACTAGGAACACATTCAGGTATTGATTTTATATCCTGCTATTTTTTCTGAATTTATTTATTAATTCTAGAAGTTTTCTGGTGGAGTTCTTTTGAATCCTCTAAGTATAGAATCATGTTTTTGGCAAATAATGATAGTTTGAGTTTTTCTTTTTCTATTCCTATGCCTTTAATATTTTTTATCTAATTGCTCTAGCTAGAGTCTCAAGGACTATGTTCAATAGGCATGGTGGTAAAGGCCATCCCTATCTTGTTCCAGTTATTAGAGGGAATACCTTCAATTTTTTTCCATTTAGAATAATTTTGGCCTTGGAAGTAGCTTTTACAATGTTGAAGTATGTTCCTACTATACCTAGTTTTTTTTTTTTTTTTTTTTTTTTTTTTTTTTTTTTTTACTGTTCCAAACACAAAAGGGTATTGTACTTTATAAAATGCCTTTTCTTTATCTATTGATATAATCACATGGTTCTTATCTTTCAGTCTACTAATGTGATGAATTACATGTATTGATTTTTCATATATTGAACCAACCTTTCATCCCTGAATGAACCCCACTTGATAATGGTGCACTATCTTTTAAATATGTTTTTGTATGCAATTTTCCATAATTT
Source organism: Urocitellus parryii (assembly GCF_045843805.1). Taxonomy (NCBI): domain Eukaryota; kingdom Metazoa; phylum Chordata; class Mammalia; order Rodentia; family Sciuridae; genus Urocitellus; species Urocitellus parryii. Next base: position 127,066,081 of record NC_135536.1, read on the forward strand.
TATTGATAATTTTTGCATCTATGTTCATCAAGAAATCTGAAGTTTTCTTTCCTTTATGTGTCTTTTTCTGGTTTAGCTATCAGTGTGATACTAGCCTCATAGAATGAGTTTGGCAGGGTTCTCTCCATTTTTATTTCATGGAGTAATTTAAAGAGTATTGGTATTAATTTTTCTCAGTAGATATTGTAGAACTCAGCAGAAAATCCTTCTGGTTTGGGGCTTTTCTTAGTTGTTAGGCTTATGATGGCATCTTCTATTTCATTGTTCAAGATTGATTTGTTAAATTGTGTATATCCTCTTGGTTCAGTTTGGGCCGTTCATATTTCTCTAGAAATTTTTTGATGTCTTTGATATTTTCTATTGTATTAGGGTATAAGTTTGCAAAAGAGTTTCTAATTATCTTTTATATTTCAGTGGTGTCTATCATGATACTTTTTCATCACAAAATTTTAGTAATTTGATTTTCTCTATTATTCTTTTCACCAGGATGATTAAGGGTTTATCAATTTTATTTCTTTTTTTCAAAGAACCAGCTTTTTGCTTTGTAAATTTTTTCAATTTTTTTTTGTTTCTCAATTTTATTGATTTTAGCCCTACTTTTAATTATTTTCTTTCTTTTACTACTTTTTTGGGTATTAATTGGTTTTTCTTTTTCCTAGAGCTTTGAGATATAATATCTTGTGATATATTTGTTGACTTTTTCTTTTTTTTAATGAATGAGTTCAATACAATGAACTTTTCTCTTTTGAACTTGCATTCATATTGTCTCAGAGCTTTTGATATGTTGTATCAGAATTCTCATTTACCTCCAACATTTTTTATCTCCTCCCTAATGTCTTCTGCTATTCCTGCATTATTCAATAGCATATTATTTATTCTTCACTTGTTGGAGTAGCTTCTATTTTTACATTTTTCATTGATTTCTGATTTTACATTTTTTTCTAGTCTGACAGAATGCAAGAGACTATATCAATTTTTTTGTATTTGTGAAAAGTTGGTTTGTGGCATAACATATAGTCTATTTTAGGGAAGTATCCATGTGCTGCTGAGAAAGTGTATTTGCTCAATGAGAGATAAAATATTCTACATATGTTTGTTGAGTTTAAATTATTGATTGTATTATGGAGTTCTATAATTTCTTTGGTTAGTTTTTGTTTGGAAGATCTATCTAGTGCTGAGAGAGATGTTTAAGAGTCAACCATTTTTATTGTGTTTTGGTCTATTTGATTCTTGAAGTTGGGAAGGGTTTTTTTTTGATCTACATCGATGCCCCATTGTTTGGAGAATAAATGTTTACAATTGTTATGTCTTGTTGATGTATGATTCCTTTAAGCAGTATGAAATATCCTTTTTTACCCCTTCTGACTAACTTTGGTTCAACATCCACTTTATCTGATATGAAGATAGAAACTCCTGCTTGTTTAAATGGTCCATGTGAGTGATATATTTTCCCCATCCTTTCACCTTAAGTCTGTGGATGCTGTTTCCAATAATATGAGTCTCTTGAAAGCAGCATATTTTTGAGTTGTTTTTAAAAATCCAACCTGCAAGTCTTTGTCTTTTAATTGATGAATTTGGGTCATTAACATTCAGGGTAATCATTGAAATATACTTTGTATTCCAAGTCACTTAGGTCTGTTTTAGATTTTTTTACTTGAGTTGGTTTCTCCTTTGATTGGTTTTTCCTTTAGTGTAGTTTCTCCACTTGGTGAATTCTATCATTGTTTTTTACTTCTCCTCACAGAATATTTTTCTAAGTATGTTCTGTAGAGAAGGCTTAACTGGGAATTCTTTTAACTTTATCATGAAAAGTTTTCATTTCATCATCAAATCTGAAGCTCAATTTGCTGGTTATAAAATTCTTTTTTAAAAATATTTTTTTGTTGTTTTAGGTGGACACAATATCTTTACTTTATTTTTATGTGGTGCTGAGAATCGAACTCAGTGCCTCACTCATGCTAGGCAAGCACACTACCACTTGAGCCACATCCCAAGTCCCGTGGTTATAAAATTCTTAATTGGTATTCATTTTCTTTCAGAGCTTGGTATATGTTGTTTTAGGATCTCTTGTCTTTCAGGGTCTGAGTTGAGAAATCTGCTGAGATAAGAATTGATTTTCACCTATGTGTAATCTGAAACTTTTCTTTTGCAGCTTTTATAATTATGTCCTTATTCTGTATTCTAGGCATTTGCATTATATTTGTGCTTTTGTGTAGAACTTGTAATCTTGTACATTTGGTGTCCTGTAAGCCTCTTATATTTGATTTTTCAATTAATTGTTGGTGTTTGGAAAATTTTCTGATATTGATTGATGAATTTGTGCATTTCTTTGATTTGTTTCTCTGTGCCTTCCTCTATCCAAATAAATCTTAGACTTGGTCTTTTGATGTTATTCCATAATTCTGTGAAATTCTGTTCATGGCTTCTTACCATCTTCACTGTGGTCAATTTAATTTTCAAGGGTCTATATTTTGTCTTCATTGTCTGAGGTTCTGTCTTCTAAGTGATCTAGTCTATAGGTGATGCTTTCTGTTGAGTTTTTAAAATTTTGTTTATAGTTTCCTTCATTTAAAGGATTTCTGTATGGATTTTTTCATAATTTCTATCTCTTTCTTGAAGTATTTTTTGTCACCTGTGTTTCCTCTCTTATTTCTTTGTTGGAGTGATCACTTTTTCACTGTGTTTGCTCTCTCATGTCATTGTCTGACCTGCAGATCATTTTAATTATGTACATTCTAAACTCCTTCTACTGTGCTGTCAATGAAGTCTATTATTGTATTATCTTGGTCTGGGGGAGCACTTTTTTCCTTGTCTTTTCATGCTCTCCATGTGTCTTCCCTTCTAGCAGGGTGAATCATATGAATTACAGTTTTTACCACATAATCTTATAGTGTCCTTGTAGGTGATCAGTTTTGCACCTTTAAGGGGGGAAACAATATTAACAGCAAAAAATGCAAACTGTATACACCCTTAAACCAAATAGTTACTATTTAGACAATTAAAGATTTGTCACAATAATCAGGAATGATGTGTTCAATTATCTGCAGTACAGACTCTAGGTTTGCAAAGTGGTGTACAGATTCTAATAGTGGACAAACAGAAAAATGAGGGCGTGTATGGTATAATGTCTATGAGGTAGAAGAATATAGAGGTGTTAAATCATAAGAAGTGCAAAAATAAGTCAAAAGAAGCTGACTGTTAACAGTAGAAAAAAAGAGAAAGAGGTGACCCAGTGAAAAGCTTTCTCCTGCCTCTAGAATAAGATGGTGGCTATTAGCATACATAGCAGAAATACCTCTTGTGTAACCAAGACTGCAGGAACCTTGGTGAGGGTCTTCTGAATTCTGGATGTTGTACCTAATGGAAGTAGCCACATTTGTAGTTGGTTTCTAGATAGCATCAAATCTGTGAGTACTTTGGTGTTGGGCTTTCAGCCACAGGTCAGTGTCCCAAGTAGGAGCTGCTGAAACTAAAGATGGTGGTGGCAGCAGCAAGGGTAACCTGAGATGGGTTTGAAGGTGATCCAAGTTGATGGTGACCAAGATGGCTTTGGAGAGCCTGTTTGGAGATAAAGCACTGTGGTGTGCAGGTGTTATCCTCAACAAAGTGGGCAGTTCATTTTATTGGCCTGTCTGGGCTCCACAGGGGTTGATGAGACTGTCCTGGGACTTCCTGGTCTCTACAAGGATGGGGGTCTATACTGGGCGTGCCTTGTCTCTGAGGGGTCAGCAAGACTGTCCTGGGCCTATCTGGGCTCCACATGGATCTGTGGGGCTGTCCTGGGCCTTCCTTGTCTCCATGGGAGTTTACAGTGGAAATATCAGAGACTATATAGAGTGCTCTCTGGTCCTGCAGCTGACTTGTTAAATTTTCTTCTAATGTCAGGAGCTGGCTGTGTTATGTATTTTTCCTTTAATATAAGTTGACCTGCTGAGAAATCTGGGAACATGATATACTTTAAATTAATGCTTCCCTGAGTCTTTTTGAAAAGGTTGAGAGAGTTTCTTCATCCTCATCTATTACCAGAGAGAGAGTTTGAAACAACTTAGAGGTTTAGTATGGGTTATCCTAATCCCTCCAGCACACAGGTCTGAAATACTTATCATTCCATTCTCTCATGTGGCAATCTGAAATCCATTTTGTGTTCTCCCAGGAACTGCCTGTCACCCTCTTGAGTGTTTTTTCCCTGAATCCACTTCATTTAGAATTAGTAAGTTCCTTGGGCTTTGCACTACATATAGTTCATCTTTATAGATTTTATCTGCCTGTAAAGAAGCACATTTTTCAGTGCTTGAAAGCATTTGGTTTAGAAGCAACATTATATCTTTCCACATTAGGTCAGAAGTTTAGACTGGGCCCACAAATACCTCTTTATATTTATCAGGGTCATCTGAGAACCTTCCTCAGTCAGTCTTGATTTATGTTAAGTCACAGAGAAATACATACCTATAGCTAGTGGCTCCTTTTAGACACCTTCTTATTACTTTGGAATTAATCAGGGAGAATGGAGTACATTCCTCTGGGATTTAAGTTCACCTAGGATTTTGAGACTGTTGTAAAACCCTGAATAAGGAGGGCATAAGGGTATGAGAAAGGGCCTTACTCTATTTGATTCTTCTCTAAGAAGAACTGCTTTCCATGGACTTGTTACTACTGCAAAGAGAGCAGAATTTAGTTTAAATGAATTGCATGATTTGGGGTTATCCCTTCAAGTTAAAAAAAAAAAAAACTTGTATATAGGGTACTTCTAGCCTTTTTTTCCTATTTTTTAAAATAATTCAAACTATAAAATTGTATTATAGTTTATACTTCTCTGGAACACCATGAAAGCAGTTCTAAGAGAAAATTTTGTTGCATGGAGTTCATTCCTTAAAAGAAGAAAAAGTCAACAAGTAAATGACTTGACACTACATCTCAAAGTCCTAGAAAAAGAAGAAAAAATCAACACCCAAAACAGTAGAAGACAGGAAATAATTAAAATCGAGCTGAAATCAATGAAATTGAAACAAAACAAACAATTGAAAAAAATGACAGGACAAAAAATTGGTTACTTGAAAAAATAAATAAAATTGACAGACACTTTGCCATGCTAATGAAAAGAATGAGAAAACTCAAATCACTAACATACATGATGAAAAAAGACTATCATAAAAATATTACAGAAATACAGAAGATAATTAGGAATTATTTTTTAAAAATGTACTACAATAAAACATAAAATATTGAAGACATTGACAAATTTCTAGAGTTCTATGATTTACCCAAATTTAATCAGGATCATATGCACATTTTAAACACATCAATTTCAAGTGATGAAATAACAGATGCCATTGGAAGTCTACCAAACAAACCCAGGATTGGATGGATACACAGTTGAGTTCTACAAGATCTTTAAAAAAGAACTAATACCAATACTCTAAAATTTGTTTCATAAAATAGAAAAAGAGGAAGCACTTCCAAACTCATTCTATGAGGCCAATATTACTGTGATTCCAAAACCAGGCAAAGACAAAAAAGAAAAAGACACTTCCGACCAATATCTCTAAGGAGCATAGATGCAAAAATAAAATTCTCAATAAAATTCTGGCAAGTCAAATATACAAACATATCAAAAAGATTGTGCACCACAATCAATGGGACTCATCCCAGAGATGCAAGGTTGGTTCAACATACAGAAATCAATAAATGTAATTCATCACATCAATAGATTTAAAGATAAAAATTATATGGTCATCTCAATAGATGCAGAAAAAACATTTGACAAAATACAGCACCCCTTTATGTTAAAAACACTAAAAAAACTTGGGATAACAGGAAAATATCTCAACATCATAAAGGCTATCTATGCTAAGCCCCAAGCTAACATCAATTGCAATGGAGAAAAGTTGAAGGCACTCCCTCTAATAACTGGAATAAGACAGGGATGCCCTCTTTCACCACTTCTATTCAACATACTTCTTGAAACACTGGACTGAGCAATTAGATGAAAAAAAATTAAAGGGATACACATAGGAAAAGAAGAACTCAAATTGGGATTATTTTCTGATGACATAATTCTATACCTGGAAGACCCTAAAAATTCCACTAGAAAACTCCTAGAACTAGTAAATAAATTCAGAAAAGTAGCAGGATATAAAATCAATACCCATAAATCAAAGGCATTTCTGTATATCAGTGACAAATCCTCAAAAAGAGAAATGAGGAAAACTACCCCATTTTCAATAGCCTCAAATACAGTAAAATACTTGGAAATGAACTTAACAAAAGAGATGAAAGATCTATATAACAAAAAATTACAGAACCCTAAAGAAAGAAATAAAAAAAACCTTAGAAGATAGAAAGATTTACCTTGCTCTTGGATAGGCAGAAGTAATTTTGTCAAAATGACCATACTTCCATTATACAGAATTTAATATAATTCTGACCAAAATTCCAATGACATTCCTCATAGAAATAGGAAAAGCAGTCATGAAATTCATCTGGAAAAATAAGGGACCCAGAACAGCTAAAGCACTCCTTAGCTGGAAGAGTGAAGCAGGTGGCATCCCTATATCAGACCTTAAACTATACTATAGAGCAATAATAACAAAAACAACATGGCATTGGCACCAAAACAGATTGGTAGACCAATGGTACAGAATAGAGGACACAGAGACTAACCCATAAAATTACAATTATCTTATATTAGACAAAGGTGTCCAGAGCATGCATTTTAGAAAAGATAGCCTCTTCAACAAATGGTGCTGGAAAAACTGGAAATCCATATGCAACAAAATGAAATACAACCCTATCTCTCACCATGCACAAAACTCAACTCAAAATGGATCAAGGACCTAGAAATACAACCAGAGACCCTGCATCAAATAGAAAAAAAGTAGGCCCTAATCTCGATCATGTGGGATTAGGACCCAACTTCCTTAATAAGACTCCTATGGCACAAGAATTAAAATCAAGAATCAATAAATGAGATGAACTCAAACTAAAAAGTTTCTTCTCAGCAAAAGAAACAATTTATGATGTGAATAGAGAACCTACATCTTGGGAGCAAATTTTTACCCCTCACACATTGGACAGATCACTAATCTCCACTAATCTCCACTAAGCTAAACACCAAAAAATGCAAGGAACCCAATCAATAAATGGGCCAAGGATCTGAACAGAGACTTCTCATAAAAAGATGTATGATTAATCAACTAATACATGAAAAAATGTTCATCATAACTAGCAATAAGAGAAATGCAAATCAAAACCACTCTTAAGATTTTATCTCACTGCAGTCAGAATGGCAGCTATTATGCATACAAACAGCGATAAGTGTTGGCAAGGATGTGGGAAAAAAGATACACTCATACACTGCTGGTGGGACTGCAAATTTTTGCAGCCAATATGTAAAGCAGTATGGATATTCCTTGAGAAATTGGGAATGGAACCACCATTTGACCTAGCTATCCCTCTCCTTGGTTTATACCCAAAGGACTTAAAAACAGAGACACAGCCACATCAATGTTTATATCAGCACAATTCACAACAACTAAACTCTGGAGCCAAACTAGATGCCCTTCAGTTGATGAATGGATAAAAAAATGTGGTATATATACACAATGAAATTTTACTCAGCAATAAAAGAGAAGAAAATCATGGCATTAACAGGTAAATGGATGGAGTTAGAGAATATAATGTTAAGTGATGTTAGCTGATCTCCAAAACACAAATGCTAAATGTTTTCTTTGATATAAGGAGGCTGATTCATAGTGGGATTGGGAGCTGAAGAACAGGAGGAATAGCCGAACTCTAGATATGGTACAAGGGTTGGAGGGGAAGGGAGAGTGCATGGGGTAATTAACAATGGTGAAATGTGATGATCATTACTATCCAAACTACATGTATGAAGACATGAATTGGTGTGAATATACTATGTATACAACCAGAGATATGAAGAATTGTTCTCTACATATGTAATAAGATTTGTAATGCATTCTTTTGTCATATATAAATAAAATAAATAAATAAGATAAAAGGTCTAACTGTAAAATTGTATTAGAGATTATACTTCCCTCAGGTGGACATTTCCCCCAATCTTTCAGTTGCTACTCAGGCCAAGATTGTGTACAGAAAAATATTGGTCTCCTCTTCCTCAAGAACTATAGATTCAAAAAGTTTCAATGATTCAATATGCATCTTAAAGGAGAACTTGTACCATATGGAGTATTACCAATCTGGATTGCAAAGGGGTAAGAAGGTGTCACTGCCATTACTTCATTGTCTCAACCAGATGGATGCAGCCTTCAATTCCTTGTTGGTATCAAAGCAATTGATGAATATGGCTTGAGGCCTGATGATTGAATTATTTGTTTTAACTGATGCAAAATATGTAATTTCCTGTGATTCTCAAAATGTAATAAACTGAGTTTTGAGATCTGTCAGTTGGAATAGTTGCTCTTACCAACATGAAATATTTCTTGTAATCCTCAAATCATGAGTATTGAGGCCTGGCTCAATATTGAGTAGAGCTGATTGGATAATTCCTCTTCCAAATGCAAGACACAAGTTTCTTTTCCCTGTGTTTTTTCCCTCTTAAAAGTGGAAACCTTGGTTTGTCTGTACTGCATCTACCCCTGTTTGGGTTATAATGTTTTTCATTTGATGGTTTTACCATCATCCAAAGGAAAACACATAGGGTTTGTTTGGAAACTTAGTGAATGGAAACTTTTTTTGTGGGTGGTGCTCACCAGAGACAATGTAGAGTTTGGGTCATGAAAGGTGCTCCAGGATGTGAAAATTTCTGCTTAATTTTATTTATGGGTCATTTTGAATCAGTTCAGGTTCAGAGAGGTGTAAGAAGACAGGACTTACATGTTCTTTTTTTTGTCATGCTTGTGAGAAAGAGAATAGAGGAAAATGGATTATTTGCCTCAGTTGGTTGCTTCTTTCCCCAAGATCACAAAATCAGACTAAGACTTTGTCTCAGGTTCACTCATATATTAGGTGAGGATGCCTTCCTCCTTTGGGGCAAGTCAGTCTGAAAGTGCATGAAAGAAGCAGTCACTTTAATTAAACTGTAAATGTCTTTTGAGCTTCATAGGGAGAAGCTGAAGCATAGCTTGGCCAACCTTTTTCTGTCAAGGATGAAGGGGTTTGAGCATACCTCCTTCAGTAAGCTGTCACCCATGCCTTTAGACTGGCTGTTGCACTTTTCTTTTCTTTTCTTTTCTTTTCTTTTCTTTTCTTTTCTTTTCTTTTCTTTTCTTTTCTTTTCTTTTCTTTCTTTCTTTCTTTCTTTCTTTCTTTCTTTCTTTCTTTCTTTCTTTCTTTCTTTCCAGGGATTGAATCCAGGGGCACATAATGACTAAGTCACATCCCCAGCCTTTTTTCTGTATTATATTTAGAGTCAGGGTCCTGCTCATTTGCTTGGGACCTCACCAAATCACTGAGGCTAGTTTTGAACTTGCAATGCCCCTGTCCTAACCTCCTGAGCAGCTTGGATAAAGACATGTGTCGCCATGCCTAGCTTACATTTTCCATTTTTTACTGGCCAAAAGGTGCCCAGTACTTTTGATAGAGATGTTTTTAAAGGAATAAAAAAACAGCACAAAAGCAATAGTTTTATTGGTCCAATTCACTTACCCTTCGAAAGTGGCCCCATGTTGAGTGGTCAAAGTTGAAACCAGAGTTTTGAGATGAAATTTTAGTCTGCTTCTGCTTGCAAGTGAAGCTAGAGTTTCTCTCCTTCTGCATGAAGGTGAGGTCTGCATAAGATACAGGGCTCTTCATCTGAGAAACATTACAACACTCTATGGTGGGCTGTGCCTTGCAATGTTTTATCTACACATCACAGCAGCTCACAATCAATTTTTCCTTCTTCCTGGTTCTTGTCTCATAAAATCAAAGAATGAATTCCACAGACTAGTATGAGTGAGTATAACCATGGGGTTTATGGAAGAACAGAAACAGGACTATTGCCATACAAGAGGGTACAGTACAACAGGTTTTCTCTAAACATTGAACAGTGCTAACCTAGGGATATATGTTGAATATATATATATATTCACTGCTGTTGTTCCAACCTTATGGTAATTGGTGTTTAGAAATGTATTAAAACTATTGGTCAATTCTTGAGTCACAAATTTCATTCAAGACTACATCACTTCCAGTTTCTTGGGACAACTCAGAAAGCAGGACCTGAGTTCCTTGAATGGGTCTGCAGTGCTGTGTGGAGTGGGCTTCTTTAGTAGGAATCTATGCAATGCCCAGTCCTGGACACTGGGGAATGAGAGGTCAATGTGCCTGAGCACTCTCTTGCTTGTGTGATGGCATGCTGTGCCTGTAAGGTCGACTACATGCTTGCTTTTCAGCAAGCCTGCTGTGCCTGTAAGGTCGACTACATGCTTGCTTTTCAGCAAGCACTCTTACTCATCTGGGCCTCCACTCTTCTGCTCCACTACACCAAAGTTACACTGCTGCTTTTCAGCAGGGACCAGTAGGCCATCTGCATGACTGGGAAGCCAGGGAGCCATGTCATTAGAAACACATGTGCAGCCTTAAGATAACTGTCCAATGTCTACTCTGATACCTATAAAACTAATGACTGCCTATATAGGAAAGGTCAATTCAGCATGTAACATCAACACCAGTGATAGAAACAAAAACATCAACTAGGTCACACACTAAAGATCAGATGTTTCTCATATCATCCAAGATATTAATAATAACAATCTGAGTGAGTAGGAATTACATAAAATATATAATTTTATACAGATGGGGTATGTTTGGAGAAAGTATTTCACTAGAGGTATGTCATTGGGGTTTATAATATGTCTCCAGAGAGTGGAGCTCTCTGCTGATGATTCCATGACCTGAGCTGCTCTCTTCCTCCCACACTTCTGCCATGATATTTTGCATAACCTCATGCCCAGGACTATGAAGTTGGGCATCTACAGACTGAGACTTCTGAAATTGTAAGCCAAGTAAAATTGTTCTTCTTTAATTGCTGTCAGGACTTTGGAAGACAGTGATAAAAGCCACGCTAAAACAGATGTTTGTACTGAGAGGAAGGTTGTTGCTCTGATTAATCTGGATATATGGTTCAGAAGCTGTTGAATTGTGTTTGTGGGTAAATAAAGTTCAAAATGTTTAGAGTACAAATTTTAAAAAGTTTAGAACATTGTAAGTAGTGATATATGGGTGATTGGATGTTCAAAAAACTGAAATACTGATAGGATTGTAGACAGTAATAACTGGGCTCATGAGGATTTAGAGGAGCAGGAGGGCTCTATTGGAAATTGTACTATATGCTATATTCATGTCATATTTAGGTTAAAAAGTTGCCCATGTTCTGAGACTTTCTGTGAGGCTAAAGTTAAATGTGTTGAACTGACTAATGTGGTGGGGGAAATTTCAAGGCAGCACAGCATTTCTGGAATGACATGAATATTGGTGGTGGATTTTAACTAAGTTTACTGTGGTAACAAGGAGACCAAAGCAGAGAAGAAAACTGGAAAAACAGAAGATTGGCCAGAAAATTGTGAGTAAAACTAGCACTAAAAAAGTTGTCATTGTCACAGATATTACAGCTGCTGAAGAGATACTGCTAAGTATGCTAACCAGAAAAAAAATAGGAAATATAGCTTGAGGGGATCTGAGAAATTGGAAAGACAACAACCATTACAGACTCAAGGACACAAAAGTAAAATTATTTTTAAAATTTAACATGGGGTAATCTTATTTCAGAGGCTGATTCAGTCATGCTCCAATAATTCTGGCTAATGGTTGAGATGAAGGCAGAACTTGCCATTAAATATGTGGCGCTGGTTCCACATGATTGAATGACACTGGAGTTATGGGATCATGGAAAGTCTCCACCCATAGTTCAAAGAAAGGCCTTGAAGGTTAGGCAAATTGCAATAGGATCAGAATGCCTGTGGACTACACCTGAGAGGATGATGCATGAGGATGTGAGAAGGAATAAAAAATATAGCTGACATTAAGAGATGTTACTTAAGTGGTATGTCTTTCAAAAAATGTTCAAAAATTAATCAGAAACAAACTAAGAAAAGGCCAGGTGGCCTGCAACCATAAAGGCCCTAGGGAAGGTGTTACGTGAGCTCTTTGGAGAGAACATCACAAACCATGTGTTCCAGAGGCTGGACTTGAAGCTATAGGACTTATTTGCCCAGCTGCATTTCAGTCCTTCTTTGTTTCTGTCTCTTCTTTGTATGTCAATCTTACTCATTTGTGGAGTGGAAATGTTTACTCTGTGTCATTTTGCACTGGCTATAAGTAACCTGCTTTTGATTTATTTATTTATTGTTTTTTGGGATACATGACTATAGGGTGTATTTTGACATATTATACACACATGAAATGTAACCCATTTCAATCTTGATTTCATTCTCATGGTTGTACCTGATGTAGAATTACACTAGTCATGTATTCATATTTGAGAATAGGAAAGTTAAGTCTGATTCATTCTACCATTTTTCCTATTCCCATACCATTTCATTTCCTTTTTTCCCCTAGTCTAATATAACAAACTTCTATATTTCCCCACCCTGCCATCCCTCGTTATGAGTTTGCAACTACATACCAGAGAGAACGTTTGGCCTTTGTTTTTTTGGGGGGACTGGCTTATTTCACTTAGCATGGTATTCTCCAGCTCCTTCCATTTACTGGCCAATGCCATAATTTTATCCTTTTTTTGTGGCTGAGAAATATTTTATAGGGTATATATACCACATTTTCTTTATCCATTTATCACTGAATGGCACTTAGTTTGGTCCCATAGTTAATCTATGTTGAATTCAATTGCCATAAACATTGAGGTGGCCATATCATTATAGTATGCTCATATTAAATCCTTTGGGTACAAGCTGAGGACTGGGGTAAATGGATCAAAGGTTGGTTCCATTCTAAGTTTTCTAAGGAGTCTCCATACTGTTTTCCAGAGTGGTTCCACCAATTTTCAGTCCCTAAAGCAATAAATGTATGAGTGACCATTTTGCCACACATCCTTGAAAACATTTATTGTTGCTTGTATTCTTGATAATTGATATTCTGACAGGAGTCAAATGGAAGATTAGTGTACTTTTGATTTGCATTTCTCTAATTGCTAGAGATGTTGAAGATTTTTCAATACATATTTTGACCATATATATTTCTTCTTCTGTGAAGAGCCTGTTATATTTCTTTGCTCATTTTTGATTGGGTTATTTGTTATTTTGTTGTTAAGTTTTTTTGAGTTTTGTGAGTACTGTAGATTAATGATGTATCTGAGGTGCAGGTGGCAAAAGTTTTCTTCCAATCTGTAGACTCTCTCTTCATGTTCTTGATTTTTTGATTGCTGTGAAGAAACTTTTTAGTTTGATGCCATTACATTTATTGACACTTGATTTTACTTTTTGTGATTTAGGTATCTAGTTGAAGAAGTCTGTTCCTGAGATGACATGATGGACAGTTAAAACAAACTTGTATCCCTGGGATGAATCCCACTTGATCATGTTCCATGATCTGATCTTTTTAAATATGTTTTTGTATATGATGTGTCAGGATTTTATTAAGAATTTTTTCATTTATGTTCATCAGGGATATTGGCCTGAAATTCTTTTCCCTTGATGTGTCCTTGTCTGGATTTGTTATCAGGGTGGTATTAGCTTCATAGAATAAATTTGGAAGGGATCCTTCCTTTTAGTCAACTTCTTTGCCACCATGACTAAAAGCACCCAACCAGAAAAACTGTGAAGTAGAAAACATTTATTTTGGGGCAAGCTGTTTCAGAAGTCTCAATACATAGACAGCAGACTTCATTCCTCAGGAATCCGGGTGAGACTTAACATCATGGGAGAAGAGAGTGGCTGAGAAAAGTGGCTCATATGATAATCAGAAAGCAGAGAGAGTTCTGCACACACAAGATACAAAATGAATACCCCAAAGCAATGCCTGCATTGAACCACTTCTTCCAGCCACACGCAACTTGCCACCAGCTAACAATCAGTTAATTGCATCAGGGAATATTCCACTGATTATGTTAAAACTATAAGCCAAACAATTCTCCCTCAAATCTTCTTGCATTGTCTCATAAGTGAGTTTTGGGGGACCCCACATCTAAACAATAACACAACATTTTCTCTTTCATGGAATAATTTGAGGAAGATTGGTGTAATTTTCTCTTTAAAGGTCTGGTAAAACACTGCTGAAAATCCATCTGGCCCTGGGATTATATTTATTGGTAGGTTTCTAATGGCATCTTCAATTTCATTATTTGAAATTGATCTGTTTAAATTTTCTATGTCCTCCTGTTTCAATTTGGGTAGGTCATATGTCTCCAGAAATTTGTTGATGTCATCATGATTTTCCATTTTATTGGTGTGTAGACTTTCAAAGTAATCAGCAATGTTTGTCATGATATTTCCTTTTTCATCACCAAAATTATTTAAATTTTATGTCTCTCTTCATTAACATGGCTAAGGGTCTACCAGTTTTATTTATTTATGTTTTCAAAGGACCAACTTTCTCTTTTGTATATTGCCTTGTCCTGCATGGCTATTTATTCAGGTCTCTGAACTGTGCAATAAGGGGATTTAGAAAAGACAATCAATCAGACACACAAATACAGAAAAAGCTGTACCTGTTGATTCAGTCAACCCCTGATGAGTGACTGCTGACAATGAACAAGCACAGCACATTTATTATAGACATTTAAACATCAGAAAGATTTCACTGTGAGAAAGTTTCTTTAAAGCAAGCAGAATCAAGGTCATGAGTATGAGTAACCCAATAGCTAGTGCCCATAATTTTCTATCCTCTGGCAGATGGCATTTGAACCCAAGGTTAAGAACTGATAAATTTTGTGCTGGCACAGAGTCTCCCTTTCAACAGGGCATCACTGTAGCAACTGGGAAATTTCAAATCAAAACCTTCACACTGAGAGTTCACAAGAGAGGTATTGTCTCTGACAGACCATAATTCATTTCTTGTTTCTGACATCTTCTGATTTTTTATTTTTTAAGTGCAAGTGCAGGGCTCTTATTTGAAGTTCTCAGATGTCTTCCTGGAGGGAACCTAATGCTGTTATTATAACACAAGAGAATCATTAGCAAACACCTAATTTCAAAAATATCCCATATTTAATGTTTTAGCATATTAAAAATATTAAAACCATTTAAGTCATTAAGTATGTTTTCAGCAAGCCATGCTGGATCTACAAGGTAATTTCTGCTTTTTTGAATATCTTGGGTGTGATAATGTAACTCCATTAGGTCTAGACTGTCATTATTTCTCTGCCAAATGCCCATTATATTTTTAAACTTTTCCCCACTGGGAGGTGCTCGGTTAGGCTGCTGAAACACAAACATATTTGTAGCCAGCATGGCATTGGAGCTGCTGTCTAATTTTGAGGGAAGCAAGCCAATTTCCTACATTTATGCCATAGTTTCCAAATCACTTAATTTAATTTCAATCTTTCCGTCAATATTTATTGGATTTTCTAGGGCTTTTGAAGTATTCTAAGCAAAGTTACTAATAAAACAAGCATATTGAAAGCTTTGGGACAAGACTATGGAAGATGTCATGGCAGAGACCAAGGAAAATACAAAATGAAATTAACAAGAGTAAAAACATTTATTTTGCATAATAGTTATGAATCAAGAAGCATATTTCTTTGTAATCTCAATTTTTTATACTTAGCTGTGTAATTATACTTCCTGTTTGTTTTAAGATTACAGTAAACCTTGCAACAAAATCCATCATTTGGACTGAACTTTGAATGAACTTGAGTGGCTATTGTAACAAAATAACGGGAGAGGCAGAGTCTTAACCCAGATGAGGAGGCCTCTTTACAAATCTTAGATAAAGTGTTTTATTTCTGAAACTGATCTTAGTCTTTTTAAAAATACTAGTTTTTATATATCCCTTCTTGAGTTAATATAAATCAGTTAACATGGTATGACATTACATCTGAAACATGAATCAAAGGAGTTAAGAGAGATTTTAAATCATTCTTGTGAAAGAGTGACAAAATATCTTTACATCCTGTATTATCAACTTTTAAACGAAGCAGGCTCTTTGTATTGTTTTTTAAAAAATGTATTGATGTTTCCATTGAAGTGTAAAGAGCAACAGAAAATTTTATGGGCTGGGGATGTGGCTCAAGCGGTAGCGCGCTCGCCTGGCATGCGTGCGGCCCGGGTTCGATCCTCAGCACCACATACCAACAAAGATGTTGTGTCCGCCCAGAACTAAAAAATAAATAATAAAAATTCTCTCTCTCTCTCTCTCTCTCTCTCTCTCTCTCTCTCCTCTCTCACTCTCTCTTTAAAAAAAAAAAAGAAAATTTTATAACTTTTGACAGATTATTTTTATTTGCAAAATTTAAATGACATAAATTTCAAATTAATCTTATTATTTTTATATAAGTCTGGAAGAGATCACCATCAGAAAGTACTTTGGTTTGGAGAACATCAGAATTGTAAAATATTCTCTTAAATCTTATACTTTAAACAATTATATATGAATACTTTTAGAATACAATGAAGCCAATAAGAGCACCACAATTTCACTAATGTTCTTATATTAACCAAGTTTAGCTTTTAAAGAAAAAAATTGGTATCTGGTATGTAATGTAATACTTTAAAATAACAATTGTTGTTTAACCAGAATTATATAAACCTTACTTTCTTTAAGACAAGTTTTTCTAAATAGTAAAACTTAACAGACACAATAAATTACCTTGTTGGATGAGAGCAAATTAATGTTTTAAGAAATCCTTATTATTTTAACAAATCAAGGGTTTAAACTTTGGTTTATATTAGTATATTAATTTTTCAATTGTGTTTGGAGAAAGGGTCAGTTTGACTTTTCTCAGCCCCCTCCTCATTTTTAATGGAAGCCAAATTAGCCTCTTGCAATGTAAAGAATGTCTCTGAAAAGCTCATTTTTCTTATATGTTTCTGTAAGCATGCTCCATCCCAGGCCCTCAGCCTCATAGATTAGAAACTTTCTTTTTAAATGAGCCAAAATATCTTTAGCTAATCATTTGTAACCAAATTTGTTACATACAAAGTTTTTGAAATTAATACTTCATAAACTTTTTGTAGTTTACTTACACAACCTGTTACTTTTTGGAATAACCTTTTACTTTATGATCAAAACACCTTTTTATCCTAAAACATTTGCCTTTACTTTTTATATTAAAATATATTTACATGACTAAAATCCTCTTATATTTCTTTCAAGTTACTGACCTCTTTTGAAATTTATACTTTAAAATAATTATATGAAATTTTTGAATATATATTAATTACTCCACTTCATTAAGATAAATTACTTTTGTTCATAAGGTTCTGTAACTGAAACAAAACCAAAGTCTCTTATACTTGTACATATATCACACCAGAGAGAATCTTAACTCCCTTTAACTCCACTTTTACTGAAGACAAAGAAGCAAAACAATCTCATACCTTTCCCATTTATCAATTTATGAAACAACACAAAATGTATAATATATATTTCAGTTTAGAGTGCTTGATTTTATATTTAGCAGTTGATATTTTAGCACTTTTTCTTTTTAAATTAATTGGATGTATCCATAGTAAACACATTTATGATTAATCCCATGTATGTTAAATAACTTATTTTTAACTACAAAAATACAAGCTATCTACATGTATGAAGATATTAATGGTGTTAATATACTTTGCACACAACCAGAGATATGAAAAATTGTGCTCTATATTTGTAATATGAATTGTAATGCATTCTACTGTCATATATAACAAATTAAAATAAAAAATTAAGAAAACCAAGATATTAAACAAATATAGTTAATAGTAGTAATTGCCAATGGATAGTACATTTTAGACAATATATAGAAACCAACATTTTATTAATTGTTTGACCAGGAAGAAAGACTTGTAAATTAGCAAATTTAAAAACGTCTTTATTTTTATTTGTTTACACAATAAATGAAGTTGGCCATTCCCCCAAGAAACAAATGCCAAATATTTTCTCTGATATAAGGAGGGTAATTAATAGTGGGGTAGGGAGGGGGAACATTGGAGGAATAGATGAACTCTAGATAGGGAAGAGGGTTGGGAGGGAAAGGGAGAGGCAGGGGGTTAGCAAAGATGGTTGAAAGTGATAGACATCATTATCCAAAGTACATATATGAAGGCACAAATTGGTGTTAACATACTTTATATACAACCAGAGATATAAAAAAATTGTGCTGTATATGTGTAATAAGATTTATAATGCATTCTTCTGTTGTTTATTTTTAAAAATTCAATTTAATAAGTAAATAAATAAATAAAACTATTCAGATTGAAAAAAATGAGATTCATGAATTTAGAGTTGGAATTTGATGAGTCACCTAGGGAATAAATGCAATGAGCAAATTTGTCATTTATGGATAAAATATGATGAGTTATTTTCAGCATAAAAAATAAACTGAACTTTTTATTGTCATGTAAACTAAAAAAGAAAAATTTGGATTCATTTTTTTCAAGCTTTAATTTATGAGCATTCATCCAGTTGTCAATTTTGATTCCATGTAATGATATATGAACACAAACATATATGTACACACAACAATACAATACACAGGTGTGCACACATACATAAAGCAGACAAAACAACAAGGATTTTGTAACTTTTAATGGAGCTTTATGGGTAGAAGGCAATGTTACAAATGTTTATTAAATACTGTATTAGATTTAACTCATTAGAAATTAAAATAGAGATAATCAGACTTTTATATTATGACCTAAATATAGAACAGGACTCTATATTTGGAAATGCCAGAGGTTAAGTTTAACAGTCATGAGAGAGTCTGAAAACAAACATTTAGATAGCCAGCCATTATTCATCTTTAATGGCTATCAGATCCACTCCCAACACAACTGTCTCTCGAAAAAATGGCCTCTGAATGAAGACAGAGTATAAAATCCTCTTTAGTTAGATTAAAAAAACTGAATAGGAAAATATTTATTTTAGGCATGCAAGGTCTAGTATGAATTCACCAAAAAATCCTAGTCTCAAAGATACAGAGTTTTAAAAAGCAGAGGTCTTAAAAAAAAAATATATATATATATATATATATATATATATATATAGCCACAATACTTTAATAAAAGTCCATGTAAAACACAATGATCCATTGAGAATTCAGTTTTAACTTATATTAGAGTTGGTTTGTATATTTAAAGAGTGAGGGAGCTCTCAAAATCCTCAGAACAAAGGTTTTAAGAAAGGGAATATTTGTAAATTTGAGATCTTTTCATCACTTTTAGAATTAGAGCTATGGTTAGGGCTATGGTTAAGGTTAGGATTAGGGCTAGGGTTAGGTTAGGGTTCGGGATAGGGCCATGGTTATGTTTAGGGTAAATGTTAGGCTTTGATCTAGGGTTAGGTCTAAAGGGAGGGTTAGGGTTAGGGTTAGGACTATGGTTAGTTTAGGGTTACACTTAGGGCTAGGTTTAGGATTAGGGCTAGGTTTTGTGTTATTTTAGGCTTAGAATTAGGTCCATGGGTAGTTAAGAGCTAGGGTTATGAT
The DNA here is from genome assembly GCF_045843805.1 of Urocitellus parryii. Taxonomy (NCBI): domain Eukaryota; kingdom Metazoa; phylum Chordata; class Mammalia; order Rodentia; family Sciuridae; genus Urocitellus; species Urocitellus parryii. The sequence continues at coordinate 127,085,624 of NC_135536.1, forward strand.
TAGGGATACTTTTAGGGTTAGGGTTATGGCTAGGTATAGTGTTTAAGATTAGGTTTAGGTCTAGAACTAGTCTTAGGTTTAGGTTTAGGTATAGGATTACTGGTAGGCCTAATGCTAGGGTTCAGATTTGAGTTAGGATCAGGTCTAGACCTACGGTTAGTGTTAGGTCCAGTATAAGTTTCAGGGTTAGGATTAGGGTTTGGGTTATAGTTAGAGCTAGAATGAGGGCTAGGGTTAGAACTAGAAATAGGGTTAGTGTTTGGGTTAGGCTATGGATTAGGGTTAGGGCTAGAGTTAGCATTAGGTTTAGGGTTTGGCTTAAGGAACCAAATAGGATAAGAGCTAGGGTTAGGGCATGGGTTAGGGATTGTCTTATGGCTAGGATTAGTGTTAAAGCTAGGTTTAGCACTCGGATTAGGGCCAGGTTTTGGGTTATGTTAGGGCTAGTGTTAGGGATACAGCTAATGTATTAACTAGGGTTAAAATTAGGGCCAGTGGGGCTGGGGATGTGGCTCAAGCGGTAGCACGCTCGCCTGGCATGCGTGTGGCCCGGGTTCGATCCTCAGCATCACATACAAACAAAGATGTTGTGTCCGCCAAAAACTAAAAAAATAAATATTAAAATTCTCTCTCTCTCTCTCTCTCTCTCTCTCTCTCTCTCTCTCTCTCTCTCTCTCTCTCTTAAAAAATATTAGGATCAGTTGTGGGGTTAGTGTTATGTCTAAGTCAAGTGTTAGGGTTAGGGTTAGTGTTAGCATGATGTTTAGAGCTAGAGTTAGTTTTAGGTTCAGGGTCAGTGTTCAGGTTAGAGTTAGCTTTAGGGTTAAAGCCAGAATTATCACTAGAGTGGGTCTAGGGGTAGGGTTAGTGTTTGGGTTAGGTTAAGGTTTATTATTAGGGCTAGGGCTAAGTTTATGTTTAGGTATAGGGCTAGAGATATGGCTAGATTTAGGAATAGATTTATTTCTAGTTTTAGTGTTAGGGTTCAGTATTGGGTTAGGGTCCGGTTTAGACCTATAGTTACCATTAGGGTCAGAATAAGTGTCAGGTTTGAGTTATGGTTAGAGCAGGAATGAGGACTAGGGTTAGGAGCACTAATAGGATTAGGGTTATAACTAGGGTTAGCATTATGGATAGGGTTGGCTTAGGGTAAGGGATAGGGCTAGACATAGGGTTAGGTCTACATTTAGGGTAGGGTTGGGGCTAATGTTAGATTTAGGTTTAGGGTTAAAGCTAGGGTTAGGTTTAAGATTAGGGCTAGGTTTTAGTTAGAATTAGGGCTGGGTTTAGAGTTATGGCCAATGTTTGCAGTAGAGTTACGACTTGGGCTAGTTATAAGTTTGGGGTTAGGACTAGGTCTAGTGTTAGGGTTAGGTTTAATATTAGGGTGATGTTTAGAGCTAGGGTTAGTATTAGGGTCAAAATTAAGGTCAGGGGTTGTTTTAGGATGAGGGTTTGGACTTGAATTAGGGCTAGGGTTAGGACTAGGTTAGGTTTAGGTTTTGGTTTAGGTTAAGTTTAAAGTTAGGGCTATGGCTCGGTTTTGTTTTAGGGCTAGGGCTAGGGCTATGGTTAGGGCTAGTTTTAAGATTAGCATTAGGTTTAGGACTAGTGTTAGGGTTAGGTTTAGTCTCAATTTTAGAATTAGATATAGAGTTAGGATTAGATCTAGGGTTAGGTATAGGGCTAAGGATATCCTAGCTAGCATTAGTTCTAGGTTTATAGCTAGGTTTAGATTTTGATAAAATGGGGTTAGAACTAGGGATAAGGCTAGGGAGAGAGTGAGAGTTAGTCTTAGGACTAGGCTTAGGGTTTGGTTAGGTATAGGGCTTAATTAGGGCTAGGAATATGGCTAGGTTTATGTTTATGTTTAGGCCTAGGGTTAGTTTTGGGCTTTGGGTTAGGTTTAGTGTAAATGATGGGGTTAGAGCTAGGTTTAGAGCTAGGATGAAGGTTAGAATTAGAGTTAGGGCTAGGGTTTTATTAGAGTTATGACTAAGGATAGTTTAAGGGCTAGGATGAGGGCTAGGGATTGTGTTTTGTTAGGGCTAGGATTAGTGTTAGGGTGAATGTCAGTTCTAGGGTTATGGTTAGGGACAGTTTTAGGGTTAGGTTTATGGTTATGTTTAGTGTAAGGGTTAGATTTAGGGAAAGGGTCTAATTTAGAGCTAGGGTTATTATTAGGGTCAGAGTGATGTTTAGGGTTTTGTTTAGGTCAGGTTTTATGGTTAGGGCTCAAATTAGCCTTAGGGTTTGGGTTAGGGTGATGATAGGGTTAGGTTTATGGTTCAGGTTAGGTTTAGCATAATGGTCAGAGTTACGGTTAGGCATAGGGTTAGATTTAGGCCTAGGGTTAGCATTAGAATTAGGGCTATATTTAGGGTAATTGATAGGGTTAGAGCTAAATTTAGAGCTAGGATTATGGATAGGATTAGGGTTAGGATTAGGGCTAGAGTTAGGGTTGGGGCTATGGTTTTTTAAGGTTAGGGCTAGGATTACAGCTAGGCAAATGTCAGGTCTAGGGTTAAGTTAGGAATAGTTTTATGGCTAGGTTTATGGCTACGTCTAGTATAAGGTTAGGTTTAGGAGTAGGGTCAGGGTTAGAGCTAGGTATATTATTACTGGAAGGGTCAGAGTTAGGGTTTGGCTTAGGTTAAGTTTAGGAATAGAGCTCAAATTAGCGTTAGGGTTAGGATTAAGGTAATAATAGGGTTAGGTTTAGGGTTCAGGTTAGGTTTAGGTTAATAAATAAGGTTAGGGTTACTGATAAGGTTAGGGTTAGGCCTAGGGTTACCATTAGGGTTATTGTTATGGTTAGGGTAATGGATAGGGTTAGAGCAGTGAAAAGGCTAGGGTTATGGTTAACATTCTGGCTAGGGTTAGGGTAAGGTTTAGGGCTAGGTTTGAGTTAGGGTTAGGTTTAAAACTAGGGTTAAGTCTCAAATAAGGTCTAGGTTTGGGGTTTGGTTAGGGATAGGGTTAGGGCTATGGCTAATGTATGAACTGGTGTTACATTTAGTGCCAGTTTTAGGGTTAAAGTTAGGGTGATGTTTAGAGCAAGGGTTAGATTTAGAGTCAGTGCCAGAGTTAGTTTTAGTGTTAGGATTAGGACTCGAATTAGGGCTAAAATTAGTGCTAGGTGTAGGGTTAGGTTTTGGTTTAGGTTAAGGGTTATGGTTAGGGCTATGGCTCAGTTTTGTTTTAGGGCTAGGGCTAGGGTTAAGGCTAGATTTTGGATTAGCGTCAGGGTTAGGGCTTGTGTTAGAGTGAAGTTTAGGCTTAAGATTAGGGTTAGATTTAGAGTTAGGGTTGATCTAGGGTTAGGGCTCGTGCTAGGGTTAGGGCTAGGGTTAGGGTTATGGTAAGGAATATGGTTAGAACTAGGGATACGTCTAGGGTGAGAATTAGAATTATTTTTAGGAGTAGGCTTAGGGTGAGGGTTAGGGTTAGGGCTAAACTAGGTATAGGATTCGAACTAGGGTTAGTGTTAGGGTTAATCCTAGGGATTCAGGCTAGGGTTAGAGTTAGCACTGGGGTTAGGGTTAAGTTTAGGGGAATGGGTGGGGTTATAGCTAGGTTTAGGGCTGGGGTGAGGTTTAGAATTAGGATTAGGTCTAGGGTTATGGTTCAGTTTAGATTATGGCTAGGATTAGAGCTAGGATGATGGATAGGTTTTCTGATAGGGTTAGGGCTAGGACTCAGGCTAGGGATAATATCATGTCTAAGGTTATGGTTAAGGATAGTTTTAGGGTTAGGTTATGGCTAGATCTAGTGTAAGGGTTAGATTTAGGTTGAAGGTCATCTTTAGAGCTAGAATTATTATTAGTGTCACAGTCAGGGTCAGGGTTAGCATTTGGTTTACATTATGGTTAAGGGGTTAGGGCTCGAATTAGCATTGGGGTTAGGTTTAGAGTTAAGGTAATAGAAGGGTTTATTTAGGTTTTAGTTAAGGTTTATGATAACGGATGGTTTAGGTTTTAGCAATCGGATTAGGGTTAGCATTAGGGTTAGGGTTATGTTTAGTGTAATGGATAGTTTTAGAGCTAGGGTTAGGGCTAGGTTATGGTTTGGATTAAGTCTAGGATTAGGGTTAGGTTTAGGAATAGGGCTAGGGTTTGGTTTAGGGTAAATATTAGGGTTAGGGTAAGTGTTAGTTTAGGGTTAAGGTTATGGTTAGTTTAGGATAATGGTTAGTGTTTGAGCTAGGGTTAGGACTAGTGCGAGGTTTAGGTTTAGTTCTAAGTTCAAGATTATGGTTAGAGTTAGGTTTAGTGTTAGGGATAAGTTTTTAATTAGGGTTAGGGTTAGGGTTAGAGTAATGGATATGTTTAGAGCTAAATTTTGGGTTAGGGTTAAGGTTAGGATTAGGGATAGGTTTAGGATTATTATTTTGGATAGGGATAGGGCTATGTTTAGTGTAAGAGTTAGGCTTTGAGCTAGAGTTAGGTCTAAGGAGAGGGTTAGGGTTAGAGTTAGGGTTAGGGTTAGGGCTAAGCTTAGGTTTATGCTTAGAGCTAAGTTTAGGCCTAGGATTAGCTCTAGGTTTTGTGTTAGGTTTAGGGGTAGCATTAGGACTATGGGTAATGTAAAAGCTAGGGTTATGTTTAGGGCTAGGTTTATGTTTAGGGTTATGGCTAGGTCTAATGTTAGGTCTAGGTTTTGGGTTAGTGTCAGGTTTAAAGCTAGTTTAAGTGTTAGGATCAGGGTCAGTATTCGGGATAGGGTTAGGTTTAGGGTTAGAGCCAGAATTAGGACTATGGTTAGATCTGGGGATAGGGTAAGTATTTGGTTTAGATTAAGGGTTATTGTTAGGGCTAGTTCTAGGATTTTGTTTAGGTCTACGGCTAGAGTTATAGCTATATTTAGGATTAGCTTTGCATCTAGGTGTAGTGTTAGGCTTATGTATAAGTATAGGGTTACCAGTAGGTCTAGTATTAGGTTTTGATTTAGGTTTAGGTAGTCAGGTTTAGACTTAGGGTTACTTTTAGGGTCAGATGAGGGTCAAGGTCAGTTTTAGAGGTAGAATGAGGGCTAGGATTAAGACTAGTAATATGGTTAGAGTTGAAGTTAGGCTAAGGATTAGGGTTAGGACTAGGGTTAGCATTTGGGTTAGGGTTTGGCTTAGGGTAAGGGGTAGGGTTAGAGCTAGGGTTAGGGCTAGGATTAGGGTTAGGTTTAGGGCCTAGTGTTAGGGTTAAGATTAGGGTTAAAGCTAGGTTTAGGGCTTGGATTCAGGGTAAGGTTTGTGTTAGGGTTAATGCTAGGGTTAGGACAATGACTAATGTACAAACTAGGGTTACTATTAAGGCTAGTTTTAGGGTTACAGTTAATCCTAGGTCTACTGTTAGGGTTAATTTAAGTTAGGGTGATGTTTACAGCTAGAATTACTGTTAGGGTCAGCGTCAGGGTCAGAGTAATTTTTAGAGTTAGGGTTAGGGCTAGGTGTAAGGTTTGGGTTTGGTGGAGGTTAAAGGTTTGGGTTAGGGATATGGCTTGGTTTTGTTTTGTGTCTAGGGCCAGGGCTAGGGCAAGTTTTAGGATTAGCATTATAGTTAGGGTAGTGTTAAGGTTTGGTTTGGCTTATGACTACAGTCAAATTTAGAGTTAGGTTTAGATTTAGAATTAAGTTTAGATCTAGAGTTAGGACTAGGGATAAGGATAGAACTAGGGCTAGGGCCAGGGCTAGGGCAAGAGTTATAGTTAGTCTTAGGGCTAGGGTTAGGGTTAGGATAGGATTAAATTAGGGCTAAGATTAGTGCTAGGCTTAGTGTTAGTATTAGGCCTAGGGTTAGGGTGGGGGTTATAGTTAGGTTTAGGGTTATGGTTAGGTTTATGGTAAGGGATGGGGTTATAGGTAGGTTTAGGGCTAGAGTGAAGGTTAGAATTTGGGTTAGGTCACGGGTTATGGTTTGCGCTAGAATTAAGGCTAGGTTTAGCCTAGGATTATGGTTAGGACTAATTTCAGGTCTAGGGTTATGGTTAAACATAGTTTAAGGTTAGGTTTATGGCTACGCCTTGTGTAAGCATTAGGTGTAGGGTTAGGGTCAGGTTTAGAGCTAAGGGTATTATTAGGGTCATTGTCACAATTAGTGTTTTGGATAGGTTAAGGTTTAAAGTTAGGACTTGAATTAGCATCAAGGTTAGGATTAGCATAATGATAGGGTTAGGTTTAGGTTTCAGGTTAGATTTAGGGTAATGGATAGGGTGGAGATTAGGAATAGGGTTAGGTTTAGGCCTAGGGTTAGCATTAGGGTTAGGATTATGGTTAGGGTAATGGATAGGGTTAGAGCTAGGATTACAGCTAGGGTTATGGTTACAATTAGTGATATGGATAGAGTTAGGTTTAGGGTTAAAGCTAGGGTTAGGGCTCGGAATAGGGCTAGAATTTGGGTTAAATTAGGGCTAGGGTTCGGGTTATGGCTAATGTAAGTACTAAGGCTATGATTAGGGCTAATTTTAGTGTTAAGGGTTAGGACTAGGTCTAGTGTTAGGTTTAGGTTTAGGATTAGAGTGATGTTTAGACCTAGGGTTAGTGTTAAGGTCAGGGTCAGGGTGAGGGCTAGTTTTAAAATTTGGTTTAAGACTCAAATTATTGCTAGGGTTAGGGCTAGGTTTAGGATTAGGACTTGGTTTATGTTAAGGATTAGGATTAAGTCTATGGTTCGGTTTTGTTTTAGAGCTAGGGATAGGGTTAGGGCTAGTTTTAGGATTAGCCTTAGAGTTAGGGTTAGGGTTAGGTTTAGGTTTAGGCTTATTGTTAGGGTTATATTTAGAGTTAGAGTTAGATATAGGGTTACAACCATGGATATGAATTGAGCTAGGGTTAGACCTCCCGTTTGGGCTAGGATTAGGCTTCCCGTAAAGTATAGGGATAGAACTAGAGTTAGGGCTAGAATGAGAGTTAGAGTTAGTCTTTGGGCTAGGGTTAGGGTTAGGGTTAGGGATAGGGCTAAATTAGGGCTAAGATTAGGGCTAGAGTTAGTATTAGTGTTAGGCCTAGGGTTGGGGTTAGGGTTATAATTAAGGCTATGTTTAGGGCTAGGATAAGGACTAGGGTTTGTGCTAGGGTTAGGGCTAGGATTATGGCTAGGGCTAAAGTCAGGTCTAGGGTTATGGTTAGGGATAGTTTTAGGGTTAGATTCATGTCTAAGTCTAATGTAAGGGTTAGGTATAGGGTAATAGTTAGGTTTAGAGCTAGGGGAATTGTTAATATCAGGTCAGTGTTGGGCTTTGGTTTAGGTTTGAGTTTAGGGTTAGGGCTTGAATTAGCATTAGGGTTAGCATTAGGGTAATGATAAGGTTAGGTTTAGGGTTCAGGTTAGGTTTAGGGTAATTGACAGTTTGGGGGATAGTGATAAGCTTAGGGTTAGGCGTAAGGTAAGCATTAGGGAAAGGGTAATGTTTAGGGTAATGGTTACAGTTAGAGTTAAGGTTAGGGCTAGGGTTATGGTTAGGATTAGGTCTTGAATTAGGGTTAGGGCGAGGGTTAGAACTAGGGTTAGGTTTAGGGTTATGTTTAGCATAAGGATTAGGTTCTGAGCTATGGTTAGGGCTAGGTTGTGTGTTAGCTTCAGGGTTAGGTCTAGGAATAGGATTACCATAGGTTTTGGGTTAGAGTTAGGGTTAGAGTTAGACCTAGAATTAGTGGTAGGGTCAGTATAAGGGTAGGGGTAAGGGTTAGAATTTGGGATTGGGTTAGAGGTAGAATGAGAGATAGGGTTAGGGCTATTAATAGAGTTAGAGTTTTGGTTAGCCTAAGGATTAGGGATAGGTCTAGGTTTTCCCTTAGGTTTAGGGTTTTGCTTAGGGTAATGGATTGGTTTAGAGCTAGGGTTAGGGCTATGGTTAGGGTTGGAGTTAGGGTTAAATCTAGGTTTAGGGCTCAGATTAGGGCTAGTTTTTGTGTTAGGGTTTGGGATAAGATTAGGGCCATGGCTAATGTAAGAATTAGGGTTAAAATTAGGTTAGTTTTAGTGTTATGGTTAGGTTTAGTGTTAGGGTTAGGTTTAAGTTTAGGGTGATATCTATAGCTAGGGTTTGTGTTAGGATAAGAGTCAGGTCAGGGTTTGTTTTAGGGTTAGGTATAGAACTCAAATTATTGTTAGAGTTATTCTTAGCATTCAGTTTAAGGTGAGGGCAGTGTTTAGAGCTAGTTTGAGGGTTAGGATATGAGTCAGGGTCAGTGTTAGTTTTAAAGTTAGTGTTAGAACTCAAATTAAGTCTAGGGATAGGTCTAGGTTTAGTGTTAGGGTTTGGTTTAAGTTAATGTTTAGGATTACGGCTATTGCTTGGTTTTGGTTTAGTCCTAGGGTTAGGTTTAGGGATAGTGTAAGTGTTAAGCTTAGGCTTAGGGTTAGGGTTAGATTTGGAGTTTGGGTTAGATCTAGGTTTAGGGCTGGGACTAAGGATAGGGCAAGGGTTAGGGTTATGGTAAGAGATAGGATTAGAACTAGGGTTAGGTATAGGGTGAGAGTTAGAGTGAGTCTTAGGGCTAGGGTTACTGTTAGGTTTAGAGATAGGGCTAAATTAGTACTAGGATTAGGGCTAGGTTTATTGTTTGGCTTAAGCCTAGAATCAGGGTTAGGGTTAGGGTTAAGTTTAGGGTAAGAGATGGCATTATAGAGGTAGGGTGAGGGTTAGAATTAGGTTTAGGTGTAGGGTTAGGGTTAGGTTTATGATTAAAGCTAGGTTTAGTGCTAAGATGAAGGCTAGGGTTTGTTTTAGGTTTAGGACTAGAATTAGGGCTAGGGCTAATTTCAGGTCCAGAATTATAGTTAAAGATAGTTTCAGGGTTAGGATTATGGCTATATCTAGGGTAAGGGTTAGGTGTAGGGTTATGTTCAAGTTTAGAGCTAGGGATTTTATTATGTTCAAGGTCAGAGTTAGGGTTTGGGATTGGTTAGGGTTTAAAGTTAGGGCTCGAATTAGTGTCAGTGTTAGTGTTAGGGTAATGACAGGGTTAGGTTTAGGTTCAGGTTAGACTCAGGGTAATAGATTGTGTTGAGATTAGGGATAGATTTAGATTCATGACTAGGGGTAGCATTAGGGCTATGGTTTTGGTTATGGTAATGGATAGATTTAGAGATTGGTTTAGGGCTAGGTTTATGGTTATGAATAGGGCTAGGCTTAAAGCTAGGATTAGGACTAGGTTTTGGGTTAACTTAGGGATAGGGTTAGAGTTAGGGCTAATTTAAGTACTAAAGTGATGTTTAGGGCTAGTTTTAGGGTTTTAGGGCTAGAGTTAGTGTTAGGGTGAGGTTTAGAGTTAGGGTGATATTTAGAACTAGTAGTGTTAGGGTCAGTGTCAGGTTTAGGATTACTTTAAGGGTTCGGCTTACAACTCATATTAGGTCTAGGGTTAGGGCTAGGTTTAAGGTTAGGATTTTGTTTAGGTTAAGGGTTATAGCTATAGCTATAACTAGGTTTGTTTTAGGGCTAGTGCTAGGGTAGGGCTAGTTTTCAGATTAGTGTTATGGTTTGGGCTAGTGTTAGGGTTTGGCTTAGTCTTCCGGTTAGGGCTTTATTTGGAGTTAGGTTTTGTCTAAGGTTAGTGCTAGGGCAAAGGATAGGGCAAGGGTTAGGGCTAGGGTTAGGGCTAGGGTTAGGGTACCAGTAAGGGATAGGGTTAGAATGAGTGAAAGGTCTAATGTGAGAGTTAGAGTTAGTCTTAGGACTAGGGTTAGGGATAGGGCTAAATTAGGGCTAAGATTAGGGCTAGGGTTAGTGTCAGGGTTAGGCCTAGTGTTTGGGTTAGGGTTGTAATTAAGGCTATATTTAGGGCTAGGATAAGGGATAGGTTTTGTGTATTAGGGTTAGGGCAAGAATTATGGCTAGGGCTAATGTCAGGTCTAGGGTTAGAGATAGGGATAGTTTTAGGGAAAATTTTACAGTTAAGTCTATTGTAAGAGTTATTATAGGGTAAGAGTCAGGTTTAGATCTAGGGGAATTATTAGGGCCAGGTCAGTGTTAGGGCTTGGTTAAGGTTTGAGTTTAGGGTTACAGCTCAAATTAGAGCTGGGGTTAGGGTTAGGGTAAAGATAGGGTTAGTTCAGGATAGGTTAGGGTAATTGATAGTTTTGGGGATAATGATAGGGTTAGGGTTAGTCCTAGGGTTAGCATTAGGATAAGGGTTATTTTTAGGGTAATGGATAGAGTTAGAGTTAAGGTTACGGCTAGGGTTATGTTAGGAATAGGTCTTGGGTTAGGGATAGGGTGAGGGTTAGGATTAAGGCTAGGTTTATGGCTCAAATGAGGGTTTGTGTTAGGGCTAGGGCTATGATTAGGGCTAGGGATAATATCAGGTCTAGCATTATGGTTAAAGGTAGTTGTAGGGTTTGGTTATGAATAGGTCTACTGTAAGGGTTAGGTTTAGGGTAAAGGTCAGGTTTAGAGCTAGGTGTATTATTAAGGTCAGAGTCAGGATTAGGGATTGGTTTCGGTTAAGGTTTAGGGTTAAGGATCAAATTAGCATTAGGTTTAGAGTAATGGATATGGTTAGGTTTAGGGTTCAGGTTAGGTTTAGGGTTTTGAATAGCCTTAGGGATAGCTATACAGTTAGGTTTAGTCCTATTATTAGCATTTGGTTAGGCTCATGTTTAGGTAAAAGATAGGATTACAGCTAGGGTTAGGGCTACATTTATGGTTAGGATTAGGGCTAGTGTTTGGGTTAGGGTTAGGGTAAGTGTTATTGTTGGAGCTAGATTTAGGGCTAGGGTGAGGGTTGGGGTTAGAGAAGGTCTAGGGTAAATGTTAGGGTTAGGGCTATGTTTAGCATTAGGGTTAGGGTTAGAGTTATGGTAATGGATAGATTTAGAGCTAGGGTTTGGGCAATACTTTAGGCTTAAAGTTAGGGTTAGGGATAGGGCTATGTTAATGTTTAGGGTTAGGGTTATGGCTCAGTTTAGAGGTAGTGTTAGGGTTAGAGTTACTTTATTCAAATTTCTTTGATATAATCCAGGATCCATATTTAACTAACCTTACTCTGTTTACCAGGTATAGGCCTTTTGGTTCAACTGTCTGGTCTCAGGAAAAGTTAGTATTTTATTTTATTTCATTTTGACCTATATGAGTAAATGTAAACGGACCTGGAAATCAAACATGGTTTATGCTAGCTGCTTGAAACTGCACTTACACCCTCAATTCTTTGTGAGGATACTGTGGTATGTTCCTTGTGAATGTAGGCCTAAGCTGAAGCATTCAAAAACAACTTTATCAAAGAGCCCTTTAGGAGAAAGCAGGGAATATGAATGCACTGAAATTCCTCCCATATTTATTTTGTCAGATTTGTTTGATACTGAGTAGGATTCATTATTTAGCTTGCCCCACAAAACTCTCCAAGTGTGGGACTTCTAAGATCAATGGTTCTCTAATCAGGTTAGGGTTAGTGTTAGGTTTAAGGTTAAGGCTAGGGTTAGGTATAGTGTTAGGGTGAGAGTAAGTTTTGTACAAATGTCTTTGATACTTGGAAGGAGTCATATTTTACCTAGCCTGAATATGCTCCTCAAGTTTTGGCCTTCTCATTTCAATGGTTCACTAACAAGGGCACTCTGTGTTTTAAGGTTTCACTTCATATTGACCTATATAGGTAAATTAAAATGGAGGTTGAAATCAAACTGGGTTGGTGCAGCTTCTTGAAATTTCAAACACTGAATCAGTTCTCTGTGGGAACTCTTTGGTTTGTTCCTTGTGAAAGTAGCCCTAAGATGAAGATGTCAAAAATAACTTTATCTGAGAGCCCTTAAGCAGAAAACAGAGACATATGCATGAACTGAAATACCACCTCAATTATTTGGTCATATTTCTTTGATACTGCATAGGATTCATCTATTCATCTGATAGCTTATCCTTCTAGGCTCCCCAAGTTTGGCACATATAGGATCAACAGTTTTTCAAACAGGTTAGGGTTTGTGTTAAGGTTAGTATTAGGGCTAGTGTTAGAGCTACTATTAGGGTTAGAGTTAGTTTTGTTCAAATTTCTTTGATACTGGGCAGGATTTATTTTTCTCCAACCTTCCTATATTCCACATGTTTGGGCCTCCTAGGTTCAATGGTTTACTGTAAGGAACAGTTTGTATTTTAAAGTTTCAGTTCATTTTTTCCTATACAGGTAAATGGAAATGGAGCTGGAAATCAAACAACATTCATGCAAGCTGCTTGAAACTTCACACTCCATCAATTTTCTGTGTGCAACCTCTGGTTTATTCTTGTTACAGTAGGCCTAAGCTGAAGCATGCAAAAACAACTTATCCAAGAGTCCTTTAGGAGATAACAGGGAAATATGCATGTACTGATATACTCCATCAACCGTTTGGACAGATTTTTTGATACTGCACAGCATTCATCCCTTAACTTGCCCCAGTGGGCTGCCGAAGTTTGGATATTCTATGGTCAAAAGTTCCATAAAAAAGTTAGGATTAAGTGAAGAGCTAGGGTTAGAGTTAGTGTTAGGGTTAGAGTTAGTTTTATTCAAAATTCTTCGATACTTGGCAGGATTTATCTTTTAGCTAGATTTACTGTGTTCCCCATGTTTAGGCCTTCTCCATTCACAGGTTTGCTGTCAGGAACATTTTGTGTTTTAAGATTTCACTTCATTTTGACCTATATGGGAAAGTTAATGGAATTGAAAATCAAACAGGGCTTGTGCTAGCTGATTGAAACTTCACACACTCCATCAGTTCTGTGTAGAGACTCTGGTATGTTCCTTGTAAAAGTAGGCCTATGTTTAAGCATGCAAAAATAACTTAATCTGAGAGCCTTTAAGAGAAAACAGGAAAATATGCATGTACTGAAATACATCCCATTGTTATTTGGTCAGATTTGTTTTATGTTGCATAGGATTCATCTCTTAGCATGCCCCACAAGGCTCCCCAAGGGCAGGAATTCTAGGATCAATGGTTCTCTAATCAGGTTATGGTTAATGTTAGGTTTAGAGTTATGTCTAGGGTTAAAGGTAATGTTAGGGTGATTCTTTGATACTGGGTAGGAGTCATCTTTTATCTAGCCTTAGTATGCTCCCAAGGTATGTTCTTCTCAATTCAATGGTTCACTATCATGAACACTTTGTATTTTAAAGTTTCACTTCATTTTCACACCTATGGGTAAGTGGAAATCAAACAGGCATCCCTTCCCCTAAATATAACCCTAAACCTAACCATAAACATAGCCCTAATCCTAGGCCGAAGCCTAACACTAACCCTAAGCCTATTTCTAGCCTTAATTTAGCCCTAACCCTAATCCAAACTCTAGCCATAAGACTAACTGTAACTCTCGCCATAGCCCTATTCCTAGTTCTAACCCTATCCTTTACCATATCCCAAACACTAGCCCTAATATTAGCTCTACAAGTTACCATAGCCCTAACCATAGAATTAACCATAACTCTAAATCTACTCCTAAGCCCAAACTAACCCTATCAGTAGCAATAACTCTAACGCTAATCATAAAGCTACCCTTAACTTTAGGTTTAGTCCTAAACAAAACAAAACAAAACAACAACAACAAAAAAAAAACTGAGCCATAGAACTAACCATAAACCTTAACCTAAACCAAATACTTACCCTACATCTAGCCCTAAGCCTACCCCTAATTTGAGTCCTATCCCTAACCATAAAATTTACCATGACCCTGACTCTGACCCTAAAATAACCCTAGTTAAAAACATCACCCTAAACATAAACCTAATCCTAAAACTAGACTTAGTCCTAAAAGTAACCCTAAAACTAGCCCTAATCATTACCTTAGTTCTTATATTAGCCATATCCCTAAGAAGAGCCCTAACGTAATCCAAAATCTAGCACAAATTCAAAACCATACCCTAGCTTTAACCCTAATTCTAACCCTAAACCTAGCCCTAACCCTTACCCTAAACCTAACCCTAAATTTAATCCTTGCACTAAACCTAAACCTAACCCTACCCTAGATCTGACTCTAACCATAAACCTAGCCCTAACCTTAGCTCTAACCCTATCCATTACCCTAATGCTAAACCTAACCCTAATGATAATCCTCAGCCTGACCCTAGCACTAGCCCTAAACCTAACCTATCCATTACCCTAAACCTAATCTGAACCCTAACCCTAAAAATATCATTACCCTAACTGTAACCTTAAACTTAATGCTAACTCGAACCCTAATCCTAACTAAATCTAAGCCTAACCATAACCCAAACCCTGACACTAATCCTAATCCTAACACTAACCCTAAAAATAACCCTAACCCTAACCCAAATTCTAAACCTACCACTAACCCTAACCCTAACCCTAATGCTAACACTAACACTAAACCTATCACTAAACCTATCACTATTAGGGTTTAGTGATAGGTTTAGTGTTAGTGTTAACCCTAAACATAACCCTAACCCTAACCCTAACCCTAACACTGACCCTAAACCTATCCCTAACCCTAACACCATTGTTAACCCTAATCCTAAACCTAACCCTAACACTAACCCTAACCTTACAGTAACTCTAACAGGAACCCTAACCCTAATCCTAACAATAACGCTAACACTAACCCTAACCCTAAGTCTGACACTAACCTGAACACAAACCCTAACCCTAACCCTAACACTAACCCTAATCCAAACCTAACCCTAACCCTAACACTAATGCTAACACTAACCCTAACACAAACCTTAACACTAACACTAACCCTAATCCTAACCCTAATCCTACCCATAAACCTAACCTAACACTTACCATAACCCTAAGCCTAAACCTAACCCTAACTCTTACCCTAACACTAAACATAAGCCTAACCACAACCCTAACCCTAACACTAACCCTCACCCTAACACAAACTTTAACCCTAACCCTATCCCAAAACCTTAGGCTAACCCTAACACTAACCCTAAAACTAACCCTAATGCTAATGCTAACACTAACCCTAAACCCTACACCAATCCTAACATTAAGCCTAACCCTAACACAAAATCGAACACAGACCCTAACCATAACCTTAAACCTAACACTAGCACTAACCCTAACCCTAATGCTAATCCTAACCGTATTCCCAACCCTAACCTAATCCTAACCCTAACACAAACTCTAACCCTAACCATAACACTAAACCTAATCCTAACCCTAACCCTAACACTAACCCTAAACCTAAGACAAACCATGACCCAAACCATAATTCTAAACTTAACCTAACCCTAAACCTAACTCTAATCTAACCCTAAACTCAACCACAACCCTAACACTAACCCTAAAACTAACCCTAACCTCAACACTAATGCTAACTCCAAACCGAACCCTATCACTGACCCTAACCTTAAATATAACCCTAAATCTAACACTAACCCTAATCCTAATATTTACAATAACCCTAACACAAATCCTAACCCTGACCCTAAACCCAAACCTAATACTAACAGTAACCCTAATCGTAACCCTAACTTACCATAACCCTAACCCTAACCCTAACTCTAAACCTAATTCTATCTGTACCTCTAATCCTAACCCTAAACCTAACACGACCCCTAACCCGAACCCTTCTCCTAACACAAACACTAAACCTAACCCTAACACTAACTTTAAAAGAAATCTTAACCCTAAACCAGAACCTAACTCTTAAACTAACCCTAACCCTTAACCTAACCCTAATTGTAACACTTAATCTAACACTAAGCCTAACACTAACCCTAACACTAACTGAACTCTAACACTAAACCTAACTCTATCCCTTTCCCTATCGATATCACTAACCCTAAACCTAACCCTAACCCTAACACTTACCCTAAACCTATTCCTAAACCTAACATTATCCCTAACCCTAACCCTAAACCTAAACCTAACACTAACCCGAACCCTAACCCTAACCCTAACCCTACACTAACCACATCCCTAACACTAATCCTAAACCTAAAACTAACCCAAACACTAACACGAACCTTAATCATAACCCTAACCCTAACACTAACCTTAACCTAAACCTAACACTAAACCTAACACAAACCCTAACACGAACACTAATCCTAACACTAATCCTAATTATAACCGTAACCCTAACATTAACACTAACCCTAAACCTAACCCTAACACAAACCCTAACACTAAAACTAACACTAACCCTAACCCTAACCCTAACATTAACCCTAACTCTAACATTAACCCAAAGCCTAGCCCTATCACTAAGCCTAACCCTAACCCTAAATCTAAAACTAAACCTAACCCTAAACCTCACCCTAACCTGAACCCTAACCCTAACCCTAAAATAACAATATCACTAAGGCTAACACCAAACATAACCCTAATCATAACACTAACCCTAACAATAACCCTAAGCATAACACTAACCCTAAAACTAACCCTAATCCTAACCCCAATGGTAACCCTAACACTAAGCCTAAACCTAAAACAAACCCTAAAACTAACATTAACCCTAACCCCAACTCTAATCCTACCAGAAAACCTAACCTAACACTAAACGTAACCTTAACCCTAACAGAAAACCTAACTCTAACCATAATACTAACCCTTAGCCTCAGCCTAAACCTAATCCTAATTGTAACCCTAAACCTAACTCTAACCCTAAAACTAACACAAACCCTAAGTCTTTCCTTAACTGTAACCCTAACACAAACACTAATCCTAAACCTAACACTAAACCTAACTCTAACCCTAACCCTAACCCTAACCCTCAACCTATCCCTAACCCTAACACTAACCCTAACACTAAACCTAACCCTAACAATAAACCTAACCCTAATACTAACCCTAACCCTATCCTGAACCCTAACACTAACCCTAACTTAACCCTAACGCTAACCCTAACACTAACCCTAAACCTAACCCTAATGCTAACACTAACACTAACCTTAACCCTAACCCAACCCTAAAGTTAATCCTAACTGTAATCCCAAACCTAAACCTAACCACAACCCTGACACAGACACTAACAATAACCATAACACTAAACCTAACCCTAACCCTACCCTAACCATAAACCTAATATTAACACAACCCAAACCTTAACACAAACACTAACCCTAACCCTAACACTAACCCTAACCCTAACCCTAACACTAACGGTAACCCTAACCCTAACCATAATTTTAACCATAAACCTAACCCTAACCTAACCCTAATCCTAACACAAAACCTTACCCTAACCCTAAACCTAACCCTAACACCAAACCTAATTCTAACACTAAACCTAACACTAACCCTTTCCTTGAAATTAACACTAACCCTGACCATAAACCTAACCCTAACACTTACCCTCACACAAACCCAAACCCTAACCCCAACCCTAAACCTAAGCCTTACCCTAACCCTAATACTAACAGTAACCCTAACCCTAACACTAACATGAACCCTAACCCTAAACTTAACACTAAACCTAAAACTAACTCTAACCCTAACCCTAACCCTAACCCTAACCCTAACACTAACCCTATTACTAAAACTAACACTAACAGTAAACTTAACCCAACACTAACCCTATCACTAATTCTAACCATAACCATAACCCTACACCTAACACTAACCCTAACCCTAACCACAAAACTAACCCTAACCTTAACCATAAAACTAACCCTAACATTAACCCTAAACCTAACTCTAAAACTAACCATAACCCTAACACTAAATCTAAACCTAACCTTAACCCTAAATCTAACACTAATACTATTCGTATACCTAACACTAACCCTAACCCTAAACCTAACACAAAAACTAACCCTAATCCTAACCCTACCACAAACCCTACCACAAACCCTAACCCTAACACTAACCCTAACTCTAACAAAAACCCTAACCCTAACTCAAACCCTAACTCTAAAACTAACCCTAATTCTAACCCTAACCCAACACTAACCCTAACACTACAACTAACCCTAATCCTTAGACTAACACTAATCCTAACACTAGCACTAACCCTAAACCTAACCCTAATCATAACATAATACTAACCCTAACCCTACCCTAACACTAACTCTAAACCCATCCCTAACCCTAACACTATCCTTAAAAATAACCCTAACCCTAACCCTAATCCTAACCGAAACACTAAAACACTAAACCTAAACCTAAGCCTAAACCTAACACTCACTAAATCTAATCCTAACCCTAACAAAAATCCTAAACTTATACATAACCATAACACTAACACTAACCCTAAACCTCAACTTAATTCTAAATCTAACAATAACCCTAATCCTAACCCTAAACCAAACCTTGACACTAAACCTAACACCAACTCTAATGCAAATTTAACACTAACACTAACCCTAACACTAACTTTAATCCTATCAGTAAACCTAACCTTACACTTACCTTAAACGTAATGTTAACACAAACCCTAATCCTAACCCTAACACTAATCCTAACTCTAACCTAAAACCCTAACACTAAACCTAACCTTAACCATAACCCTATTCCAAACACTAAATTTAACCCTAAACCTAACACTAACAGTAACCCTAACCCTAACACTAACCCTAATGCCTACCCTAAAACTAACCCTAAACCTAATTCTAATGCTAATGCTAACACAAAGTCTAACCATAACACAACCCTAACATTAACTGTAATCCTAACCAAAACCTAACACTAACTCTAAATGTAACCTTAACCCCTAACCCTAAACCTAACCCTAACCCAACTCTAACACAAACATTAACCCTAACACTAATACTAACCCTAACCTTAACCCTAACCCTATCACTAATCCTAACCATAACTCTAACCCTACCACTAACCCTTACACTAAAACTAAACCTAACCATAACCAGAACACTAAAAATAACACTAATCCTAATCCTAAACCTAACACTAATCCTAACCTTAACAGAACCCTAATGCTAGCCCTAACACTAACTCTAAACCTAACTATAATGCTAACCCTAACACTATCCTTAACCCTATCCCACCCCTAACACTAACCCTAACCCAAAACCTAATGCTAATCCTAACCTTAATCCTAATCCTAACACTAACTCTAACCCTACAATAAACCCTAACCCTAAGCATAACAGTAAACCTAACCCTAACCCTAACGCTAACATTATCACTAACCCAAACCCTAATCCTAACCCTAATCCTAACACTAATACTAATCCTAACCTTAATCCTAACACTAAATCTAACACTAATCCTAACTGTAACCCTAACCCTATCCCTAAACCTAACAGAAACCCAACTCTAACCCTAACCCTAACCCTAACACTAACCCTAAAATAAACCTAACCCTAAAATAACCCTAACTCAAACAAAAACCCTAAAGCTAACCATAACTCTAACCGTAACCTAACCCTAACCCTAACCCTAACTTAAACCTTACCCTAACTGTGACCCTAACACTAACCCTGAAACTAACCTTAACCCGAAATCTAACGATAACCCTAACAGTAACCCTAATCCTAAACCTAACCCTAAATATAACCCTAACACAAACCTTAACCCTAACCCTAAACAAAACCTAACCCTAACCCTAACCCTAACCTGAATCCTAAACATAACCATAACCCTAACCATAACCCTATCCCTCACCCTAACACAAAACCTAACACTAATCCCAGCACTAACCATAACACTAACCCTAAGCCTAACACTAACAATAACCATAACCCTAACACTAACTCTATCCGCAACCATAACCCTAACCATAACAATTACCCTAATCCTAACCCTAACCCTAACCCTAACACTTTCCCTATCCTAAACCTAACCCTAACCCTAACCCTAACATGAACCAAATACTAACCCTAACACTAACACTAACCCTAACACTAAACTTAACTTTATACCTAACACTAACCCTAACACTAATCCTAACCCGAACACTAACATTAACCCTAACCTTAAACCTAACCTAACAGTAACACTAAACATAACCTTAAAAATAAATGTAAACTTAACACTAACCCTAACCCTAACTTTACCCTAACACTAACCCTATCCCTAACCCTATCCTAACACTAACCCTAACCATAACCCTAAACCTAAACCTAACCCTAACCCAAAAGCTAATACTGACCATAAACCTCATCCTATCCCTAACACTAACCCTAACACTAACACTAAACCTAACACTAATTGTAACCCAAACATCAATCCTAACCCTACTGCTAACCATAACACTAACACTAACTCTAACTCTAACCCTCAACCTAAACCTAACAGTAAACCTAAGCATATCCCTAACACGAACTCTAACCCTAACCGTAACCGTAACTCTAGCACGAACCCTAATCATAACCCTAACCCTAACACTAACCATAACCCTAACTCTAACCCTAACAGTAACCCTTAAACTAATCCTAACCCTAACACTAAACCTAACCTTAACACTAACACTTTCACTAAACCTAAATTTAAACCTAACCCTAACCATAACACTAAACAAAACCCTAACCCTAACCCTAACACTAACCCTAATCCTAAACCTATTCCTAACATTAACACTATCACTAACCATGATTCTTACTCTATCCCTAACACTAATCCTAACACTAATCCTAACACTAACTCTAACCCTAATCCTAACCGTAACCCTAACCCTATCCCTAACCCTATCACAAAAGCTAATCCTAACACTAACAATAACCCCAACACAAACCCTAACCCTAACCCTAACCATAACCTTAACACAAACACTAATGTTAACCATAACCTTAACCCTAACCTAACCCTAACCCTAAACCTAACCTAAACCTTACCCTAACCCTATCCCTAACACTAATCCTAAAACTAACCTTAACCTAAATCTAATGATAACTGTAACAATAAAATTAACTCAAACCTAATGCTAAATCTAACAACAACACAAACCTTAACCATAACCCTAACTTAAACCTAACCCTAACCTTAACCCTAACCTTAATTCTAACCTTAACTGTAACCCTAAACCTAACCCTCACCCTAACACTAACTGTAATACTAACCCTAAACCTAACACTAACCCTAACCCTAACCCTAATCCTAACACTAACATTAATCATAACCCTAAACTAATGCTAAACTGTACTGTAACCCTAACCTTAATGCTAGCCCTAACCCTAACACCAACCCTAACACTAAGCCTAAAACTAACCCTAATGTAACCCTAACAGTAACCCTAACCCTAACACTAACCCCAACCCTAACACTAAACCTAAACTTAAGCCTCAACATAACCCTAACTCTAAATCTTACCCTACCCCTAACCCTACCCCGAGCACTAACCCTAACCCTAACCCAAACGCTAGCACTAGCATTAACACTAACCCTAACGCTAACCCTAAAACTGACCCTAACCCTAACCCTAACCCTAACGCTAAACCTTATCCTAACCCGAAACCTACACCTAACAGTAACCCTAACCCTAACCCAAACCCTAACTCAAACCATAACCATAAACCTAACCCAACCCTTTCCTTAACCCTTATCTAAACCTAACCCTAACCATAACACTAATCATAAAACTGAAGCTAAAACTAACCCTAAACCTAACATTAACCCTAACCCTAACTCTAACAATAACCATAACACTAAACGTAATTCTAACCCTAACCCTAACACTAACCCTAAACCTAGCCCTAACCCTAACCCTAACCCTAACCATAAACCTAACACTAACACTAACTTTAACACTAAACCTAACCCTAACACTAACCCTAACACTAACCCTAACCCTAACCTTAACCTAACATGAACACTAACCCTAACACTAACCCTAACCCCAACCCTGTGGTGAGCCATTTCTGTGTACTGTGGCCGCCATTACAAGATGGCGCTGATAAGCGCCGTGGCCTGTGATAAACAACTCCTTATTTTGGGAGAGTTGGCACGTAGCTGTAAAACACCCTATGAGAAAGATCCACGTGGCAGTTGTGCATTGGGGCTTTATCTGCTTTATTAAGGCTGGGGCACGTAGGAGTAGTAGTAATAGGAGGAGTAGCAGTAGGAGTAGTAGTAGTTCAAGAGAGAAACAAGCTAAAAGACATGTCTAAACAAAGGCCTGAATAAACTGCTGAAGGAAGAATCCTGTGTCGTGTTTCCTTTGCTGGCGAGGGGACGCGGCAGTTGGTGGCCCGGACGGCGACACCTCCTCGAACCCAGGATCCAGAACCTTCAGCAGTCAGGGGTGGTGCACCAGTAAATTCCCAGGTAAGTGGGAATCCGCAAATGAAAGCGGGGCGCTCCTTGGTAAATAAAGAGAGAGCGGGAATAAGTCCCAGGTAAATGGGATCCGCAATTAAAGCGGGGCAGCTCCTCGGTAAATAAAGAGAGAGCAGGAATAATTCCCAGGTAAATGGGATCCGCGATTAAAGCGGGGCAGCTCCTCTGTAAATAAAGAGAGAACGGGAATAAGTCCCAGGTAAATGGGATCCGCGATTAAAGCGGGGCAGCTCCTCTGTAGATAAAGAGAGAAAAATAATAAAATAAGGGGAAAAATAATAAAATAAGACGCTCCTCTGTAGATAAAGAGAGAGCGGGGGAAAATAATAAAATAAGACGCTCCTCTGTAAATAAGGAGAGAGCGGGGTTTTGTATTTTCACTTTCTTTATACTGCTTGGAACAGTATGGGTGCTACTTCCTCAAGCCCAATTTTGCTGGCCTTGGACGGGTTACTGCGTTCTAAGGGACTTAAAGTGAAGCAGAGCACATTACAGAGGTTTTTAGAAGAGACTGACTCTGTAGCTCCTTGGTTTGCTTTTTCAGGGAGTTTCACGATTCCCAGTTGGGACAAATTAGGGAAAGATCTGGATTTCGCTTACAAACAAGGAACTTTAAAGGGCGGTACCATTCCGCTTTGGAAATTAGTGAGGGGGTGTATAATGGATGGTAAATGCCAGAAAGCTGTGAGCGAGGGTCAGGCCGTTCTTGAGCAATTGCATGAAGAAAAATCGGAGGGGTCACATAGCAAGGTAGCAGAAAGTATTAGGAGTAAGAGTGGTGAACAGACAAGGGAGTCTGAAGTTAAACAGAGGAGAAGGCTCTATCTGGACTTGACTGAGTTAAAAACTCCCAAGGACACAAGTAGCTCGGACAGTTCTGAGGAATTGGACAAGTTATTACAACAATTATGTAAGACTAAGATAAAAAAGAAAAAACGGGAAACAACAGATGTAAAAGCCTGCTGTGAGAAGGGTAATAAATCCAGTTCTGGAGAGGAAGTTGAGAACCTAGAGGAGGACTCTATACCTGATGTTCCACCCATAGATCCACCCATTGCTCTGCCCCCGTACGTGGGAGGAGTCCAAGGCTCCGGGAGGACTTTTCATTCTCAAGTGTGGAGAACAGTTAATACAGACATGGGACTAGCATACCCAGTTTTTCAGGACAATAATAGGGGAAGATATCATGAGCCTTTAGATTTTAAAATAATTAAAACCTTGGCAGAATCTGTCCAAAATTATGGCATAGATGCTGCTTTCACTCTTACTCAGGTGGAGGGAGTTACTAGATTTTGCATGACTCCCTCAGATTGGGCTAGTCTAGTCCGCGCTTGTGTTTCCCCAGGAAAATACTTGGATTGGAGAGCATTTATGTTAGAGGGTGCAGTAGAGCAAGCTGCCCAAAATCATGCAGCGGGATGCCCCGCCTGGGATATGCTTTTGGGACAAGGCAGGTTTGCTAATCAACAAACTGGATATTAGTAACATTTGTATCCGTGCATGGAAATCACTCCCAAATAGAGGAGAAGTGTCTGGCAATTTGACTAAAATTATACAAGGTCCCACAGAACCTTTCTCAGACTTTGATGCTAGAATGGTGGACGCCGCAGGAAAAATCTTTGGTGACCCCGATAGAGCAATGCCCCTGATTAAACAACTTGTTTTTAAACAATGTGCTAAAGAATGCAAAGCAGCTATTACTCATTATAAAAACAAAGGCATAGAGGCCTGGATGAAAGTCTGTAGGGAAATAGGTGGGCCATTAACTAATGCAGGCCTTGCCGCTGCAGCAGTTACAGCTGGAGTAGCCATGGCCAGTCAAGTACAAACTGCTGCCACTATTAATAATGTTATTCAACACACTTCCACCATACTCGAATCTCAAAATAAAGTTAACCAACATCTTTTGTCAGGGATTTTAGCTGCTAACCAAAGAATAGACCTACTTCAAGCTCAGGTAGAAGAATTGTCTGACATGGTGCTTTTGGGTTGTGTTGACCAATGTACGCATTTGTGCATAACTTCTGTCAGATTTAATGATTTCAGAAACGCTTCCCACATCATCAGAGAGTACTTGGCTGGAACCTGGTCCATGGAAGCAGAAAACTTGATCCAGTCTCAACTAACTCTGATTGCTTTTTTGAATAGCACCCGTGTCGATCCAGTGACCTTGAGTCAATTCACCACTTGGATATCTTCTGCCTTTTCCTTTTTTAAGGAGTGGGTGGGAGTAGGCATTTTTGGCACTATGTGTTGCTTTGGTGTGATTCTTTGTTTGTGGCTTCTCTGTCGTCTCAAGGCCCACAATGCTCGGGATAAGGCTATGCTCGTCCAAGCTCTTGCTGCTTTAGAAAATGGCAACTCGCCACAAGTCTGGCTTGTGCATCTTAAACAGTAAACCTTTGACATGGTCGTTGCACCCCGAGTTATTATAACATTGCACTGGGATCCACATGTCCTTCTTTTGTCACTCTTCTAATGCTGGAACTTCTACTATATCTTTCCTCTGTGCATACCTCTCCTCCCTGCCTTTCTGCACTAGGATCTTTACTAACTAATCTTACGGTTCAACTACACCTGCCATTTGATGGTGATGGTCATGGGTCCTGTTTATGGAGGTGGTTACCATAACAATGTCCTGTTGGCCACAACACGCTGAGCTGATCTTGTAGTACCCAGTGACGGGCAACTTCCACGCTTGCACTGCAACCTAAGACAGGGGAATGGGGCCTCCCCAGAGACAGGTAAGCAGTGCAGGGGCGGTGGACGACCTAATACAGGGGCTACTTGATTCCCTTTGACATGCAATAAACAAAAGAGGGGAACTTGCTGATAGCAGGCCTTCCCTGGCCCCCGGGGGCCCAGCCCCCAATTCTTTGTTCTGCATGTCAAAGTGGCCAGCTCACTAGGCCTCCTGTTTATCCGCCTGAGATTCCATGGGAACGTCTTGGCCTTTATCTAACAATGGCAGATGTCACGACCGAATTTCTCCCCCTTTCTGCTGTCCGTGCCTTTCTTTCAGGGTGCTGCCAACTTGTTTGTCGTTGTATTTCTAAACAGCCACAGTTCAGCCTCAGCTGTCCCCCTTCGTCCACCATCGTCATGATACAGGATGCGAGGCAAGGCACTGCACTTGAGTGATCCTTGAAGTGGACCTCAAGGAGAGCATGTCCTATTGCATGCGGGTTGGACATCCACGCCCCGCCCCACGAAAAAAGGCGTCGGCTGATATGGAGCCAGATCTGGGGAAGGCGCCTCCTTAGGGCTGGACCATATGCAGTCACTTCTGCACAGTGGGATAGGACCTCTACTCTCGCCTGTATTGTCTTAGTAAAACAAAAAAGGGGGAACTGTGGTGAGCCATTTCTGTGTACTGTGGCTGCCATTACAAGATGGCGCTGATAAGCGCCGTGGCCTGTGATAAACAACTCCTTATTTTGGGAGAGTTGGCACGTAGCTGTAAAACACCCTATGAGAAAGATCCACGTGGCAGTTGTGCATTGGGGCTTTATCTGCTTTATTAAGGCTGGGGCACGTAGGAGTAGTAGTAGTAGGAGGAGTAGCAGTAGGAGTAGTAGTAGTTCGAGAGAGAAACAAGCTAAAAGACATGTCTAAACAAAGGCCTGAATAAACTGCTGAAGGAAGAATTCTGTGTCGTGTTTCCTTTGCTGGCGAGGGGACGCGGCACAACCCTATTATTAACACTAATCCTAACATTAATTTTAACCCTAACCCTAAACCTAAACCTAATCCTAACCCTAACCCTATCTCTAACCCTAACCATAACCCTAACATGAAACATAACCAAACCCTAACCCTAACCCTATCACCAACCAAACCCTTACCCTAACCCTAACACTAACCCTAAACCTAAAACTAACCATAACCCTAACATTAACACTAATCCTAACATTAACACTAAACCTGTCACCCTAAAACTAACACTATACCTAATACTAACCCTAAACCTAATGCTAACCCTAACACTAAACCTAAACCTAACCCTAACCCTAACACTAAACCTAACCCTAACCCTATCCTAACACTACCCTAACACAAACCCTAACCCTAACCCTAAGCATAACTCAAACCCTAACACTAACCCTAACAAAAACTGTAGCAAAAACCATAACCCTACCCTAAAATAACCCTAAACCTAACACTTACCTAACCATAACCCTAACCCTAACACTAACCCTAATCAAAACCCTAACTCTATCACTAACCCTAAGCCTAAGCCTAACCCTAAACCTAACACTAATGCTAATCCTAACCTGAACCCTAACCCTAACACTAAACCTAACCTTAAAACTAAACCTAACCCTAACCCTAAAACTTAGTCTAAACCTAACACTAACCTGAGCACTTATCCTAATCATAACCCTAACCCTAACACTAACTCTAACCATAACACTAACCTGAGAACTTACCCTAAACCTAACCCTATCCCTAAAGGTAACCCTAACACTAATTATAAACCTAACCCTAAATCTAACCCTGACACTAACCTTAACTCTAACCCTAACCCAACACCTACCTATAACCCTAACCCTAACCCTAACCATAACACAAACCATAACCCAAACCATAACCCTAAACCTAACCCAACCTTAACCCTAAAACTTACCTAACCCTAACACAAACCCTAACACTAATTGTAAAACTAAAGCTAAAATTAGCAAACCCTAAACCTAACTCAATTCATAATCCTAACCCTAAACCTAACCCAAACACTAAAACTAACCCTAACCCTAACACCCATCCTAACCTAACCCTAACACTAACACTCACCCTAACCCTAAGCCTAACACAAACCCTAACCATAACCCTAACACTAACGCTAACCCTATCCCTAACCCTAATACTAACCCTAAGCCTAACACAAACCCTAACCATAATCCTAACACTAACGCTAACCCTATTCCTAATCCTAACCCTAAACTAATGCTACACTGTACTGTAACCCTAACCTTAATACTAGCCCTAAGCCTAACACCAACCCTAACACTAAGCCTAAAACTAACCCTAATGTAACCCTAACAGTAACCCCAACCCTAACACTAACCCCAACCCTAACACTAAACCTAACCTTAAGCCTCAACCTAACCCTTACTCTAAATCTTACCCTACCCCTTAATGGAGCACTAACCCTACCCTAACCCAAACGCTAGCCCTAACTTCAACACTAACCCTAACACTAACCCTAAAACTGACCCTAACCCTAACCCTAACCCTAGTGCTAACCCTAATCCTAACCCAAACCCTACACCTAACAGTAACCCCGACCATATCCTTAACCCTTATCTAAACCTAACCCTAACCATAACACTAATCATAAAACTGAAGCTAAAACTAACCCTAACCCAAAAATTAACCCTAACCCTAACTCTAACCCTAACCATAACACTAAACGTAACTCTAACCCTAACCCTAACACTAACCCTCAACCTAGCCCTAACCCTAACACTATAGCTAACCCTAACCGTAAACCTAACACTAACTCTAACTTTAACACTACACCTAACCCTACAACTAACCCTAACCCTAACACTAACCCTAACCCCAACCCTGTTACTAACACTAATCCTAACAATAATTTTAACCCTAACCCTAAACCTAAACCTAATCCTAACCCTAACCCTAAATTCTCTAACCCTAACTATAACCCTAACACGAAACCTAAACCAAACCCTAACCCTAACCCTATCACTAACCAAACCCTAACCCTAAACCTACACTAACCCTAACCCTAACACTAATCCTAAACCTAAACCTAACCATAACCCTAACACTAACACTAATCCTAAACCTAACACTAACCCTGTCGCTAACCATAAAACTAACACTAAACCTAACACTAACCCTAAACCTAAAGCTAACCTTAACACTAAACCTAACCCTAACCCTAACCTTAAACCTAACCCTAACCCTAACCCTAACATTAACCCTAACATGAACCCTAACCCTAAGTGTAACTCTAACCCTAACAGTAACCCTAACAAAAACTGTAGCAAAAACCATAACTCTACTGTAAACTAACCCTAATCCTAAATCTTACCTATCCATAACCCTAACCCTAACACTAACCCTAATCAAAACCCTAACTCTGTCACTAACCCTAAGCCTAACCCTAACTCTAAACCTAACCCTAACACTAACACTAACATTAACTCTACTCTAACCATAAATGAAATACTAACCCTGACCCTAACCCTGACTCTAAGACAAACCCTAAACCTAACCCTAACAACTAAACCTAACCCTAATCCTAAACTAAATCTAAGCCTAACCAGAACCTTAACCCTAACCCTAATGCGTACCCTAACACTAACCCTAATCCTAACACTAAACCTAACCCTAAACCTATCCCTAAACTTAACACTATCCCTAGTGCTAACCCTAACATTAACCCTAACACTAACCCTAACCCTGAACCTAAACCTAACCCTAACACAAAACCTAAACCTTACCCTAGCACTACCCCTAACCCTAACCCTAACACTAACTAACTCTAATCTTAACCATTATCCTAATACTAACCCTAACAACAAACATAACCCTAACCCTAACGGTAATCCTTACACAAAACTTAACCCTATTCTTAACCCTAAAACTAACCCTAACCCTAACCCTAAATTTAATCCTAACAGTAACCCTAACTCTAACCTTAACTTTAAACCTAACACTAACCCTAACCTTAACCCTAACTCTAAACCTAACCCTAACCTGAATGCTAATACTAACCCTTAACCTCACCCTATCCCTAACCCTAACCCAAACACTAACACTAAACCTAACACTAACCCTAACTCAAACACTAATCCTAACCCTAATTCTAACCCTAAATGAAACACTAACCCTAATCCTAAATCTAAACCTAAACCTAAACCTAATCCCTAACACTAACCCTAACACTAACCCTAGTCCTATTCCTAACATGAACCCTAACCCTAACCATAACCCTAACATTAATCCTAACCCTAACCATAAACCTAAACCTAAACCTAATCCTAACCCTAACACTAAACCTAAACCTATCCTCACCGTAATATCCTAACACTAACCATAATCCTAACCTTAACTGCCATGGTCTGGCTGGGCACAAATCACGAGCCACTGAATCAGGAACAAACTTTATTTCTGAACTCCACCAGCACACTCCACACACGCTCCCCGGGAATTCTGCCTGAATGCCACATGGCTAGTTCAGGAACCAGCAACTGGAAATATCCCTCCTCAGCACTTCTCCAACCAATGGGAACTCTCTGGGAGTCCCTGCAAGAGCTCAACTGGAACTCAGCAGGAACTCTGCGAGAACCCGCTGTTGTCACCTCTCAACCACTACTTCTGGCAAAAATGCCCTACATCTTCCCGACTCAGCTGTGGCCCTCAACATCTCCCCCCTTTATGTTTAATTAAACAACAAGCAATGTGGCTTAGGGAACATGCCTGTTAAGCTGTCCAATACTACACATTGTTCTTACCTGTCATGGGATGAGCTGACTTCTAGGTGTCAGCCTCCTATCTTAGGTTGGTACCACTGCAATTGGATCATACCCATCACTGACTACTGGTCCAGCATACAGCCATACTTGTGGATAGGCCTTTGCACCAGTGTGGGGGGGGTGAGGTTCTTTGCCTCACCTCTGTTGGCCCCCAAATTTTAGACCATCAGTAGCAGAAGGGAGGAGGATACAGAAATGCCACGACACCAAGCCAATTGATGGCTCCCTTGGAAAAATTGTATCACCGGTGACAACATCAGCAAAGATATGCCAGCACTACCACAGTTCACTGCACCAACAGATAGTTCACAATGCATACAAGTGATACATAGTCCTGGCACGTTCTGCAAGCAGTTCAAAGCAGAGGAATCCATCAATATGTCCATTTCCTCCCAAAGTAAATCGACTCCTTGATTGAGCATTACTTGTTGAGTTATTATTCATTGATGCATCAGTTTACACAGTTGGTTGTGATGACTATCGAAGAAGCTGTAGTTTGGTTTTATCTTTGTCTTCACCAGCACTGGGATGAAGACAGGAATTCTGGCAATGATGCTAAAAAAAATTATGTAACATTCCAACAGGTACTAAGAAAACAATTTTCTGAACAATTTACATTATCCTGAACAGAATTATTAAATATAATGAAAAGGAAAGGTGAAAGTAAACAAACAGATCTGTTAACCTCCTTATTTGTTCACATATTAAAACAATCCTCAAGAGCTGTTTGCTCAATTTAAATTAAACCATTAAAATCACGTGAATAAAAAAATTTGGATCCAGTTATTCATGAGCGCTCCTCATATATGATATATGGACATACGCACACACAGACCTACAACACAAAACACAAGTGTGCACACAAACATACAACACTTAAGACAATAGTAAAGGCCTTGTAGCTTTACACAGGTGAAATCTCCATTGCAATGTTTAAAAACTCCACAGTCAAAAAATAAAACTGATCAGAAAACATTAACCTAGGTCTGTATGAGCTCAAAAAATAAAATAGAACTTTATGATGTGGGAAAAGGCAATAATAAAATAGATATTGAAAAAAGCATCCTGGTTAATCACTGTCACAGATGAAAGGATAGCCAAGCTGGAGCTCTGGTTATCAGCAGTTATGGATTTGAGTCAAATCATCTTCTTTTTGGTCTGTAGAAATCTTTCGTTAGTCTCTCTGGAATCCAAATTGGCTGTTGTTCTCCCTGTGGAAAAACACAAACAGAACCCCGACTCCAGACAATTACTGGGTCAGGACCTTTCCATTGTCCTGTTAGATATCCTTCCAAAGTACCTTAGGCTTATGTACATTTTTTGTACACATATGCCTTTCCCAGCACTAAGCCCTGATGAATCCAAATTTTAAAAGTTTAGAGTAAAAAGGGTTATTTTAAGTTTATCTTTGGGGGGATATATACCCCTTTCCAATTCCCTCTTTTTGCTTTAATAAGTACATTTTAATAGTTTGATGAGCTCTGTCAACTATGCCTTGTCCCTGTGGATTGTATGAGATTCCTGTTATGTGAGTAATGCCAAATGATGAACAAAATTGTTTAAAAGAGGTAGAGGTATAGCCAGGATGATTATCTGTTTTTAACTGTTTTGGAACGCCACAGTGGCAAAATTTTGTAAGCAATGAGCTCTCATATATTTAGTTTTTTCTCCAGCATGAAGGGAGCCCATCAAAAATCCAGAAGAAGTATCAACTGGAACATGCAAATATTTTAATTTTCCAAATTCTGGCAAGTGTGTGACGTCCGTCTGCCAATATGGTTAGGTATCAGTCCTCTAGGATTGACTCCAAGATTAACTTGTGGTAAAAAGGTCACACAATTTTGACATTGTTTTATTATTTGTCTACCTTGTTCCTTAGTTATTTTAAAATGCTTTTGTAAAGTATTAGCATTGACATGGAACCTTTTATGAAAATTTGTAGCTTCTTCTAGTGTAGAGAAAATATGTATGTCATGTGTAGTTTTATCTGCTAAATCATTGCCCAAACTAAGGGCTCCAGGCAATCCTGTATGTGCCCTGATATGTCCTATAAATAATGGATCTTTTCTGTCCCAGATTAGGATTTGTATAGTGGAAAGCAAAGAGAAAACAGTAGAGGAAGGGGAAATCCTACCAGCATATTCAAGGGATACTATAGCATTAACTATATACTGATTATTGGAAAATAAATTAAATACAGAATCTTTAAACATCACAAAAGCTTGTAAAACTGCATTAAGCTCTACCTTTTGAGCTGATTGTTTGGGTACTAAAAATGTAAAAGTTTGATCAGGGGTAACTACTGTTGCTGTACCATTATTTGACCCATCAGTGAATATATTTGGAGCATTCATGATAGGTATTTTCTTGTCTTTTTTGGAAAGACTACAGGATGCAAGGACCAAAAAGACAATAAAGGATTAGATGGTAAGGGATTATCAAATGAAACATTAGATTTACACATGATTATTGCCCAAGTGTTAAAGTCATTAGCTAACTCATCAATTTGATCCATTGTATATGGAGTAATAATTTTATTGGGAAAATTCCAAACACTCCCTTTGCTGCTTTTATTCCTTTGAGTATTAATTGTTCTACAGCCTCAGAATACCTAGTAAGAATAGTGTTAGGAGAATAAGATAAATGTATCCACAATAATGGACCTTCTTGCCAAAATACGCCTGTAGGAATATTTTTGTTGGTATTACAATAAATAATAAAGGCAAACATATCAATTCTATCCAAATTCATATTTTCTATATATGTTTCAGTAATTTTTAATGCCTTTATGGCTTCAGGCATTAACATGCAGGGTGAATTTGGATCTGATGGACCTTTTAGGATATCAAATAAAGGTCCCAACTCTCCTGTTGGTATGCCTAGATAAGGCCTTATCCAATTTATGTCTCCTAATAACTTTTGAAAGTCATTAAGTGATTTAGTTGATCTACTCGTATTTGAATTTTTGGTGGCGGACCATGGTTGAGAATAATAGAACTCCTAAATAATTAATTGGAAAATTTAATTGTACTTTATCTATTGCTATCTCTAGATTATAATTTTTTAATAAATTTGTAAGTGTGGCATAATATTCTAGCAATGTGTTTTTATCTTTCTGTGCTAACAATACATCATCCATATAGTGAAGTAATTGTAGTTCAGGATTTTGATTTCTAAGTGGCTGGATTGCTTTGTTAACATAAATTTTACACATAGTTGGGCTGTTAGCCATCCCTTGAGGGAGTACTTTCCATTCATATCTCTGATCGGGACCTTCATGATTCAGTGCAGGGATAGTAAATGCAAAACGTGAAGTATCCTCAGGATGAATTGGAATCGAAAAAAAAAAAAAACCCAATCTTTAATATCTAGAGCTAAAACGTACCAGGTTTTTGGCAAAGCAGACAATTGAGGAATCCCTGATTGAGCAGGTCCCATAATAACCATCTCATTATTAATTGCTCTTAAATCTTGCAATAATCTCCATTTACCAGATTTGTTTTTAATGACAAAAATGGGAGTATTATAGAGATATATGGAAGGTAGTATATGTCCCTCCAATAATTGTTGTTTGATCAGGTCGTGGGCTTCTTGTATCTTTTCTTTAGTCAGGGGCCACTGAGGAACCCATACTGGCCTTTCTGATTTCCAAGCAATTTTTAGTGTCTCAGTGACCCCTCCTGAAAACCCAATCCATGTCTGTCTGTTCCTTGATCTATTTGTATTGGTGCCGGTATACCTTGTTCTTGTTCTCCTAATCTTTTTCCTTTCCTAAAACCTTGTCAAGCCCTAATAGTGGGCACATTGGGATTGATGTTATTTGTTAATGTCAAACCTAATTGATCTAGGACATTTCGTCCCCATAAATTTATAGGAAGATTATCCAATATACTTCCTTCACAACCTTCAGGATCCTTCCAATTTAATACCATTGCACTTCTATGGGGATTAGTTGCCACTCATAGGCCTCAAAGTGTTTGAGTGGCTTGTTGTAATGGCCAATGTTTTGGCCATTTTTGAGGAGATATGATGCTAAGGTCTGCCCCTGTATCTAGTAGCCCATTAAATTCATGTCCTTGAATATTTAGTTTTATCATTGGGTGAAAATCTAAATTAAAAGACAGCATAGCCCAATCTACACCTTTGGAGCCTAATACCCTAGAACCTCTTTCTATACTACTTTACTGGAAAATTTATCATGTAGGCTGGGTATTATTAATAATTGTGCTATTCTATCTCCTGGTGAAATTACTGATATACCCTTTGGAGAACTAGCTATAATTATTATTTCACCTTCATAATCGGGATAAATTACCCCAGGACTTATCATAAGTCCTTTTAGAGTAGAAGAACTGCATCCCAACAATAAGCCTACTCTTCCTTGGGAAAGAGGTACTTTTAGTCCTGTGGGAATGATTTGAACTACCATCTCTGGAGTTAGTACTGCTCTGGTGGAGGTGCAGATGTCCACCCCTGCACTCCCTCTGGTTAATCTGATGAGAGATCTGATGGATAATGTGACCTGGGCACTACCCTGATGGTGTTGCTGGGTTCCTTCATGGTGTTTCTGGGCTCCTCCAGTGCCCCGTATATTTGTGGTTGTGAGCCCTGGAGCATTGGGCTACCCTGTCTGTTTTTTGGCAATGGAGCCCAATGCCTTTCTCCATGATATTGAGGGTAAACACGTGGTCCTTGTCCATTTTTTGATAACGGAGTATCCTCTATGGTGGTTTGAGAATGGCATTCATTAGCCCAATGTCTCCCTCTACAGCATCATGGGCAAATACCTGGTATTCTACTCCTTTGATACCTAGCTTTGTTAAACCCTCTTCCTATGGGGCAATTCCTTTAAAAATGTCCTGTTTGTTCACAATTATAGCATGTTTTTGGCCTGGCATCTAAAGCCTGTTGTACTGCAGCTGCCAAGACTTGCCCTTGTTCATTAATGTCTCTACATAATTTAATATATGTGTTTAAATCTCCATGTTTCCATGGTCTAATGACCTCTCTGCACCAATGATTTGCTTGGTCATACGCCAGTTGTTTAATTAATGGCATTGCTTGTTCTGTATCCCCGAAAACTCTGGTAGCTGTTTGAATAAACCTATCTACAAATTTAGCGTAAGGTTCATTAGCTCCCTTTATTACCTTAGATAATTGACTTTGTAAATCTCCATGCCCTTGTAAAGTCTTCCATGCCCTAACTGCATCTGCAGCAATTTGTGAATATATAGCAGGATCATATTCAATTTGTTGCCATTGATCCCCATAAGGTCCTTTTCCTAATAACATATCTAAATTTCTTTGAGGGTAACTGGCTGCTGCATTTTGCCTAGCCGTCTCCATGCAAAATTCCTCATTGGCAACCTTCCATAACACATATTGTCCTCCATTTACACAGATTTACACATGATAGCCCAATCTGCTGGTGCCATGTCCAAGTTGGTAATGGATTTGACCATGCTTACAATGAAGGGTGCATGAGGACCATAGGTTGTTACAACCTCCTTTAACTGCTTCACTGTTCTGAAATCTAAAGCATGGTGAATTTTCTGCCCTCCTGTCTGCTCAAGTACAGGGCATGCTAATCTTTGAGGTCCTGACTCAGGATCCCATCTAACAACTATGGGGGTTGAGGGCCACGCAGCTGTCTCTATAGGTGGAGCTGTTGGTTGAATTATGCCCTCTGGTGATAGAACGGTGTTAGTAGCAGCCTCCTGTTGTAGCTTTTTTCCTAATAGCCCCCTTTCCTTTAAATTTTCTTCCTATGTCTGACTAGCTCGAGAGACCTTCTCTTTTGCTTGATCTGAAATGTCTTTCTCCATGATCTGAACATCTAACAATTTACTTAACACTCTTTCAGTTTGTTTTTTACTAATTTCTAATCTACTATAAAGATAACACAACCCAATAAGATAACACAAAACAAAACCAAAACAGAATGAAACAAAAACGGAACAAAAAACCGTTGTATCAAGTTTCCTATTTTCTTGACATGTGCATTTGTGGTCTATTTCTATCTCTTCCTCAGGGGCAAACAACTTCAAACCTTGAGCCAACCATTTTTCCTAGTTTGCCTGAGAAAGTTCTAGGTATAGGCAGCTTGAAACAAAAACAAAACAAATCAAAACAAGAACATATTGTTTTTTGAAATGGTCACCCATTCTCTCGCCTTCCCTTAGGGGAGAGCCATTTCACTTACCCCCAAGCTTCAGGCGTTCCCCGCACGGGACGCCATATGCCGCAGTCTGGCTGGGCACAAATCATAAGCTACTGAAGCAGGAACAAACTTTATTTCTGAACTCCAACAGCACACTCCACACCTAACACTATCACAAAACCTAAACTTTACCCAAAACCTAACTGTAAAATTAAACCTAACCCTAACCCTAACACTAACCCTAACCCTAAACCTATCCCTAACATGAACAAAATCCCTAACCCTAACCTTAACCCTCACCATAACACTAAACCTAACCCTCAATTTAACCCTATCCCTAACAAGAACTGTAAACCTAAACCTTTCTCTAACCCTAACCCTGACCCAAACCTAATCCTAACACTAACCCTAACCCTAACCCTAACCCCAACCCAAAACCTAATACTAACACAAACACCACCCCTAACACTAACCCAAAACCTAATACTAACACAAACACCACCCCTAACACTAACCCAAACTGTAACACTAACCCTAACCCTATCCCTAATTGTAACACAAACACTTACCATAATCTTAACCCTAAAAATAACCCTAACCCTAACAATAACTTTAACCCTAACACTAACCCTAATCCTAACCATAAACCTAGCACTAACCCTAACCATAACCCTAAATCTAAACCTAACAGTAACCCAAATGCTAATACTAACCCTAAACCTCACCCTAACCCTAACCCTAACACTAACCCTAAACATAACTCTAACCCTAATCAAATAACTAATTCTAATCCTAAACCTAACCCTAACCATAACACTAACTTTAACCCTAAACCTAAACCTAAAACTAACACTCAACCTAAACCAAACCCTAACATGAACCCTAATCCTAAACCTAACCATAATCTTAACACAAACCCTAACCCTAACCCTAACACTAACCCTAAACCTAAAACTAATCCTAACACTAAACCTAACTCTAACCCTAATCCTAACACTAAACCTAATTTCAATCTTAACCCTAACACTAACCCTAACCCTAACCCTAACTCTAACCCTAACACTACCCTAACCCTAACGTTAACCTTAAACTAACCCTAACTCTAACCCTAACCCAAACACAAAACCTAACCCAAACCATAACCCTAACCTAACCATAATGCTAACACATACCTAAATCTAACCCTAATCATAACCCTAAAAATAGCCCTAAGACTAACCCTAATCCTAACACTAACAGGAATCCTAACCCTAATCATTCCACTAAGCCCAACCCTCACCCAAACCCTAACCCTAACCCTAAGACTAAACTTAAACCTAACCCTAAACTTAACATTAACACTAACCCTAACACTAACACTAACTCTAACTGTAACCCTAACACAAAACCTAATCCAAACCATAACCCTGACTCTAATCTAACCCTGACCCTCATTCTTACCTAACCCTAACTGCTAACTCTAACTCAAAAACTAACCTTAATACTAAGGGAACCTTAACCTTAACAAATCTCTAACAGTATCCCTAACCTTAAAACTAAAACTAACCCTAACCCTAAACCTAACACTAACTCTAACCCTAACCCTAACCCTAACCAGCACACTCCACACCTAACACTTTCACAAAACCTAAACTTTACACTAAACCTAACTGTAACACTTACATTAACCCTAAAACTAACCCTAACATGAATCATAACCCTAACCCTAACCTTAAACCTAACACTAACCCTAACACTGATCCTAACTCTAACCCCAACTCTACCACTAACCATAATGCAAACCCTAAACCTATAGCCTTAACCTAACAATAATCCTAACCCTAACTCTTACCCTAACATGAATCCTAACTTTGAAACTAAACCTTACCCTAAAAGAAAACCTAAACCTAAACCTAACACTAACCCTAACCATAACCCTAAACCTAGTACTAACCCTATACCTAACCCTACCTCTGACATAACCGTAACACTATCCCTAACATTAACCCTAAACTTAACTCTAACCCTAACCCAAACACTAATTCTAACCCTAACCCTAACCCTAACAGTAACACTAACCCTAACCCTAACTCTAAACCTATCCCTAACACTAACCCTAATGCTAACACTAATCATAACTCTAACACAAATCCTAAAGCTCATCCTAACACTACCACTAACACTAACCCTAACACTAACCCTAACCCTAACCCTAACTCTAATTCTAAACTTAACCCTAAGCCTAACATGAACCCTAACACAAACCCTAACCCGAACCATAACCCTATTCTAATCTAACCCTAACGCTAACACTTACATAACCCTATCACTAATCCTAAAACTAACATTAATGCTAACCCTAACACGAACCCTAACCCTAATCATACCACTAACCCTAACCTTTACCCAAACCTTTACCCTAACCCTAACACTAAACCTAACCCTAACATTAACCCTAACTTTAACCTTAACCTAAATCCTAACACTAACACTAACTCTAACCCTAACCCTAACACAAACACTAACCCATACATTAACGCTTACACTAACCTAACCCAAACCCTAACATTTACCTAAACCTAACCCTAACCCAAACACTAACCCTAACCCTAACCCTAACACTAAATCTAACCATAATCCTAAATCTAACCTTAACACTTATCCTAACCCTAAAAAGAACCCTAACCCTAACTCTAACCCTAACACTAACCCTAAAACTAACCCAACCCTTACCCTATCCCTAACCCTAATGCTAACCCTAACCCTAACTCTAACCTGAACAATAAACCTAACCCAAATTCTACCCCTAACCCTGACCCTAACCCTAACCGTAACCCTAAACCTAACCCAGACCCTAACACTAAACCTAAAACTAACCCTAACCCTAACACTAATCCTAACCCTAACTGTAACCCTAACACTAACCCTAACCCTAACCCTAAACCTAACTCTATCCCTAACACAATACCTACCCAAACCATAAAATTAACCCTAACCTAACCCTAATGCTAACCTTACCTAACCCTAAGCCTAACCCTAACACTAACAATAATCCTAAACCTAACCCCTAATGCTAACATTACCTAACCCTAAACCTAACCCTAACACTAACACTAATCCTAAACCAAACCCTAACACTAACACTAATCCTAAACCAAACCCTAATCCTAACCATAACACTAATGATTACACTAACCCTAACACAAATCATAAACCTAACCTTAACACTAATGATTACACTAACCCTAACCCTAACTCTAACACAAGTCCTAAACCTAACCCTAATACTAACCCTAAATCTAACCCTAACCCCAACAGTAACCCTAATCCTAAATGTAACCCTAACTCTAACACTAACCTCAACCCTAGCCTTAACCCTAACACTAACCCTAACTTGAATCCTAACCCTTACCTAACCCTAACCCTAAACATAATCATAATAGTAACCCTAACCATAACCCTAACACTAACCCTAACCCCAAGCATAGTCCTCTCACTAACCCTAACCCTTACACTAACCCTAAACCTAATACAAACCCTAACCCTAACACTAACCCTAACCCTAACCAAAAGTTTAACCCTAAAACTAACCCTAAACATAACCCTAAACCTTACTCTAACCCTAATCCTAACTGTAAATCTAACCCTAATCCTAAATGTAACACAAAACCTATCCATAAAGCTAATCCTAACACAAACCATAACACTAACCCTAACACTAACCCTAACCCTAAACCTAACCTTAACACTAAAACTAACTCTAAACCTCACATGAAACCTAACCCTAAACCTAACACTAAACCTAACACTAACTCCAACCCTAACCCTAAGCCTAAAACTAACCCACATCCTAAAACTAGCCCTAACACTTACCCTAGTACTAACCCTACCCTAACCCTAGCCCTAACACTAAACGGAACCCTATCCATAAACAGAACACTAACACTAAACCTAACACTAACCCTAAACCTAACCATAACCCAATCCCTAACCCTAATTCTAACTGTAGCCCTAAACCTAAGCCTAATACTAACCCTAACATAAAAAATAACTCACACCATAACCCTAACACTAATATAATCCTAATATTAACTGTATCCCTAAACCTAACCCTAAACCTAACCCTATCCCTGACACTAACCCTAACCCTAACACTAACACTAAACCTAATCCCAATTCTAAACCTATCACTAAGCCTAACCCTAACGCTAATCCTAAACCTAACCCTAACCCTAACACTAAACCTAATGCTTATTCTAACCCTAAATCTAAACCTAATCCTAACCATAACCCTAACTTAACACTAACTCTAACCCTAACCCTAACACAATCCATAATCCTGACCATAACCATAACACAAACCATAACCTGAACCCTAACACTAACCCTAACACTAACCTTAAACCTATACCTAAATCTAACACTAACCCTAACCCTAACACTAACACTAACCCTAACACTAACCCTAACACTATCCCTACCCTAGCCCTAACCTTAACACTAAACCTAACCCTAATTCTAAATGTAACCCTAACCCTAACCCTAACACTAAACCTAAACCTAAACCTAATCCTAACCCTAACCCAAACACTAACCCTCACCCTAAACTTAACCCTAACCTAAAAATAACCTACCCTAAGCCTAATACTATCTCTAATCCTAACCCTAATACTAACTATAACCCTAAACCTAACACAAACCCTAACCTAGACTATAACCCTAACCGTAACATAACCCTTACCTAACCCTTACCTAACCCTAATTCTAAACCGAACACTAACCCTAACCCCAACCTTACCCTAACCCCAACCTTACCCTAACCCTAATCTTTATCCTAACACAAAACCTCACCCTAATACTAACACTAAAGCTAACCCTAACCCTAACCCTAACCTAACACTAATCATAAACCTAACCCTAACCCTAACGCTATCCCTAACAATAACTCTAACACATATCCTAACACCAAAACTAATCCGAACCATAAACCTAATCCTAACCATAACCCTAACAATTAAACTAACCCTAACCATAGGACTAACACAAATCCTAATCCTAACCCTAACACTAACCCTAAATCTAACCCTAACCCTAATAGTAACCCTAACCCTAACCTAACCATAACACTAACCTCAACTCTAATCTTAACCCTAACAGTAACCCTAACTTTATCCCTACACTTACGTAACCCTAACCCTAAAACTAACTGTAACACTAAATCTAACACTTACCCTAACCTCAACCATAAGACTCGCACTAACCCTAACCCTAACACTTACCCTAAACATAAACCTAACCATAACCCTAACACTACCTCTAACCCTAACCCAAACCCTAATCCTAAAACTAACCCTAACCCTTCCCATAACCTTAAAACTAACCCAAACCTAACCTAAACATAATTCTAACCCTAATCCTAACTGTAATTATAACCCTAAACCTAAACCAGCCCTAACACAAACCATAACCCTAAACCTAACCCTAACCCTAAACCTAAACCTACCCCTAACATTAAAACTAACCTAACCCTAATCTGAAACCTAACCCTTACCCTAACACTAACCCTAACCCTAACCTTAAACCTAACCCTAAACCTAACCCTACACAAACCATAACCCTAAACGTAACACTAACCCTAAACCTAAACCTATCTTTAACATTAAAACTAACCTAACCCTAATCTGAAACCTAACCCTTACCCTAACACTAACCCTAATCCTAAACTTAAACCTAACTCTAACCCTAACCCTAACACAATCCATAACCCTAAACCTAACACTAACCCTAAACCTAAACCTATCTTTAACATTAAAACTAACCTAACCCTAATCTGAAACCTAACCCTTACCCTAACACTAACCCTAACCCTAACCTTAACCCTAACCCTAAACCTAACACTAACCCAAACCCTAAACATAACCCTAACCCTTACCCTAACACTAACCCTAACCCTAAACATAGCCTTAAAACTAAACCTAACCCTAACAATAAACAGAATTCTAACACTGAACCTAACACGAAACCTAACACTAATGCTAAACCTAACCATAACCCTATCTCTAACCCTAACCCTAAATGTAGTCCTATACTTAAGCCTAAACCTAACCCTAACATAAACCGTAACCCACACCATAACCCTAACCCTAACCTAACCCTAATCCTAACTGTAACCCTAACCCTAACACAAACAACGACACTAACACTAACCCTAAAACTAACATTAAACCTAACCCCGTCCCTAACCTTATCACTAAGGCTAACCTTAAACCTATTCCTAAACCTAACACTAACCCTAACACTAACCCTAATGCAAATTGTTTTCCTAACTCTAACCCTAATACTAACTGTAACCCCAATCCTAACCCTAACTCTCACCCAAACCCTAATAGAATCCCTAATCCTTACCATACCCTAGCACAAACCATAACCTGAACCCTAACAATAATCCTAACACTAATCTTAAACCTACACCTAATTCTAAAACTAACACTAACTGTAACCCTAACCCTAACCCTAACACTTAACCTAAAACTAACCGTAACCCTAACACTTATCCTAACACTAAACCCAAATCCTAAACCTAACCATAGCCCTAAACCTAACACTAACCCTAAACCTAACTTTAACCCTATCCCTAACACTAACCCTAACCCTTTCATTTACACAAACCCTAACTCTAACCCTAACCCTAAAACTAACCATAACATGAACCCTAACACTAACACTAACACTAACACTAAACCAAACCCTAACCCTAAACCTAAACCTAACACTAACCATAACATGAACCATAACCCTAAGCCTAACAGTAACTCTAAACTTAACTCTAACCATAACCCTATTTCTAACAATAAACTTAAACCTAACCCTATCCATAATATTAACTCTAACCCTAAAACTAACCTTAACCCTAACACTAACCACAAACATAACCCTAACCCTAAACCTAACAATAACACTAAACCAAAAACAACCCCAGACACTTAACCTAACACTAACCCTAAACCTAACTCTAACCCTCACCCTTACCCTAACCCTAACAATAAACTTCAAAGTAAGCCTAAACGATATACCAAAACTAACCCTAACCCTAACACTAACACAAACTCTAACCCTAACATAAGACATAACATGAACCCTAACACAAACTCTAACACTAACTTCAAACCTACACCTAACTCTAAAACTAACCATAACCATAACCCTATTCGTAAACCTAACACTAATCCTAACCCTAACAATAACCCTAAACCTAACCCGAACCCTAATACTAACACTAACCCTAACCCTAAACCAGACACTAAACATAAACCTAACCCTAGCACTAAACCTAACACTAACCCTACCCTAACCCAAACTTGAAACCTAACTCTAACCCTAACACTAACCCTAACCCTAACCCTAAACCTAACCCTAACTGTAACCCTAGCCTTAAACATAACCCTATCAGTAACTCTAAACCTAACATTACACCTAACACTAACCCTAATCCTAACCGTTACCCTAACACTAACCCTAAGACTAACACTAACACACATCCTAACCCTAAACCTAACACTAACACTAACCCTAACCTTGACCCTAATACTAACTCAGACCCCAAACCTAAACCTAATTTTTACCAT
The DNA here is from genome assembly GCF_045843805.1 of Urocitellus parryii. NCBI lineage: Eukaryota > Metazoa > Chordata > Mammalia > Rodentia > Sciuridae > Urocitellus > Urocitellus parryii. The sequence continues at coordinate 127,128,993 of NC_135536.1, forward strand.
AACCCTAACCCTAAACTAACAGTAATCATAACTCTAACCCTAAACCTAACACAAACCCTAAACCTAACACAAACCCTAACCCTAACCCTAACCCAAACACTAACCCTAACCCTTACACTTTCTTTAATCCTAACACTAACCCTAACCCTAACCCTAAACCTAACACTAACCATAACTGTTACCCTAACCCTAACCCTAACTCTAGCACTAACCATACCCTAACATTAACAGTAATCCTAAACCTCACCCTAAATTAACCCTAACCTAACACTAACCCTAACACTAAACATAAACCTAACTCTAAACCTAACCCAAACACTAATTTTAAACCTAAGCTTAACCGTAATAGTAACACTAACCCAAACTTAACTCTTTACATAACCCTAAACCTAACATTAACCCTAAACCTAACCCTATTACTAACCCTAACCCTAACACTACACCTAACCCTAACTCTAAACCTAAACCTAAACATAATCCTAACCATTACCCTAACGTTAACCCTAAAATACACCCTAACGCTAACTCACACCATATCCTGAACCCTAACACTAAACCTAACACTCTCCTTAAACCTACACCTAACTCTAAGACTAACCAAAACCCTAACCCTAACCCTAACACTAACACTAAACTTTACCCTATCCATGACAGTTACCCTAAAAATAACCTTAACCCTAACCCTAACGCTAACCCTAACCTTAACACTAACACTAATTCTATCCTTAACACTAACCCTAAAATTATCCCTAATCCTAACAATATTCCTAATACTAAACCTAACCCTAACCCTGACACTAAAAATAACCCTAAACGTAAGCCTAACCCTAACACTTAGATGAACCCTAACCCTAAACCTAACACTAACCCTAACCTTAACAATAAATCTAAACCTAACCCTAACCCTAATACTAACACTAAACCAACACTAACCCTAATACTAAACCTAAACCTAACCCTAACCCTAAACCTTACACTAACCCGAACCGTGACCAAAACACGAAACCTAACCCTTATCCTAACACTAACCCTAACACTAAACCTAACCCTAACCCTAAACCTAATCCTAAACCTAACCCTAAACCTAACCCTTTCACTAACCCTCAACCTAACCCTACACCTAACACTAACCCTAACCATAAACCTAAACCTAATGCTAATCCTAACCCTAACACTAACACTAACCCAGTCCCAACAATAACCCTATACCTAACCCTAACCCTAACCCTAAACCTAAACCTAACCCTAAACTTAATCCTAACACAAACCCTAACCAAACACTAACCCTAACCCTTACTTTAACCTAACACTAACCCTAAAACTAACCCTAAACCTAACGCTAAACCTAAGGCTATCACTAACCCTAAACCTAACCCTACACCTAACCCTAATCCTAAACCTAATCCTAATTATTAACTTAACACTAACCCTAACCCTAACACAAACTTTAACCCTAACAATAACCCTAACAATAACCCAGACCCAAACTCTAACCTTAATACTTTCTGTAACCCTAACCCTAACCCTAACCCTAACTTTAACCCTAAACCTGACACAAACCCTAACCCTAACGGTAACCAAAAATAACCCAAACCTTACTTTAACCCTAACACTAACTTTAACTTAACCCTAAACCTAACACTAAACCTAACCCTAACCCTAAAACTAACAGTAATCCTAACCCTGACCCTAACACTAACACTAACACTAACCCTAAACCTCACCTTAAACCTAACTTTAAATTAACACTAACCCTAACACTAACCATAAACCTAACTCTAACCCTAACCCAAACACTAATTTCAAACCAAGGCTAAACCCTAACCAAAACACTAACCCTAACTCTAACCCTAACTGTATACCTAACCCTAATCCTAACACTAACTCTAACCCTAACCCAAACCTAACTCTATCACTAACCCTATCCCTAAACCTACAACTAACACTAACACTAAACCTAAACCTAACCCTAATCCTAAGTGTTACCCTAACAATAACCAAGACCCAAACACTAAAACTAACCCTAACGCTAACCCTTACCATAAGACTAACCCTAACACAAAACCTAAACCTATCCCTAACCCTAAAACTATTCCTAACCCTAACCCTAACCCTTACCATAACCCTAACACTTTCCCTAAACCTAATTCTAACTCTAAACCTTAGATGAACAATAATCCTAACCCTAACCCTAACTCTCACAATAAATCTAAACCTAACCCTAACACTACATCTATCTCTAACCCTAATTCTAACCACCAAAGGAAACCTAACCCTAACCCTAAACCTAACCCTAACCCTACACCTAACCCTAATCCTAACCCTAAACCTAACCCTATTCCTAACCCTAACCCTAAACCTACAACTAACACTAATTCTAACCCTAACCCTAATACTAACCCTAATTTTAAACCTTACCCTAACACTAACCTTAACAGTAACACTAACATAAAACCTAACACTAACCATAACACTAACCCTAACCCTAACCCTAAACTAACACCAACCAAGACCCCAACACTAATTCTAATCCTACTGTAACCCTAAACTTAACCCTAACCCTCAACCTAACACAAACCCTAACCCTAGCCCTAAACCAAACACTAACCCTAACCCTAACCCTTACATTAACCCTAACACTAACCCTAACCCTAAACCTAACACTTATCCTAACCCTAACCCTAACAGTAACAATAACCATAATCCTAAACCTAATCCTAACCTAAACTAACCCTAACACTAATCATAAACCTAACTCTAACCCTAAACCAAACATTAATTTTAAACCTAAGCCTAACACTAACCTTAACCCTAACCCTACCCTAGCCCTAATCCTAAACCTAACCCTATACAAACACTAACCCTAACCCTAACACTAAATCTTACCCTAACCCAACCCTAACCTAACACAAAACCTAAACCTAACCCTAACTCTACCCCTACCCCTAATCCTATCCTTAAAACTAACAATAACACTAACAATATCCCTAACCCTAACCCTAACCCTAATGCTAATGTAAACGTGACCCTAAGCCTAACACAAACCCTAACCCAAACTATAACCCTAATCCTAACCTAACACTAACCCTAACCATAACCCTAAACCTAATCCTAAACCTAACACTCACCCTAACCATTATCCTAACATGAACGCTAACCCTAACCCTAACCCTAACCTAATTCTATCCATCACTAACCCTAACACTAAACCAAATCCTAACCCTACCCCTACCCCTAACACTAACACTAACCCTAACACTTACCTAACACTAACACTAATCCTAACCCTAACTCTAACCTTCATCCTAAATTTAACAATAACCCTAACCCTAACCCTAACACGAACTCTAACCCTAACCTTAACCCGAACCTAACTCTAACACTAAACCTCACCATAACACTAACACTAAACCTAACCATAATGGTAACCCTAAACTAAACACTAACCTTAACCTAACCCTAATCCTAACCCTAACCCTAATCCCAACCCTAAACCTAATCCTAAAGCTAAACCTAACCCTGACACTAACCCTAAACTTCACCCTAACCCTAAACCTAAACCTAACAATAAACCTAACCCTAACCCTAACCCTAAACCTAACTCTAACTTTAACCAAAATACTAAACCTAACCCTAACCTAACTTTAAACGTAACACTAACCCTAACCCTAACCATAACTCTAACACTAACTGACCCCTAACCCTAACCCTAACACTAATTCTAACCATAACCCTAAACCTATCCCTAACACTAACCCTAACCCTAACCCTAACCCTAACCCTAAACCTAATTCTAACATTAACCTTAACCTAAACCTAACCCTTAATCTAAATCTAACCCTAATCCTAAACTTTATCATAACCCTAACTATTACCCTAACTGTAGGCCCTACACAAACCCTAACCCTAAACCTAACACTAACCTAAACCCCAACCCTAACACTAACCCTAACCCTAACCCTAACACTAACTCTAACTGTAACCATAACCCTAACCCTAAATTTTACCCTAACCATAACCCTAACCCTAACCCTAAATTTTACCATAACCTTAAACATAACTTGAACCCTAACACTAAACATAAACCTAATCCTAACTCAAAACCAAACCCTAAACCTAACCCTAACAGAAACCATAAACCTAACCCTAACATGAACCCTTACACTCACACTAACCCTCACTTTAACCCTAACTGTAATCCTAACCCTAAACTTAAAACTAATAATATCCCTAAACCTAACCCTAACCCTAAATCTAACCCTGACCCTACCCCTAATCCTAACACTAACACTAAACCTAAGTATAACCCTAACCCTAACCTAACCCTAACCCTAAAATGAAACTTAAAACTAACCCTAAACTTAACTATAACACCAACCCTAAACCTAACACTAACCCTATTGTAACCCTAATCCTAAACCTAACCCTAACACTAACCATAATCCTAAAACCTTACCCAAACCCTAACACTAACCTTAACCCTGTCCTAACCCTAACTTAACCCAAACCCTCACCCTAACACTAATACTAACTGTAACCATAACCCTAAACATAATCCTAACAATAACCCTAACTGTAACACAAATCCTAACCCTTACTCTAACACTGACCCTAACACTAACCCTAACCGTAAACTAACTATGAACCTAACTCTAACCCTAACACTAACCCTAACCGTAACCCTAATGCTAGCACTAACCTTAGCGTAACCCTAATCCTAACCCTAAAGCTAACTCTAACACAAACCCTAAACCTATCCCTAACCCTAATACTACCCTTAACTCTAACCCTAACTTTAACTCTATCACTAACCCTGACTCTAACCCTAACCCTAATCCTAACCCTAATCCAAACCCTAACACTCACTCTAAACCTAACCTTAACCTTACACTAACATTAACCCTAAGCCTTACCTTAAACCTAACCCTAATTGTAACACTAACTCTAACTTTAACCTTAACACTAACCCTAAACCTAACTCTAACTTTAACCCAAACACTAATCGTAAGCCTAACCATAAGCCTAAACATAAATCTAACCCTAACCCTAACACTAACCCTAAAACTAACCCTAAACCTAGTACTAACCCTAATATCAACCCTAAACCTATAAATAACCCTAACCCTTACCCTAACCCTAACACTAACCTAACCTTAACCCTAACACTTACCTAACCCTAAACCTAACACTAACCCTAAACCTAAGCCTAACCCTAAACGTAACACTAACCCTGTCCTTAACCCTTCCTTTAACTCTAACCCTAACACTAACCCTAACCCTAAGCCTAACAGTATACCTAAACTACCAGTAACCTTAAAACTAACCCTAACCCTAACCCTATGCCTCACTCTAACCCTGTTTCAAATCATAACCAAAACCCTATTTTTAACTCTAACCCTAACACAAAACTTAATCCTAACCCTTACCCTAACACAAAGCATAATTCTTACCCTAACACTAACCTTAACACTAACCCTAACCCAAAACCTAACCCTAATTCTAACTAACCCTATCCCCAACCGAAAAACTAAACTTAACCATAACCTTAAACCTAATCCTAACACTAACAGTAACCATAACCCTAACCTTAACTATAACACTAATCCTAACCCTAATTCTACCCTAACCTTAAAGTAACACTAAATCTATCCCTAATCCTAACACTATCCCTAACCCTAACCCTAACAGTGACACTGAACCTTACCCTAAACCTTACCCTACATCTAACCCTCAGCCTAACCCTTACCCTAACACAAACCCTAACCCTAACCCTAAAACTAATCCTAACACTAACTCTAACACTAAACCTAACCTACAATTAACCCTAAAACTAACCCTAAACCTAACCCTAAGCCTCACTCTAACCCTAATCCTAACCATAACCCTAACCCTCACCCTATCCCTAACCCTAACACAAACACTAACCTTAATTCTTACCCTAACACAAACCATATCGTCACATGAACTCTATTCCTAAAAATAACCCTAACCCTAACTCTAAAACTAACCCTAACCCTAACCAAACCCTAACCCCAACCTAACCCTAGAACTAACCATATACATAACCCTAACACTAAACGAACCCTAACCCTAACCCTAACTGTAACACCAACCCTAACACTAACTCTAGCCCTAACCCTAAACCTATCCCTAATCTTAACACTCTCCCTAACCCTAACCCTAACACTAAAATCAAAGCTAACCCTAAACCTAACCCTAACCCTAACACAAACCCTAACCCTAAACCTAACACTAACATGAACCCTAACCCTGAACCTAACCCTAAACCTAACCCTAACTGTAACACTAACTCTAACCCTAACCCTAGCCCTAACACTAAAAATAACCCTAAACCTATCCCTACCCCTAACACTATCCCTAACCCTAACACTAACACTAACCCTAACCCTTAAATAACGCTAACCCTAACCCTAACCCTAACACTATCCCTAACCCTAACACTTAAATAATACTAAACCTAACCCTAACCCAAACACTAACCCTACCCTTACCCCTAACCCTATCACTAACCCTGATCCTAACACTAACACTAAACCTAAACCTCACCATCAACGTAACCCTAGTCCTAACACTTACTCTAACCCTAAAGCTAACACTAAACCTCAACCTAACTCTAACACTAACCCAAACACTAATACTAACCCTACTCTAATTCTAACCAGAACACTAACCCTAACCTAACCGTAAACCTACAACTAACCCTAAAACAAACCCTAACCATAACTGTAACACGAACCCTAAACTTAACCCTAACCATAACCCTAACACTAACCCTATCCCTAATGCTAACCCTAACACAAACCCTAAACAAACCATAAACCTAACCCTAACCTAACCTTAACCCTAACCCATACCTAACCCTAAACCTAACCCTAACCCAAACACTAACACTAACCCTGATCCTAATTCTAACACTAACCGTAACACCATCCCTAACCCTATAACTAACCCTAACCCTAAACCTAACCCTAAGCCTAACACTAATCCTAACCCTAACCATAACCCTAAGCCTAACCCTAAATCTAATTGTAATCTTAACTGTAACCCTGACAATAACCTTAACCCTAAACCTAACATGAACTCTAACCCTAACATTAATTCTAACACTAACCCAAAACCCAAACCTAACCCTAAATCTAAAACTAACCCTAGGAGATCCAGGCCAACTGATTCGCGTGGCCTGCCCTGCGGCTACAGAAGGCGTGGCGCCTCAGTGAAGCCATTAATTGGCAAGCAGGGAGGTTAGGGAAGGCCATTAGGTGGAATCCCACCAGCCTAGCCCACACGGACCCTTGGGCCGAGCACGGGATCTCAGAAGGGGAAGGAAGCGGTACAGTCCCATCCCCCACAGCGGACACTCCACCGAGGCAGTCAGCGGCCACCATCCGGGAAAGCTGAAGGATACACCGCCACTCTCCTTCAGAGTGCAACATCAAAACAGGTCGGTGTCATTCAGCTCACCCCCCCAGACAGTGGGAATTCGCATAAAATCTCTCCTAGGCTTGCCGGGAGAGGGAGTATCAAGCTGAGCCTCCATAAAGACTAGGGGGAAACCAGAGACACCTGACCTCCAACCCCTCCTCCCAGTAGCAGCCAAAAGGAAACCTGGCTAGCCAGCGCTGGGGGAGGGGCAAGCAGAAAAAATCAAAGTGATAGAGTGCCAGGGATCCCAGCAGCCTGCAGCAGGGCCCCGGAGATCCAGGCCAACTGATTCGCGTGGCCTGCCCTGCGGCTACAGAAGGCGTGGCGCCTCAGTGAAGCCATTAATTGGCAAGCAGGGAGGTTAGGGAAGGCCATTAGGTGGAATCCCACCAGCCAAGCCCACACGGACCCTTGGGCCGAGCACGGGATCTCAGAAGGGGAAGGAAGCGGTACAGTCCCATCCCCCACAGCGGACACTCCACCGAGGCAGTCAGCGGCCACCATCCGGGAAAGCTGAAGGATACACCGCCACTCTCCTTCAGAGTGCAACATCAAAACAGCGGACACTCCATCCAGGCAGTCAGCGGCCACCATCTGGGAAAGCTGAAGAATACACCACCACTCTCCAACAGCTTGCAACATCAAAACAGCCAGCAGCAGGACCCCGGAGATCCAGGCCAACTGATTCGAGCGGCCTGCCCCGCAGCTACAGAAGGCGTGGCGCCTCAGAGAAGCCATTAATTAGCAAGCAGGGAGGTTAGGGACTGCCATTAGGTGGAATCCCGCCAGCCAAGCCAACCGCCCACGCCCGGAACAGGCCCAGCGACCTGCCAGCATTGTAGTCACGACACCCCAATTGGAATAGGGACAGAGCAGAGCCGCCTTCCACTCCCGGAACAGGCCCAGAGAGCCGCCAGCGTGGTAGACACGTCACCCCAATTGGAGTAGGGGCACAGCCGCCGCCCGCACCTACAAGGGAAACTTTTCAAGTATACAAGAGCAACATAAATAAATAGGGGGTAAATTTCAAAACACAACAGTTGCACCAAGCAGAAAGAAACGCGAGCAGTATGAAAAGACAAGGAAAGAAAGGACCACAAGCAATGCAGGTCAACTCAACTTTAGAAGGGGTAATAGCTGCAACAGATGGAATATCAGATAAAGAGTTCAGGATATATATGCTTCAGATGATCTGGAGTCTCAAGGAAGACATGAGACAGCAAAATCAGACAATGAAAGATCCCATTGACAAACAAATCCAGGAAGTAAAAGATCAATTTCACAGGGAGATAGACGTAATAAAAAACAAACAAATTGAAATTCTAGAAATGCAGGAAACAATAAACCAACTTAAAAACTCAATTGAGAATACTACCAGCAGAGTAGATCACTTAGAAGAGAGAACATCAGACAATGAAGACAAAGTATTTCAACTGGAAAAGAACATAGACAGCTCAGCAAGTCTGCTAAGAAACCATGAGCAGAACATCCAAGAATTATGGGACAATATCAAAAGACCAAATTTAAGAGTCATTTGGATACAGGAAGGCACAGAGCTCCATTCCAAAGGAATGAACAGTCTATTCAGTGAAATAATATGAGAAAACTTCCCAGAATTGAAGATTGAGACAGAATCCCAAATCCTAGAACCCTACAGGACGCCGAATGTGCAAAATCATAAGAGATCCACACCTAGACACATTATAATGAAGATGTCCAACATACAGAATAAGGAGAGAATTTTAAAAGCTGCAAGAGAAAGAAAGCAGATTACATTTAGGGGTAAACCAATCAGGATAACAGCTGATCTCTCAACACAGACTCTGAAAGCTAGAAGATCCTGGAATAACATATTTCAAACACTGAAAGACAATGGGCTCCAACCAAGAATCGTGTATCCGGCGAAATTAAGCTTCAGGTTAGAAGATGAAATTAAAACCTTCCACAATAAACAAAAGTTAAAAGAATTCGCAGCTAGAAAACCATGTCTTCAAAAAATCCTTGGCAAAACATTACAGGAAGAGGAAACGGAAAATAACATTGAAAACCAACAATGGGAGGTAGGACAGTAAAGGGGGGAAAGTAGTCAAAGAGGATAACAAATCAGGTTTAGTAACATCAATAAACAAATATGGATAGAAGAACAAACCATATCTCAATAATAACCCTAAATGTTAATGGCTTAAACTCACCAATTAAGAGACACAGGCTAGTAGAATGGATCAAAAAACAAGACCCAACAATATGCTGTCTACAGGAGACGCATTTGATAGGAAAAGATATACATAGACTGAAGGTGAAAGGTTGGGAAAAATCATATCACTCATATGGACCGCGGAAACAAGCAGGAGTGTCCATACTCATATCTAATAAAATAGATTTCAAGCCAAAGCTAATCAAAAGGGATATAGAAGGACACTTCATACTGCTCAAGGGAACAATACACCAACAAGACATAGTAATCATAAATATATATGCCCCAAATAATGGTGCAGCTGTGTTCATCAAGCAAACTCTTCTCAAGTTCAAGAGTCTAATAGACCAACATACAATAATCATGGGAGACTTCAACACACCTCTCTCACCACTGGACAGATCTTCCAAACAAAAGTTAAATAAGGAAACTATAGAACTCAATAACACAATCAACAACCTAGACTTAATTGACATATATAGACTATACCACCCAACATCAAGTAGCTACACTTTTTTCTCAGCAGCACATGGAACCTTCTCAAAAATAGACCATATACTATGTCACAGGGCAACTCTTAGACAATACAAAGGGGTAGAGATAATACCATGCATCTTATCTGATCATAATGGAATGAAACTGAAAATCAATGATAAAAGAAGAAAGGAAAAAGCAAGCATCACCTGGAGAATGAACAATAGGTTGCTGAGTGATCAATGGGTTTTAGAAGACATCAAGGAGGAAATTAAAAAATTCCTAGAGTTAAATGAAAACACAGACACAACATATCGGAATCTATGGGACACATTGAAAGCAGTTCTAAGAGGAAAATTCATTGCTTGGAGTTCATTCCTCAAAAAAAGAAAAAACCAACAAATAAATGATCTCATACTTCATCTCAAAATCCTAGAAAAAGAAGAGCAAAACAACAGCAAAAGAAGTAGAAGGCAAGAAATAATTAAAATCAGAGCTGAAATTAATGAAATTGAAACAAAAGAAACAATTGAAAAAATTGACAAAACTAAAAGCTGGTTCTTTGAAAAAATAAATAAAATTGACAGACCCTTAGCCATGCTAATGAAGAGAAGAAGAGAGAGAACCCAAATTACTAGCATACGGGATGAAAAAGGCAATATCACAACAGACACTTCAGAAATACAGAAGATAATCAGAAATTACTTTGAATCCTTATACTCCAATAAAATAGAAGATAGTGAAGGCATAGATAAATTCCTTGAGTCCTATGATCTGCCCAGATTGAGCCAGGAGGATATAGACAACCTAAACAGACCAATAACAATAGAGGAAATAGAAGAAACCATCAAAAGACTACCAACTAAGAAAAGCCCAGGACCGGATGGGTATACAGCAGAGTTTTACAAAACCTTTAAAGAGGAACTAACACCAATACTTTTCAAGCTATTTCAGGAAATAGAAAAAGAGGGAGAACTTCCAAATTCATTCTACGAGGCCAACATCACCCTGATTCCGAAACCAGACAAAGACACATCAAAGAAGGAAAACTACAAACCAATATCTCTAATGAACCTTGACGCAAAAATCCTCAATAAAATTCTGGCGAATCGGATTCAAATACATATCAAAAAAATTATACATCATGATCAAGTAGGATTCATCCCTGGGATGCAAGGCTGGTTTAATATACGGAAATCAATAAATGTTATTCACCACATCAATAGACTTAAAAATAAGAACCATATGATCATCTCAATAGATGCAGAAAAAGCATTCGACAAAGTACAGCATCCCTTTATGTTCAAAACGCTAGAAAAATTAGGGATAACAGGATCATACCTCAACATTGTAAAAGCAATCTATGATAAGCCACAGGCCAGCATCATTCTGAATGGAGAAAAATTGAAGGCACTCCCTCCAAGATCTGGTACAAGACAGGGATGCCCTCTCTCACCACTTCTGTTCAACATAGTCCTCGAAACACTGGCCAGAGCAATTAGTCAAAAGAAATTAAAGGCATAAAAATAGGAAAAGAAGAACTTAAATTATCACTATTTGCAGATGATATGATTCTATACCTAGCAGACCCAAAAGGGTCTACAAAGAAGCTATTAGAGCTAATAAATGAATTCAGCAAAGTGGCAGGATATAAGATCAACACGCATAAATCAAAGGCATTCCTGTATATGAGCGACAAATCCTCTGAAACGGAAATGAGGACAACTACTCCATTCACAATATCCCCCCAAAAAATAAAATACTTGGGAATCAACCTAACAAAAGAGGTGAAAGATTTATACAATGAAAATTACAGAACCCTAAAGAAAGACATAGAAGAAGACCTTAGAAGATGGAAAAACATACCCTGCTCATGGATAGGCAGAACAAACATCATCAAAATGGCGATATTACCAAAAGTTCTCTATAAGTTCAATGCAATGCCAATCAAAATCCCAGCTGCATATCTTGTAGAAATAGATAAAAGAATCATGAAATTCATATGGAATAATAAAAGACCCAGAATAGCAAAAACAATACTAAGCAGGAAGTGTGAATCAGGCGGTATAGCGATACCAGACTTCAAACTATACTACAGAGCAATAGTAACAAAAACAGCATGGTACTGGTACCAAAACAGGCGGGTGGACCAATGGTACAGAATAGAGGACACAGTAACCAATCCACAAAACTACAACTATCTTATATTTGATAAAGGGGCTAAAAGCATGCAATGGAGGAAGGATAGCATCTTCAACAAATGGTGCTGGGAAAACTGGAAATCCATTTGCACCAAAATGAATCTGAATCCCTATCTCTCGCTGTGCACAAAAGTTAACTCAAAATGGATCAAGGAGCTTGATATTAAATCAGAGACACTTCATCTGATAGAAGAAAAAGTTGGTTATGATCTACACGCTGTGGGATCGGGCTCCAAATTCCTCAATAGGACACCCATAGCGCTAGAGTTAACAAATAAAATCAACAAATGGGACTTACTCAAACTAAAAAGCTTTTTCTCAGCAAAAGAAACAATAAGAGAGATAAATAGGGAGCCTACATCCTGGGAACAAATCTTTACTCCACACACTTCAGATAGAGCCCTAATAACCAGAATATACAAAGAACTCAAAAAATTAGACAATAAGATAACAAATAACCCAATCAATAAATGGGCCAAGGACCTGAACAGACACTTCTCAGAGGAGGACATACAATCAATCAACAAGTACATGAAAAAATGCTCACCATCGCTAGCAGTCAGAGAAATGCAAATCAAAACTACCCTAAGATACCATCTCACTCCAGTAAGACTGGCAGCCATTAGGAAGTCAAACAACAATAAGTGCTGGAGAGGATGCGGGGAAAAGGGCACTCTTGTTCATTGCTGGTGGGACTGCAAATTGGTGCAGCCAATTTGGAAAGCAGTATGGAGATTTCTCGGAAAGCTGGGAATGGAACCACCATTTGACCCAGCTATTCCCCTTCTCGGTCTATTCCCTAAAGCCCTAACAAGAGCATGCTACAGGGACACTGCTACATCGATGTTCATAGCAGCTCAATTCACGATAGCAAGACTGTGGAACCAGCCTAGATGCCCTTCAATTGATGAATGGATAAAAAAAATGTGGCAGTTATACACTATGGAGTATTACTCTGCATTAAAAAATGACAAAATCATAGAATTTGGAGGGAAATGGATGGCATTAGAGCAGATTATGCTAAGTGAAGCTAGTCAATCTTTAAAAAACAAATACCAAATGACTCCTTTGATATAAGGGGTGTAAACAAGGACAGGGTAGGGACGAAGAGTTTGAGAAGAATATTTACAGTAAACAGGGATGAGAGGTGGGAGGGAAAGGGAGTGAGAAGGGAAATTGCATGGAAATGGAAGGCGATCCTCAGGGTTATACAAAATGTCATATAAGAGGAAAGGAGGGGTAAGTCAAGAGAATACAAATGGAAGAAATGATTTACAGTAGAAGGGGTAGAGAGAGAAAAGGGGAGGGGAGGGGCGGGGAGGGGAGGGGGGATAGTAGACAATAGGACAGACAGCAGAATACATCAGACACTAGAAAGGCAATATGTCAATCAATGGAAGGGTAACTGATGTGATACAGCAATTTGTATACGGGGTAAAAGCGGGAGTTCATAATCCACTTGAATCAAACCGTGTAATATGATGTATTAAGAACTATGTAATGTTATGAACGACCAATAAAAAAAAATAAAAAATAAAACTAACCCTAACCGTAACCTGAACCCTAACCCTAAACCTAACCTAACCCAAACACTAACCTTAACTCTAACACTAAATCTAACCCGAACCCTAACCCTAATACTAACCATAACCCTAAACTGTAACCCTAACCCTAACCCAAACCCTAACCCTAACCCAAACCCTAACCATACCACAAACCCTAACACTAACCCTAACCCTTACCCTAACACTAAACCTAACCCTAATCCTAATCCTAAAACTAACACCAACCCTAAAGTTTAGCCTAACCCTAAACTGAAACCAAACAGTAACCCTAAACCTAACACTGACCCTAACATTAAACCTAACAATAACAATAACCCAAACCCTAAAACTAACCCTAACCCTAACGCTAACACTAACCCTAACCCTAACTCTAATCATAATGATAACCATAAAACTAATCCTAATCCTAACCCTAACACTAACCGTACCACTAACCCTAATCCTAACCCTAACTCTAAAACTAACCATAACAATAATCCTAACCCTAACACCAACCCTAACCCTAACCCTAACCCTAACCTTCACACTACTCCTAACCCTAAACTTAACCTTAATATTAACTCTAACCCTATCCCTAACCCTAACGGTAATCCTAATCATAACCCTAACCCTAATGCTAACACAAAACTTAACCATTTTCATAACAGTAACCCTAAACCTAACCCTAACACTAACCCTAACCCTAACAAAAATAATAACCCTAATCCTATCACTAACCCTAACCCTAACCCTAAACCTAACACTAATCCTAACTGTAACCATAACCATAACCCTAACCCTAACACAAACCCTAACCTAACCCTAAGCATAACCCTGTCCCTAACTCTAACCCTAATCCTAACCCTTACCCTAACCCTAACACTCATCTAACCCTAAACCTAAACCTAACACTAACCCTAACCCTAACACTAACTCTAAACCTAACTATAACCCTAACCCAATCACTAATGCTAACCCTAATATTAACCCTAACCCTAACACTAACCCAAACCGCATCCCAAACCCTAAACCTAATCCTAACAACTCTAACCCTAAGCATAAAGCCAAACCTAACACAAACCCTATCCCAAACCTTAACCCTAACCCTAACCCTAACCCTAACCATAAAGCCAAACCTAACACCAACCCTAACCCAAACCCTAACCCGAACACTAACCCTAACCCTAACCCTTACCCTAACACTAAACCTAACCCTAACCCTAAACCTTACACTAACACTAAATCTCATCATAAACCTAACCCTAACCCTAACACTAAATCTAACCCTAACCCTAACAGTAATCCTAAACCTAACTCTAACCCTAACCCAAACAATAATTCTAAACCTAAACCTAACCCTGACCATAACACTAACCTTAATCCTAACCTTAATCCTACACTTTACCCTAACACTAACCCTAACACTTACTCACATCCTAACAATAACCCTAACACAAACCCTAACTTTAACACTAACCCTAACACAAATCCTATCACAAACCCTAACCCTAATGCTAACCTAACCCTACAACTCTAACTTTTACACTAACCCTAATACTAACCCTAACACTAACTTTAACCCTAAACCTAACACTAACCCTAACCCCAACAATAACTAACCATAGCACTAACTTTATCCCTAACTCTAATCTTAACACAAACCCTAACTCTAATCCTAACTCCAAATCTAACACTAACGCTAACCCGAACACTAACCTTAACACTAACTCTAACCCTATAACTAACCCTAACACTAACCTTAAACCTAAACCTAACCCTAACTCTAAAACTAACCCTAACACTAAGATGAACCCTAACCCTAACACTAACCCTATCACAAACACTAACCCACATCCTAATCCTAACCCTAAAACTAACCCTAACCCTAACTTTAACCCTAATCTTAACTGTAATCCTAACCATAACCCAAATTCTAACCCTAACACAAACTCTAATACTAACCTTAACACTAACCCTAACCCTAAACCTAACCCTAAACCTAACACTAATCCTAACCCTTACTATAACCCTAACAATAAACCTAACCCTAATCCTAACCCTAACCCTAACTCTAAACCTTATCCTACCCCTAACCCTAACCTGAACATTAACCCTAACCCTAACACAAACCCAAACCCTAACCCCAACCCTATCCCTAATTCTAACCGTAACTGTAACCCTAACCCTAACCCTAATACAAACCCTAACCTAAACCTAAACCTAACACTGTCCCTAACCCTAACCCTAACACTAACACTAAGCCTAAACCTGACCCTAACCCTAACCCTAACACTCACCTAATCCTAATCCTAATCCTAACACTAATCCTATCCCTAACCCTAAAACTAACCCTTAACCTAACTATAACCCAAACCAAAGGACTAATGATAACCCTAACCCTAACTCTATCCCTAACCCTAACCCTAACTCTACCTCTAATCCTATCCTTTACCCTAAGCCATACCCTCACCCTAATTCTACCCTAGTTCTAATCATAATTTTTAGCCTATCCCAAACTCTAACTCTATTACTAGTCCTAAACCTAGCCCTCATTCTAGCTCTAACTCTAATCTTAACCCTGACCCTTATTCTGATTCTAACACTAACCCTAGATCTAAACCTGACCCTAACCCTAAACTGAACCCTAACACTACCTCTACCAGTAAACCTATACCTAAACCTAAGACTAACACTAGCACTAGACCAAACCTAATCCTAAATAGAGTCATAAATCTAGCCCTAGCCCTAAAAAAACCCTAGCACTAGCCCTAACAATAACCCTTAACCTAATGTAAAGACTAGACCCAACACTAGTGCTAATTGTGGCCGTAAACCTATAAACCCTAACCCCACAATGACCCTTAATATAATAGAAACCCTATCCCTAAACCTTATCATAAACCAAAACCTAATCCTAACACTAGACTTATCAATAACCCTGACCCTAAAACTAGAGATAACCATATCCCTCGCTCTTACATTACCCAAAGCCATAATGTTAGCCCTAAACATCACACGAAACCTAGCCCTTATCCTAGCCCTAAACCTAGCTCTAATCATAACCCTAACATAACCTTAGACTTAACCCTAATGCTAAACCTTGCCCTAGCCCTAACCCTAGTTCAAACTCTAATCCTTAGCCTAAAGAAAACCCTAATCCTGAACCTAACACTAGCCCTGACTCAAAACCTAACCCTTGCCCTAGCCCCATCCCTAGCTCAAATGCCTATACTTACCCTAACCCTAAACCTAGTATTAACCCTAGGCCTAACCCTAACCCTAATCCTAATCCTATCCTTAACCCTAACTGTAGCCTTAGCTCTAACCCTGTCCAAAACCCTAAAGAAAAGCCTAACCCAAATGCTAACCCTAGGCCTAATGATAAACCTATCTTTAACACTATCTCTAGCCATTACTCTAAACCTAACAGGAACCATAAAGCTAATTCTATCTATTACCCTAACCCTAACCCAAACCCACCACTAATTCAAGCATTAACCCTAAATCTTAACCTAAACCAAACCCTACCTGGACCTTGACCCTAATAATACACCTAGCTCTAACCTTGACCCATACCCTACACCTAAATCTTACAATAAACTTAGCCATAACCTAACACTAAAACTAATACTAACTATAAACCTAGACCTGACATTAGTCCTAGCCCTATTCCTAGCCCTAGCCATAACAGAAACCCTCAGCCTAGCCCTAAACCTAGTCTTAATCCTAATCCAAATCCTAACCTTAGTACTAACCCTAATTCTAAACTTTGCCCTAGCCCTAAACATAGCTATAACCCTATCCCTTCCCCTAAATCTAATCCTAATCCTAACACTAACACTAAACCTAACAATAGGTCTAACCCTAACACTAATCCTCACACTAATCCTAGCACAAATTTAGCCCTAGCCCTAAACCTACCCCTAACTTTAGCCTAAAGACTAATTCAAACTCTCAACCAGGCCTATTTCTAGTTCTAACCCTATCTGTTACCATAACCCTAACATTAGCACTAAACTTACCCTAACCCTAGCCATAGCCCTAAACCTAGATCTAACCATAACAATAAATCTAAGCCTCAACTTCACTCTACCACTAGCCCTAACACTATTGCTAATCATAAAACTAGCCCTAACCCTAGGCCCAGTTCTAAAACAAAACTGAGCCATAGCTCTATCCCTAACCCTAGCCTAACCTTAACCCTAGACCTGATATTAGCCCTATCCCTAGCCCTAATTCTAGTACTAAGCCTAGCCTTAATCCTAAACCTGATCTTAACCCTATCCCTATCCCTAATTTTATCTCTTGTCCTAGCATTAAACATAGCTGTAACATCATACCTTACCCTAATCCTAGCGCTAACATTAAACCTAGCCCTAAACCTTGGCCTAAACCTAACACAAACCCTAGCACTAATTCTAGCCCTAATTTAGGCCCAACACTAAACCTAATCCTATCCCTACCCCTAAGACTAACTCTAACTCTCACCTTAGCCCTATCCCTAGTTCTAAACCTATCCCTTACCATAACCCCAAACCTAGTCCTATCCCTAGCCTCAACCTTAGCCCTAACCTTTGCTCTACCCCTAAACCTGGATCAAACCCTAACCTTAAGCCTAAATATCACCCTCACATTAGCCCTAACACCAATGCTAATTTAAAAACTAGCCCTTACCTCATCCTAGCCCTAAACAAAACCGAATCATAACCCTAACCCTAACTTTTAACCTTAACCAAAATCTAACCATATACCTAGTCCTAAACCTAGCCCTAATTTGAGTCCTAATCCTAACCCTAGAATTGACCCTGACTCTGACTTGGACCTTCACACTAACCCTAGCTCTAACATTGCCTTAATGCTAAACTAAGAACTAGCCCTAAACAGAAACCAAGTTCTTTCATTAGCTGTAGCCCTAATGCTAACACATATCCTAGCACTAATCTGAGCCTGAGTTAATCCCAGGTTTAACTCTAAGACTAAGCCTAATTCTAACCTTATCCCTAATCCTAACTCTACCTTTAATCCTATCCCTTACCCTAAGCCAAACCCTCACACTAATGCTACCCTACTCCTAACACTAATCCTTAGCCTATCCCAAACCCTAACTCTCTTACTAGTCCTAACCCTAAGCCTCATTCTAGCTCTAGCCCTAACCCAAACCCTGACCCTTATTCTGACCCTAACACTAACCCTAGATCTAAACCTGACACTAACCCTAAACCGGACACTAACACTACCCCTACCAGTAAACCTATACCTAAACCTAACAGTAACACTAGCACTAGACCAAAACTAATCCTAAATAGAGTCATAAGTATAGCTCTAGTTCTAAACAAAAACCTAGCACTAGCCCTAACAATAACCCTTAACCTAACACAAAGACTAACCCTATCACTAGACCCAACGTTATTCCTAATTCTGGCCCTAAACATAACCCAAACACTGATGCTTACCCTAACACAAACCCTAGCTCTAAACCTTATCCTAACCAAAAACCTAACCCTAACACTAGAGTTATCCATAACCCTAACCCTAAAACTAGCCATAACCATAACCCAAGCTCTTACATTACCCATAGTCCTAATGCTAACCATAAACATAACACAAACTTAGCCCTTATTCTAGCCCTAAACCTAGCCCTAATTGTAACCCTAACCATAACTCTACAGCTAACCCTAACCCTAACCCTCTCCCTAGTCCTAAACCTAGCTCAAACTCTAACCCTTTCCCTAATCATAACACTAACCCTAACCCTAACCCTAGCCCTGATTCTGACCCTAACCCTCGCCCTAGACCTAACCCTAGCTCAAACCCTAATACTTACCCTAAACCTAACCCTGACACTAACCCTAGGCCTAACCCTAACCCTAGCCATAAACGTAACCTTAACCCTAGCCCTAACCTTAGCTCTAACCCTATCCATTACCCTAAAGATAAGCCTAAGCCAAATGCTAACCCTAGGCCTAACACTAACCCTATTGCTAACAATAACCAATCTATTACCCTAATCCTAAACCGAACCCTAATGCTAATACAAGCCTTAACCGTAAACTTTAACCTAAATCAAACCATACCTGGACTCTGACCCTAATAAAACACCTAGCTCTAAACCTGACCCTTACCCTAAACCTAACCCTTACACTAGACCTAGCAATAACCAAACCATAAAACTACCACTTACTATGAACCTAGACCTGACATTAGCCCTAGCCCTAATCTTAGCCCTAGCCATAACACATACACTCATCCTGTCAGTAAACCTAGCCTTAATCCTATCCCAAAATCTAACCCTAGCCCTAAATAAATTCTAACCCTAACCTAGCTCTAAACATAGCTATAACTCCATCCCTTCCCCTAAATCTAACCCTAACCCTAACACTAAACCTAAGCATATCCCTAATCCTAGGCTTAACCCTAACACTAATCCTAGCACTAATCCTAGCCTTAATTTAGCCCTAACCCTAAACCTACCCCTAACCCTAGCTCAAAGAATAACTCAGTTCTATTTCTAGTTCTAACCCTATCTGTTACCGTAACCCTAACACTAGCCCTAATGCAGGTCCTAGCCCTAAACCTAGATCTAACCATAACAATAAATCTAAGCCTAAACTTCATTCTACCCCTAGCCCTAAAACTATTGCTAATACTAAAAGTAGCCCTAAACCTAGCCCTATCTGTAAAACAAAACTGAACCATAGCCCTAACCCTAACCCTAGTCTAACAGTAACGCTAGACCTGACATTAGCCCTATCCCTAATTCTTACCCTAACCCTAACACAAAACGTAACCCTACACCTAGCTTTAATCCTAGCCCTAATTCGAGTCCTATCCCTAACCCTGATCAGTAACACTGATTTTGACTCTGATGGTAACACTAACCCTATCTTTAATCATCTCCCTAAACCTAAAACTAATATAAACACTAGACCTTGACCTAGACTTAATGCTAACTCTAAAACTATCCCTAATCTTAACTCTAGTTCTTACAATAGCTGTAGTTCTACCTTATCCCTAACCTAACCCAAAACCTAGCCCTAATCTGAGCTCTAACCCTAGCTTTAACCCTATCCCTAACTTTAACCCTAACCCTAACATTTAACCTAAACCTTACCCAAAAGCTAAACCTTGACCTAACCCGATCCATGGCCCTAATCCTAACCATAACCCTAGCCCTAACCATAGCTCTAACCTTATTTATTACCCTAACCATAACCCTAACCGAATTCTAACCCTAGGCCTAACACTAACCATAGCCCTAACCTAACAATAACTCCAGCCCTAACTGTAGCTCTAATCCTATCCATTACCCTAACCATAACACTAACTGAATTCTATCCCTAATCCTAAGGCTGTCCATTACCCTAAACCTAAACTGAACCCTAAACCTAACAATATCCATTACCCTAACCCTAACACTAAACCTAATGCTAATTTGAGCCCTAATCCTAAACTTTAACCTAACACATACCCTAACCCTGATACTGACCCTAATAATACCCTAGCTGTAAAGCTGACCTAACACTCAACCTAAACCTAACAATAGATCTGGCTATAAACCTAACCCTAAAAGTATCCCTAACCATAACCCTAGACCTGACATTAGCCCTAGCCTAATTCTAACCCCAACCCTAATACAAAACCAAGTGCTAATCCTAGCACTAAACCTAGCTTTAATCCTAACCATAATCTTAACCCTATCCCTATCCCTAATTTTATCCCTTGACCTAGCCCAAAACGTAGCGGTAACACCATGCCTTACCCTAATCCTAATGCAAACCCTAACCCTAGCCCTAAACCTAGGCCTATATCTAACACTAACCCTAGCACTAATCCTAGCCCTAATTTAGACCTAACACTAAACCTAACCCTATCCCTACTCCTAAGACTAACTCTAACTTTCGACCTAGCTCTATCTCTAATTTAAACCTATCCCTTACCATAACCCAAATGCTAGCCCTATCCCTAGCCCCAAACTTAGCCCTAACGTTCACCCAAGGCTTAAACCTGGATCTAAAACTAAAATTAAGTATAACCTCACCCTAAAAATAGCTTTAACCCTAATGCTAATTGGAAAACTAGCCCTAAATCTACCCTAAAGCTAAAACAAAACCGAGTCATAATCCTAAACCTTAACATAAACCAAAACCTAAAGCTACACCTAGCCCTAAATCTAGCCCTAATTTGAGTCCTAACCCTAACCCTAGAAATAACTCTGACCCTGACTCAGCCCCTAACACTAATCCTAGCTCTAAACATTGCCCTAATGCTAACCATAGAACTAACCCTAAACAGAAACCTAGTTCTTTCATTAGCCATAGTTCTAATGATAACACAAATCCTAGCCCGAATCCGAGATCTAACCCTACTTTTTAACTCTAACCCTAACCCTAAGCCTAGCTCTAAACCTAACCCTAATCCTAACCCTACCTTAAATCCTATCCCTTTCCCTAAGCCAAACCCTCAGTCTAATGCTACCCTAGTCCTAAACTTAATCCTTAGCCTACCCCAAAGCCTAACTATATTACTATTCCTATCCTAGCCCTCATTCTAACTTTAAACCTAACCCTAACCATGTTCTGTATTTTGACCTAACACTAACCTAAGTCTAAATCTGACCCTAACACTAAGTTGAACCCTAACACTTCCCATACCGGTAAACCTATACTTAAACCTAAGAGTAACACTAGCATTAGACAAAACCTAATCCTAAACATAGTCATAAATCTAGCCCTAGCCCTAAACAAAAACCTAGCATTAGCCCTAACAATAACCATTAACCGAACTTAAAGACTCACCCTATCCCTAGACCCAACACTATTCCTATTTTTGGCACTCACCCGAAACCTAACCCTATCCCTATCCTGAACAATGACCCTTAACCCTAAACAAACTCTAGCTCTAAACCTCATCCTAACCCAAAACCTAACCCTAACACTAGACATATCCATAACCCTGACACTAAAACTAGCCATAAACATATTCCTAGCTCTTATATTTCCCATAGCCCTAATGTTAGCACTAAACCTCACACAAAACATAGCCCTTATCCTAGCCCTAAACCTGGCCCTATGGTAACCCTAAACATAACCCTAGACCTAAGCCTAATCCTACACTCACCGTAGCCCTAAACCTAGCTAAAACTCTAACTTTTACCCTAAACATAACGCTAACCCTAACCCTAGCCCTGACTCTAACCCTAAACCTCTCCCAAGACCTAACCCTAGCTCAAATGCTAATACTTACCCTAAAACTATCCCTGACACTAACCCTAGGCCTAAACCTAACCCTAGGCCTAATCATAACCTTATCCCTAGCCCTAACCTTAGCTCTAACACTATCCATTACCCTAAAGATGAGCCTAACTCACATGCTAACCCTAGGCATAACGCTAACCCTGTCACTAACACTAACCCTATCCATTACTCTAAATCTAACCTGAACCCTAAACCTAGTTCTATCCATTACCCTATCTGTAACCCTAACCCTAAAGCTAATTCAATACTTAATCCTAAAACTTAACCCAAACCAATCCCTACCTGGACCCTGAAGCTAATAATACTCCTAGCTTAAAACCTGACCCTTAAGTAAACCTAACCCTTACATTAGACCTAGCCATAACCTAACCCTAAAACTAATACTAACCATAAATCTAGACCTGACATTAGCCTTATCCCTAATCCTAGCCCTAGCCCTAACACAAACCCTCATTCTAGCACTAAACATAGCCTTAATCCTAACCCTAGCCCTAATCCTAATTCTAATCCTCGCCCTAGCCATGAACCTAGCTATAACCCCATCACTTCTCCTATCCTTAACTCTAACCCTTGGCCTAACACTAACACTAACACTAACCCTAGCCCTAAATCTTGCCCTAATTTAGCCCTAACCCTAACCCTAGCCCTAAGACTAAATCTAACTCTCGCCCTAGCCCAATATCTAGTTCTAACTCTCCATTAGTAATCCTAATACTAGTCCTAACCTTAGGCCTAAACCGAGCCATAGCCCTAAACTTAGATCTAACCATAAAAATAAATCTAAGCCTAAACCTCACCATACCACTAGTGCAACACTATCGCTAATCCTAAAAGTAGCCCTAGCTGTAAAACAACTGTGACAAAGCCCTAACCCTAACCCTAACCAAACCATAACCCTAGACTTGACACTAGACCTATCCCTAATTCTTACCCTAACCCTTACACAAACCCTAACCCTACACCTAGCCTTAACCCTAGCCCTAATTCGAGTCTAACTCTAACTTTGATCAGTAACACTGATCCTGACTCTGATGGTAACACTAACCTTATCTCTAATCATCACCCTAAACCTAAACCTAATCTACACAATATATTTAGACATAATGCTAAACTTAACACTAGCCCTAGTCATAACCCTAGTTCTAACATTAGCCATAGTCCTAAATAGCCCTGACCTAACTTAAAACCTAGACCTAATCAGAGCCCTAACCCTAACTTTAACCCTAGCTCTAACCCTAACCCTAGCTCTAACACTTAACCTAAACCTAACCATAAACCAAAACCTTGTCCTAACCCGAAATCTAACCCAAATCATAGCCCTATTCCTAACCATTATCCTAGCCCTGTACCTAGCTCTAATCTTATCCATTACCCTAACCATAGCAATAAACAAATTCTAACCCTTGGCCTAACCCTAACCATAGCTCTAACCTAACCATAACCATAGTCCTAACTGTAACTCTAATCCAATCTATTGCCCTAACCATAACCCTACCGAATTCTATCCCTAGGCTTAAACCTAACCCTATACCTAACCCTAAACATGTCCATTACTCTAACCCTAATACTAACCCTAATGCTAATTTAAGCCTTAACCCTAAACTTAACTGTATCCATTACTCTAACCCTAATACTAACCCTAATGCTAATTTAAGCCCTAAGCCTAATCCTTAACCTATCCCATAACCTTAAACCTGATTCTGACCCTAATAATACCCCTAGCTGTAAGCCTGAACTTAACCTTCAACCTAACACTTCCAATAGACCTGGTCATAATCCTTACCTAAAACTATCCCTATCCATAACCCTAGACCTGACATTAGCCCTATCCCTAATCCTAGCCCTAACCCTAACACAAATTCTAGCCCTAATCATATCCCTAAGCCTAGCCTTAATCCTAACCCTAACATTAACCCTAGCCCTAACCCTAATTTTATGCTTTGCTCTAGCCCTAAATGTAGCTGTAACATCATACCTTTCCCTAACCCTAATGCTAATCCTAATCCTAGCCCTAAACCTAGGCCGAAACCTACCACTAACCATAGCTCTAATCTAGCCCCAACCCTAAACCTAACACTATCCCTAGCCCTAAGACTAACTCTAACTCTCACCCTAGTCCTATCCCTAGTTCTAAACCTATCCCATACCATAACCCAATCCCTATCCCTATCACTAGCCCCAACCCTAGCTCTAACCTTCACCCTAGCCCCAAACCTGGATCTAACCCTAACCTTAAGCCTAAAGCTCACTCTAACACTAACCCTAACCCTAATATTAATTGGAAATCTAGCCATAACAGTACCCTAGCCATAACCCTAACCCTAACCCTTAACCTAAACCAAACCCTAACCCTACACCTAGCCCTAAATGTAGCCCTAATTTGAGTCCTAACCCTAACCCTAACCCTAGAAGTAACTTGACCATTACTTGGACCCTAACAGTAACCCTAGCTCTAAACATTGACCTAATGTTAACCCTAGAACTAGCCCTAAATGGAATCCTAGTGCTTTCATTAGCTGTAGCCCTAATGCTAACATAAATCCTAGCCTTCTTCTGAGCCCTAAACCTAAGTTTAACCCTAAACCTAACCCTAACCCTAACCCTGACCCTAACTCTACCTCTAACCCTATCCCTTACCCTAAGCCAAACCCTTACCCTAATGCTACCTTAGTCCTAACCATAATCCTTAGCCTACCTCAAACCCTATCTCTATTACTATTCATAACCATAGCCCTCATTCTAGCTCTAACCCTAACTCTAACCCTGACCCTTATTCTGACCCTAACACTAACCCTAGGTCTAAACCTGACACTAACCCTAAAGCGAACCCTAACCCTACCCCAACCAGTAAACCTATACCTAAACCTAACAGTAACACTAGCACTAGGCCAAAACTAATCCTAAATAAAGTCATAAATCTAGCCTTAACCCTAAGCAAAAACCTAGCACTAGCCCTAACAATAACCGTTAACCTAACATAATGACTAACTCTATCCCTAGACCAACGCTAGTCTTAAATCGGGCCCTCACCCTAAACCTAACCCTAAACTGAACAATGACAATTACCCTAAAACAAACCATAGCTCTAAATCTTATCCTAACCCAAAACCTAACTAGAACACTAGACTTATCCATAACCCTAATCCTAAAACTAGCCATAACCATATCCAAGCTCTTACATTACCCATAGCCCTAATGCTAGCCATAAACCTCACACAAAACATAGCCCTTATCCTAGCCCTAAACCTAGCCCTTATTGTAACCCTAACCATAAGCCTAGACCTAACCCTAACCCTAACCCTCGCCCTAACCCTAATTCTAGCTCAAACTCCAACCTTAATCTAAATATAACCCTAACCCTAACCCTAACATTAGCCCAGACTCTAACCCTAAACCTCATGTTAGCCCTAATCCTAGCTCAAATGCTAACACTTACCCCAAACTTAACCCTGACACTAAACCTAGGCCTAAACCTAACCCTAGTCTTAATTCTAACCATAACCCTAGCCCTAACCTTAGTGCTAATCCTATACATTACTCAAAGGTAAGCCTAAACCAAAGGCTAAACCTAGGCCTAATGCTAACACTATTGCTAACACTAACCCTATTCATTACCCTAAACCTAACCTGAACCTTAAACCTAACTCTATCAATTACCGTAACCCAAATCCTAACCCTATCCCTAATGCTAATTCAAGCCTTAACTCTAAATCTTAACCTAAACCAAACCCTACTCAAACCCTGACCCTAATAATACACCTAGCTTTAAACCTGACCCTTAACCTAAACCTAACTCTTACACTAGAGCTAGCCATAACCTAACCCTAAAACTAACCATAACCATAAACCCAGACCTGACATTAGCCCCAACCCTAATCCTAAGCCTAACCCTAACACAAACACTAGTCCTCTTCCTAGGCCTATACCCAGCCTTAATCCTAACCGAAACCTTAACTCTAGCCCTATCTCTAATTTTAACTCTTGCCCTAGACCTGAACTTAGGTATAAACCCATCCTTTCCCCCATCCCTATCACTAACCCTAACCTGAACACTAAACATACCTCTAGCCCTAATTATAGGCCTAACCCTAACACTAACCCTAGCACTAATCCTAGCCCTAATTTAGCCCTAACCCTAACTCTACCCCTAACCTTGGCCTAAGACTAACTCTAACTCTCCCCCAGCTTTATTTCTAGTTCTAACCCTATCCATTACAATAAACCTAACAGAAGCCCTAACCTTAGCCCTAACCCTAGCCCTAGACCCTACCATAGATCTAACCCTAACTCTACATTTGACCCTAACCCTAAGCCTAATCCTCAACCTACCACCATACCTAACACTATCGCTAATCCTAAAACTAGGCATAACCCTAGCCTTATCCCTTAAATAAAACAGAGCCATTATCCTAACCCTAAATGTTAACCTAAACCAAACCCTAACCCTAAACCTAGCCATAATTTATGTCCTAGTCCTAAAATTAACACTGACTCTGACTTATATTTGAACACTAACCTTAGTTCTAAATATCACACTAACTCTAAAGGTAGCGCTAACACTAGATCTAGACCAAATACTAACTCTAATCATAACCGTAGTTCTTATATTGGCCATAGCCCTAACCCTATCTCTAAACATAACAGAAAAAGTAGCCCTAATCTGAGCCCTAAACGTAGAAGTAAACCTAAACCTAAACCTAGCCTTATCCCTAATCCTAACCCTAAACCTAGCCCTAACCCTAGCTCTAATTCTATCACTTACCCTAAGCCAAACCCTATCCATAATGCTAACCTTAGTCCTAATCCTAATCCATAGCCTTATCCAAACCCTAACCCAATTACTATTCCTAATTCTAGCCCTCATTCTAGCTCTAACCCTAACTCAAATCCTTACCCTAACACAAACCCTCAGTGTAAATCTGACCCTAACCCTAAAACTAGCCATACCAGTAAACATATACCTAAACCTAACCCCAACACTAGCCCTAGACCTAAACCTAATTCTAAATATAGCCATAACTCTAGACCTAGACATAAAAAACCCTGAGCCCTAGCCCTAACACAATCCTTAACCTAAAGAAAATACTAACCCCATCCCTAGACCTAGCTCTAGTCCTAATTCAAGCTTTCACCTTAAACCTAACTCTAACCTGAACACTGACCCTAACACTAACACTAAACCTAGCTCTCAACCTTAACCTAACCCAAAACCTAAACCTAACACTAGACATAGCCAAACTCTAACCCTAAAACTAGCTCTAATCAGAACCCTAGATCTTACATTACACATATCCTTAACCCTGGGCCTAAACTTAACACAAAACCTAGCCCTAATCTGAGGCCTAAACCTACCCTAAGCATAACCATAATCCTAAATGTAGCCCTAACCCTAACCCTCGCCTTATACATAACCTTAGCTCAAAGTCTAACCCTTAGCCTAAACATAACCCTAGCCCTATTCCTAAACATAAACCTAACCTTAACCCTAATCCTAACCTTAACCCTAGTTCTAACACTAGCTCTAATCCTAACATTACCCTAATCCTAACCCTAACCCTAATGATAACCCTAGCCCTAAACCTAACCCTATCCCTAACCCTAATCATAAACCTAATCCTCGACCTAACCCTAAACCTAACCCATAAACTTAGCCCTAACCTTTACCATAAATCAAAACTAAACCTATCCCTACACCTAAATTTAACCATAACCTAAACTTAACCCTAAAACTAGTCTTACATCTAATCCAACACATTAATCTAAAACTAACCCTAACCCTAATGAAACCCTAGCCCTAAACCCAGCCCTAACCCTAACCATAACCATAACCCTAACCCAGACCTAACACTAAACCTAACAATCCCTGTAGCCCTAACCATAGCTTAATCCTTAACCCTTATCCTAATCCTAACACTAGCCCTAGCCCTAACCATAACACTAACTCAACCCTAATCCTAACACTAAACCTAGCCCTAATTCTAGCCCTAATTTAACCCTATTTCTAACCCTAACCCTAACCCTAGAATTAAGACTAACTATAATTCTCACACAAGACCTATCCCTACTTTTAACCCTATCCCTTACCGTAACCCTAACCCAAGCTCTAACCCTGGTCATAACTCTTGCACTATCCTTGGCCCTAGCACTAACTATAGATTGAAACATATCTCTAAAACTAACCCTAAACCAATGCCTCAGCCTAACCTTAAAACTAGCTCTAATTCTAATGCTAATCCTAAAATTAGCCCTAACCCTAGCCCTAGCCCTAAAACAAAACCGAACCATACCCCTAACAGTAACCCTTACCCTAGTCCAAACCCTAACCCTACACCAGCCCTAAACCTATCCCCAATTTGAAACCTAATCCTAACCCTAAACATAACCATGACCCTGACTCATATCCAAACACTAAACCTAGCTCCAAACATCACCCTAACCTTAAACCTAACCCTAACACTAGACCTAGCCCTAAACCTAACCCTAAAACTAACCCTAATCTTAACCCTAGTCCTTACAATAGCTGTAACCATAGCAATAGCCCTAACCCTAATACAAAACTAGCCCTAATCCAAGCCCTAACACGAGCTTTAACCCTAAACCTAACCCTAACCCTGGTCCTAACCCTAGCTCTAACACTCTCCCTTACCTAACCCTAACCATCACCCTAATGCTAACCATATTCTTAGCACTAATCCTTAGCCTAACCAAAATCCTAACTCTAGAACTAGTCCTAACCCTAGCCTTCATTCTAGATCTAACCATTACCCAAACCCTAACTCTACACCTGACCGTTATTCTGACCTAACACTAATCTTAGGTGTAAATTTAAACCTAACCCTAAACCAAACCCTAACACTAGCGCTACTGGTAACCCTATACCTAAACCTAACCCTAATACTAGCCCTAGACCTAAACATAATCCTAAATCTAGCCATAACTATAGCTCTAGACCTAAATACAAACTAGACCTCGCCTTTACAATAACCCTTAACCTAACCCAAACTCTAACCCTACCTCTAGACCTAACCCAAGTCTTAATTCTGGCTTTAACCCTAACCATTACTCTACCCACACACCGTCCCTGAAACTAACACTAACTCTAATTCTAAACTTCACCCTAACCCTAAAACTAACCCTAAAACTACACCTAGCCCTAGCATTAACCATAAAACTAGTATTAATCTTTACACTAGTTCTTACATTAGCCATAGCCCTAACCTATCGCAACCAAGCCCTAATCCAAGCCCTACCTTAGCTTTAACCATAAAGATAACCCTAACAATAACCCTAGCCCTAACCATAACCCTAAGTCTAACCCTAGACCTAATCCTAACCATAACTTTAGCCCTAACCCTAGCTCTAACCCTATTCATTACCCTAAGATAACTATAATCCTTATGCTAACCTTAGGCAGAACCCTAATCCTAGCACTAGCCATAAATCTAACCCTAAAACTATCCCTAACCATACCCTAGACCTGATATTAGCCCTAGCTCTAATCCTAGTCCTAACCCCAATACAAAACTTAACCCACATCCTAGCCATGAACCTCACCTTAATCATAACCCTAACCCTAACGTGAACTCTAACCTTAATCCTAATTCTCACCCTAGTCCTAAAACTAGCTATATTCCCATCCCTTACCCTAAACCTAACCCAAACCCTAAACCTAACACTAACCATAGCCCTAACCCTAGGCCTAACCCTAACACTAACCCTAGCCCTAACACTAACCATAGTCCTAATCCAAGCCCTAATTTAGCCCTGTCCCTAACCTTAACCCTAGCCCTAAGACTAACTCTAACTCTCACACTAGCCCTATACCTAGTTCTAATCCTATACCTTACCATCACCATACACCTAGCCCTAAACGTAGCCCTTCCCTAGCCCTATACTTAGCCCTATCTCAAACCTAGATCTAAACCTAACTCTAAATTTAACCCTAACTCTAAGACTAAGTCTAGCCATAACTCTACTCCTATCCCTATTCCTTAAACTAAGCCTAAATCTCACACTAGCTCTAACCCTAAGACTAATCTTAAAACTAGCCCTAACCCTACCCCTAGCCCTAAAACAAAACCAAGTCATAGCCCTAATCTTAACCCTTAACCTAAACCAAACCCTAACCTTACACCTAGCCCTAACCCTATCCCTAATTATAGTCTAACCCTAACCTGAAAACTAACCCTGAACCAGACTCTGACCCTAACACTAATCCTGGCTCTAAACATCATAATCACTGTAAACCTAACCTTAACACTAGACCCAGGCCTAACTCTAACTTACTCATAAACCTACTTCATACATTAGCGGTAGCCTTAACCCTAGCCCTAAAGTAACCCAAAACCTAGCCTTATTCTGAGTCCTAAACTTAGCTTTAAGCCTAAACTTAAACGTAACACTAATCCAAACACTAGCCCTAATCTTATATACAACCCTAACCCTAACCTTAGGGCTAATCCTATTCATTACCCTAATGATAACCCTAACCCTTCTGATAACCCTAGGCTTAACCCTAAACCTATAAATTATACAAAACCAAACCTAAACCCTAAACCTAACACTGTCAATACCGTAACCCTAAATCTAACACTATTTCGAGCCCTGCACCTAAACACTAACTTAACCTAAACCCTAATCCTGACCCTGATTCTAAAATTAACCCTAGATCTAAACCTGACTCCAACTAAAACCTAACCATTATGCTGGACCAAGCCATAAACCTAACACTAAATCTTTCCCTAACTGTAATCCTAGACCTGACATTAGCCATAGCCCTTATACTATCCCTAACTCTAAAACTAATCCTAGTCCTCATCGTAGCCCTAAACATAGCCTTAATCATAACCTAACCCTAACCCTAATACTAACCTTCACCCTTACCCTAAACCTAGCTATATCCACATCCTTACCCTAAACTAAACCCTAACTCTAACCCTAACCCTAATGATAACCCTTGCCTTATTCTTAGCCCTAGCACTAACCCTAGATCAAAACCTAACTCTAAATCTAATCCTCGATGCCTAAGCCTAATCCTAAAACTAGACCTAACCCTAGCCGTAACATAACCGTAGCCATAATTTAGCCCTATCCCTACACCTAATCCTAACCCAGCCCTAAGACTAACTCTAACTCTCACACTAGCCCTATCACTCATTCTAACCCTGTCTGTTACTGTAACCCTAACCCTAGCCTTAACCCTAGTGATAACCCTTGCCCTATTCTTATTTCTAGCACTAACTTTAGGCAAAATGTAACTCTAAATCTAGCCCTAACCCAAAGCCTAAGCCTAACCCTAACACTAGCCCAAACCATACACTAATTCTAAAATGAGTCCTAACCCTAGCCCTAGCCCTAAAACAAAACCGAGCCATAGCTCTAACACTAACCTTACACCGAGACCTAACCCTAGCTCTAATTTGAGTTTGAAACTGAACCCTAAAAACTAACCCTGAACCTGACACTGACCCTAACACTTCTATCTCTAAACATCACCCTAACCCTAAACCTAAGCCTAACACTAAACCTAGCACTAAAATCCTAAAACTAGCCCTAATTGTAAACCTAGTACTTACATTAGCTGCAACCCTAACCCTAGTCCTAACATAACCCAAAACCTAGCCCTAATCGAGCCCTAACCCTAGCTTTAAACCTAACATAAGCCTAACACTAGCTCTAATTATAACCATAGCTCTCGCCTTAAACTGATCTCTAACTCTATCCAGTACCATAACCATAACTCTAACCATAATGATAACCCTAGGCATAAACCTAACCCTATCCCGAATTCTAACCCTTCCATTACCCTAAACCTAACCTGAATCCTAAACCTGACCCTATCATTACCCTAACCCTAATCCTAAAACTAATTCAAGCCTGAACTTGAAACCTTAACCTATCCCAAACCCCAACCCAGACCTTGACCCTAATAATACCCCTAGCTCTAAACTTGACCATAACCCAACACCTAATGCTAAGCCTAAACGTAGCCATAAAACTAATCCTAAAAGTATCTTTCACTGTAATTCTGGTCCTGAAATTAGCCCAAGCCCTAATCCTAGCCCTAACACTAAAAACACACCTAGCCCTCATCCTAGCCCTAAACCTAGCCTTAATCATAACCCTAAATCTAGCCATACACTTAACCCTAATTCTAACCCTCACCCTACCTCTAAAACTAACTATAATGTCATCCCTTACCCTAAATTTAAACCTAACCCTAACCCTAACCCTTAGCTTAAGCTAAACACAAAACCTAGCCCTAATCCTAGCCCTAATTTAGCTCTAACTCTAACCCTATCCTAACCCTAGCCCTAAGACTAACTCTAACTATTGCCCTAGCCCTATCCTTAGTT
The DNA here is from genome assembly GCF_045843805.1 of Urocitellus parryii. Taxonomy (NCBI): domain Eukaryota; kingdom Metazoa; phylum Chordata; class Mammalia; order Rodentia; family Sciuridae; genus Urocitellus; species Urocitellus parryii. The sequence continues at coordinate 127,162,458 of NC_135536.1, forward strand.
CTATCCCTATCTGCTACTGTAAACCTAACACTAGCCCCAACACTTACCCTAAAGTTAGACCCAGCCCCGACCCTAACTCTAAATCTAACCTTAAATCTAAGCCTAAGTCTAACACTAACACTAGCCCTAACCCTAATGGTTATCAAATCTAGCCCTAACCCTAATCCTAGCAGTGAACCAAAACTGAACAATAGCCCTAACCCTAAACCTTAACTTAAACCAAACACTAACACTACACCTAGACCTAAACTTAGCCCTAATTCGAGTCCTAAGCCTCACCTTAAAACTAATCCTGATGCTGACTCATATCCTAACACTCACCCAGGTCTAAACACCGCCCTAAACTCAAACCAAACAGTAACATTAACAATAGCCCTAATTCAAGTCTTAATGTTAACCCTAAAACTAACCCTGACCCTGACTTCTATCCTAACAAGAACCGTAGCTATAAATATTACCCTAACCTTAAACCTAACCCTAGCACTCAACCTACCCCTAACCCTAACCCTAAAACTAACCCTAATGGTAACCCTAGTTCTTTCATTAGCCATTGCCCCAATCCTAGTCCTAACCCTAACACAAAAACTAGTCCTAAACCAAGCCCTAAACCTAGCTTTAAATCTAACTCTAACCATAACCACAGCCCTAATCCTAGATCTAAATAAATCCCTTACCCTAAGTGAAACCCTAAACCTATGAGTAACCCTAGACCTATCCCTAGTCCTTAGACTAACCAAAACCCTAACCCTATTAATAGTCCTAACCCTAGCCTTCATTTTATCTCTAACACTATCCCAAACCCTAACCCTAACCCTGACCCTTATTCTGACCCTAACACTAAACCTAAGTCTAACCCTAACCCCAACCTTAACCCCAAATTAACCATGATCCTATCCCTAGACCTAACTCTGAACGTAACTCTCAGCCTAGCCCTAATCATATCTCATAACCTAACCATTACGCTAAACATAACCCTAAACCTAATCCTAGTTCTAACCCTCATCTTAACCCTAAAACAAGACCTAATCCTAACCATAACCCTAGCCCTAACCTAAAATCTAACTATATCCATTATGCTAAAAATAACCCTTACCATAATGCTAACCCTAGGCTTAACCCTAACCCTATCACTTTCCCCAAACCTATCAATTACCCTAAACCTACCCTGAACCCTAAACCTAACCCAATCATTACACTAACTCTAACCCTAATGCTAATTCGAGCCCTAACCTAACCTCAAACCTAAACCAAACCCTAACACTGACTATGAACCTAATAATTTCCCTAGTTCTAAACCTGACTCTTACCCTACCTAACCCTTACACTAGACCTAGACATAAACCTAACACTAAAACTATTCCTAACCTTAACCATAGACCTGATATTAACCCTAGCCATAATCCTAGACCTACCCCTAACACAAACCCTATCCCTTATCCTAGCCCTAAACATAGCATTAATTTTAACCCTAACCCAAACCCTAGGCCTAATCTTAGCCCTAATTTAGCCCTATCCCTAACCCTAACCCTAACTGTAGCCCAAAGACTATCCCTAACTCTCACTCTAACTCTAACCCTAGTTCTAACTCTATCCCTTACTATAACCCTAATTCTAGACCTAACCCTTGGTGTAGCCTTATCCCTATTCATAGCCCTGGCCATAAACCTAGATCTAAACCTATCTCTAAATCTAACCCTAACCCCTAAGCCTAAACCTAAACCTAACACTAGCCCTAACGCTAATGCTAATCCTAAAACTAGCTCTAACCCTAAACAAACCGAGTCATAACCATAACCCTAACCTTAACCTAAACCAAACCCTAACCCTACACCTAGCCCTAACAATATCCCTAATTCTAGTCCTAACCCTAACCCGAAAACTAACCCTGACCCTGACTCTGAACCTAACACTAACCCTGGCTCTAAATATCATCATTACCATAAAACTCAACCTAACAGTAGACTTAGCCCTAACCCTAACCCCATAACTAGCGTTAATTATAATCCTACTTCATACATTAGCCCTATCCCTAATCTTAACCCAAAACCTAGCCTTAATCCGAGTCCTAAACCTAGCTTTAACCCTAAACTTATACCTAACCTTAACCCAAAACTAGCCCTAATCCTATACATAACCCTAGCCCTAACCTTAGGTCTAAACCTATCCATTACCCTAACAATAACCCTAACCCTTAAGCTAACCCTAGGCTTAACCCTAACCCTATTTATTACACTAAACCAAACCTAAACCCTAAAACTAACCCTGTCATTACTCTAAACCTAAACCCTAACCTAACCCAAACACTAATCCTGACCCTGACCCTAAAAATAACCCTAGATGCCGGGTTTCTGTTCTCGCAACTAAAAGACTCAGGGGTCACTCTAGTTAAACTGGGCTAACTGGGATGTACGAAATAACCACACAAGAGACACAAATACCTTTTTCTTTGGGGTTGCTGTGACGGCTCGTCTGACCTCAAGGGTCTGCAGAAAGAGAGAGAGAGAGAGAGAGAGAGAGAGAGAGAGAGAGAGAGAGAGAGAGCATGTGCTGACCCCTTTTATTGAGGAGAAGCTATTCAAATGAGGCAAGGGGTCAGGTTTCAGGGGGCTTCATGATGTCCACTGTCAGCAGGTTGACTGAAACCTGGGTAGGCCACACCCAAGGGCACAGGAAGAGGAGGGGACACACACAATGCACTTCCATGGAAGATTCTATCCTAAACAGGGAAAGGGGTTATATTACAAAGGAACAGGTGAGCATAGCTTCATCCATGGGGCGTAGCAAGACACACCCATTTCTGTGTCTGAGTGTCTCAGCACCCAGTTGGGGAGTGTAACTCAGTCACCCATAAGGTTGGCCTCCCACACCTAGTTATATACCTGAATCTTACCCTAAACCTAATCCTTACACTGGACCAAGCCATAAACCTAACACTAAATCTAGCCCTAACTATAATCCTAGACCTGACATTAGCCCTAGCCCTAATACTATCCCTAACCCTAACACAAACCCTAAACCTCATCCGAGCCATAAACCTAGCCTTGAACATAACCCTAACACTACGACTAACCCTTGCCCTAGCCCTAAACCTAGCCAAAACCACATCTCTTACCCTAAACATAACCCTAACTCTAACCCTAAATCTTGTCGTCACAATTGCCCTATCCTTAGCCCTAGCTTTAACACTAGATTGAAACCTAACTTTAAATCTAACCCTAACTCGATGCCTAAGCCTAAAACTAGCCCTAACCCTGATGCTAATTCTAAAACTAGCCTTAACCCTAGCCCTCTCACTAACCCTAGCAGTAAATTAGCCCTATCCCTAACACTAACCCTAACTCTAGCCTATCCCTAATCCTTAGGCTAACCAAAACACTAACCCTATTAATAGCCCTTACCCTTGCCCTCATTCTAGATCTAACCCTATCCAAAACCCTAACACTATCCCTGATCATTTTACTGATGCTATCACTAATCCTAGGTCTAATCCTAACCCTAACCCTAACCCAAAACCTACCGTAATCCTATCCCTAGATTTAATCCTGTACCCAACTCTCAGCTGAGCCCTAACCATAGCTTAGAACCTAACCTTACACTAAACATAACCTTAACCTAACCCTAGTTCTAACCCTCACCCTAACCCTAGATCAAGACCTAATCCTAACCATAACTATAGCCCTAATCTTAAGTCTAACTGTATCATTACCCTAAACATAACCCTTAACCTAATGCTAAACCTAGGCCTAACCCTAAACATATCACTATCCCCAAACTTATCAATTACCCTAAAACTACTCTGAACCCTAGACCTAATCCAATCATTACCCTAACCCTAAACCTAATGCTAACTCAAGCCCTAACCTTAAACTCAAACCTAAACCAAACCCTAACACTGACACTGACCCTAATAATTCCCCCTAGCTCTAAACCTCACTCTTACCCTATACCTAACCCTTACACTAGACCTAGCCATAAATCTAACCCTAAAACTATCCCTAAGCATAACCCTAGACCTGATATTAGCCTTAGCCAAGATACTAGCCCTAACCCTAACACAAACCTTAGCCCTTATCTTAGCCCTAAACATAGCCTTACTTATAACCCTTATCATAACCCTAGAGATAACCCTAACACTAACCCTAGCCCTAATATTAGACCTAATTTAGCCCTATCCCTAACCTTAACCCTAACCCTAGACAAAGACTAACTCTAACTCTCACCTTTGTTCTAACCCTAGTTCTAACCCTATACTTTACTGGAACCCTAATCCTAGCCCAAACCATAGGTCTAACACTAGCCCTATTCAAAGCCCTAGCAGCAACACTAGATCTAAACCTAATTCTAAATCTAACTCTAATCATTAGCCTAAACCTAAACCTAACACTAGCCCTAACCCTAAGGCTAATCCTAAAACTATCACTAACCCTAGCCCTAAAAGAAAACCAAGCCATAGACCTAACCCTAACCCCTAATATAAACTAAGCCCTAACCCTACAGTTAGCCATAACTCTAGCTCTAATTCGAGTTATAAGCCAAACCCTAAAACTAACCTCGACCCTGACTCTGACCTTAACACTAACCCTAGCTCTAAACATCAACCTAACCCTATACCTAAAACTAACAATAGACCTAGCCTTAACCCTGACCCTAAAATTACCCCTACTTGCAACCCTGGTACTTACATTAGCCGTAACCCTAAATCTAGCCTTAACTTAACCCAAAACTTAGCCTTATTCCAAGCCCTATCCATAGGTTTACCCCAACCCTAACCCTATCAATAATCGTAACAATAACCCTAGCCATACCCCTATCTCTAAGCCTATCCATTAACCTAACCATAACCCTAACTCTAAAGCTAAACCTGGGCCTAAACCTAAACTTATCCCTAATCTTAACCCTATAAATTACCCTAAACCTAACCTAAAACATAAACCTAACACTATCTTTACCTAATTCTGATTCTAATGCTAATTCAAGCCCTAACATTAAACCTTAACCTATCCAAAACACTAATCACCACCCTGACCCTAATAGTACACTTAGCTTGAAACCTGACCCTAACCCTAAACCTAACGCTTACACTAGACGTAGCCATACCTAACCCTAAAACTATTTTTAACCATAACACTAGAGCAGAAATTAGGCCTAGCTGTAATCCTAGCACTAAACCTAAGCTTAATCCTAATCTGAACCATAACCCGAGCCCTAACCCTAATTCTATTTCTCGTCCTAGACCTAAACCTATCTATAATCTCATCCTGGACCCCAAAACTAACCATAACCCTAAACCTAACCCTAATGCTCGCCCTAAACCTAGGCCTAACACAAAGCCTAGTGCTAATCCTAGCCTTTATTTAATCCTAACATAACCCTAAACCTAGCCATAAGACTAACTCTAACTCTTGCCCTAGCCCTAGTTCTATTCTTAGTCTTATTCCTAATCCTAGATCTAAGCCTAAGTCTAAATCTAAACCTAACTCTAAATTTAACTCTAAAAATAAGTCTCAACCAAAACCTAACACTACCCCTAACCATAACGCTAATCCTAAAACTTGCCCTATCCCTAGCCCTAGCCGTAAACCAAAACCAAGCCATAACCCTAATCCTAACCCTTAACCTAAATTAAACCCTAACTCTACAACTAAACCTAAAACTAACTCTAAAACTAACCCTGGCCCTGTCACTGACCCTAACACTAATCCTAGCTCTAAACATCACCCTAACCTTAAATTAACCCTAACACTATATCTAGCCTTAACCTAAAACGAAAACTAGCCTTAATTATAACCCTAGTTCATACATTAGTCATTGTCCTAACTGTAGCCCTAACCCTAACACAAATTCTACCCCTAATTCGAGCCCTAAACCTATCTTTAACCCTAATACTAGCCCTAACCCTAAACCTAACTCTAACCCTATTCCTTACACTAAGCCAAACCCTAATCCAAATGCTAACACTAGTCCTAATCCTAATTCTTAGCCTAACTTAAACTCTAACCATAATACTCATCTTAACCCTAGCCCTCATTCTACCTCTAAACCTAACCCTGACCCTCATCTGACACTAACAGTAACCCTAGGTCTAAACTTGATCCTAACCCTAAACCAAACCCTAACACTAGCCCTAATGGTAACCCTATACCTATATGTAAGCCTTACACTAGACCTAGATCCAAAACTAATCCTAAATATTGCTATAATTCTAGTCCTAGACCTAAACCAAAACCTAGTACTAGCCCTAACAATAACCCTTAACCTAAACCGAACACTTACCCTACCCCTAGACCTAAACCTAGCCCTAATTCTGGCTCTAACTCTAAAGCCCACCCTATTTCAAAAACTCACCCTGATTCTAACACTGAACCTAGCTTTAAACCTGACACTAACCCAAAACCTAGACCTAACATTAGACCTAGCCATAACCCTAACCCTAAAACTACCCCTAAACATAACCTTAGATGTTACATTGCCAATAGTCCTAACCCTAGCCCTAAACCTAACACAAAACCTAGCCCTAATCCTAGGCCTAAACTTAGCTCTAAGCATAACTCTCATCCTAAACCTAGCCCTAAACCTTGCCCTAACCTAAGCCTCGCCTTAGACCTAATCCTAGCTCAAAGCCTAACCTTTACACTAAACATAACCCTAGCTCTATCCTAAACCCTAACCCTAACCCTAGCCCTAATTAAAACCCTATCCCTAACTCTAAACCTAACTCTAACCATAAATGTAAACCTAGACCTAAACCTAAACCTAACCCTTGCCCAAGCCCTAACCCTAGGTCCAAACTAACCCTTATCATAACTTAACCATAACACTAGCCCTAAACCTAACACTTACCCTAACCCTAAAACTTACTCTAAATCACACCCTAGCCCTGTACTTAAACCTAGCCCTAATCTTAGACTTAATCAAAACCATAAACTAGCCCTAACCCTAGCTCTAAACCTATCCATTACACTAAACATAACTCTAACCCTAATGCTAACCCTAACCCGATCACTAAACCTAACCCATCCATTACCCTAAACCTTAACTGAAACCTAAACTAAACCCTATCCATTACCCTAACCCTAAACCTAACCCTAATACTAACTTGAGCCCTAACCCTAAACCTTTAGCTAAACCAAATGCTAACCCTGACTCTGACCCTGACCCTAATAATAACCCTAGCCCTAAAGCTGACCTTTAACCTAAACCTAACTCTTACAATAGACCTAGCCATAACCTAACCCTAAAATTATCCCTAACATTAACCCTAGACCTGATATTAGCCCTAGACCCAGTCCTAGCCATAACCCTAATAGAAACCCTAGCCCTTAACCTAGCCCTAAACCTAGCCTTAATTCTAAATTGAACCATAACCCTAGGGCTAATCTGAATTCTAACCCTCACCCTAGCCCTAAAGCTAGCTATAACCCCACCCATTCCCCTAAACTTAACCTTAACACCAATGCTAACCTTAACTCTAGCCCAACCCCTTGGTCTAACCCCAACACTAACCCTAGCCTTAATACTAGCCCTAATTTAGCCCTAACCCCAAGACTAACCCTAGCCCTAATCCTAGCCCTAATTTAGCCCTAAACCTAACCCTAACCCTAAGACTACTACTATGACTAACTCTAATTCTTACCCTAGCTGTATCCCTAGTTCTAACCATATTCATTACCATAATCCTAACCCTCACCCTAACCCTAGCTCTAGCCCTAGCCCTAACCCTAGATCTAACCCTAACTCTAAATCTAACCCTAACTCTAAGCCTAAACCTCAACCTAACACTAGCCCTAACCCTGATGCTTATCCATAATCTATTTGTAACGGTAGCCCTAGCCCTAAAAAAAAAAAAAAAAAAAAAAAAAAAAAAAAAACCTATATCCCAATCCCTTAACCTAAACCAAACCCTAACCTAGTACTAACTTTAACCCTAATTCCAGTTCTAACCCTAACCCTAAAACTAACCCTGACTCTGACACTGACCCTAACAATAACCCTTGCTCTAAACATCTGCCTAACCCTAAACCTAACCATAACAATACACCTAGCCCTAACCCTAAATCTAGCACTAATTGTAACACTAGTTTATACATTAGCTGTAGCCCTAATCCTAGCCCTAACCAAAGCCAAACCAAGCACTAATCCGAGCCTTAACCCTAGCTTTAACCGTAACCCTAAACCTAACTGTAACCCCAAACCTAGCCCTAAATCTTACCCTAACACTAGCCAGAATTCTAACCATAAGCCTAGCCCTATCACTAGCTCTAATCTTATCCACTACCCTAACCATAACCATAAATCTAATGGTAACCCTAGGCCTAACCCTAAACTTATTCCTATTCCTAAACTATTTCATTTACCTGAACCCTAAACCTAATAACTCTCATTACCCTAACCCTAACTCTAATGCTAATTTGAGCCCTAACCCTAAACCTTAACCTAACCAAACCCCTAACTCTGGCCCTTCCTGTGATAATATACCTAGCTCTAACCCTAACCCTACCCTAAACCTAACCTTTATACTAGACCTAGCTATAAACCTAACCCTAAAACTATCCCTAACCATAATCCTAGACCTGATATTTTCCCTAGACATAATTCTAGCCCTAACCTTAACACAAACCAAACCCATAACCCTAACCCTAACCCTAGCCCTAATCCTATCCATAACCCTAGCCCTAATTTTAGCTCTAACCCTATCAATTACCCTAAACATAACCCTACATATGATGTTAACCCTAGGTCGAAGTCTAACCCTATCCATTATGCTAAATCTAACTTGAACCCTAAACCAAACTCTATCATTACACTAACCCAAACCCTAATGCTAATTTGAGCCCTAACCCTAAACCCTAACCTAAACAAAACCCTAAACCTGACCCTTACTCTAATAATACCCCTAGCTCTAAATTTGACCCTTTCCCTAAACCTAACACTTACACTAAAGATAGCCATAAACCTAACCCTAAAACTATCCCTAGTAACCCTAGACCTGACATTAGCCCTAACACTAATCCTAGCCCTAACTCTAACACAAACTCTTGACCTCATCCTAGCCTGAAACCTAGTCTTAATCATAACTGTAATGAAACCCTAGCCCTAACCCTAATTCTAACCATCACCCTAGCCCTATTCCTAGCTCTAACCCTATCACTTACAGTAAACCTACCCCTAAGCCTAAAACTAACCCTAGGCCTAAACATAATCATAAACCTAGCCTTATTACTAGACCTAATTAAGCCCTATACCTAACCAAACACTAAGCTTAGCCCTAAGACTAACTCTCACTCTCACCCTAGCCCTATTCCTAGTTCTAACCCTATCCCTTACCATAACCCTAATCCTAGCCATAAACCAAGACCTACAGTAGCCCTATCCTTATCCCTAGACCTAACCCTAGATTTAATCCTAAAACTAAATCTAAATTTAACCCTAAGCCTAAACCTAAACCTAACACTAATCCTAAATCTAATGCTAAGCCTAAAACTGGCCCTAACTATAGCCCTATCCCTAAAACAAATCTGAGCCATAGCCCTCATTTTAAAACTTCACCTAAACCAAAACTTAACCCTACACCTAGCCCAACCTAGACCTGATTCGAGTCCAAACCCTAACACTACCCCTGACATCCCCCTAATGTTATACCTAACCCTACCACTAGATGTAGTCCTATAATTAGCCCAAACCCTAATCCTATAACTAGCCCAAAATCGTAACCCTAGTCCATACATTGGCCATAACTCTAAAACTAGCCCTAATTCTAACCAAAACCTAGCCTTAATGCAAGACCTAAGCCTAGCTTAAACCATAAACCTAAACCTAACACTAGCCCTAACCCTAACCTAAAGCATAGCCCTAACCCTAGCTCTAATCCTATCCCTTACCCTGAGCTAACCCTAACCCTAATGCTAACACTAGGCCTAACCCTAATCCTTAGCCTAGCCCAAACCCTAACCCTATTACTAGTCCTAATCCTAGCCCTCATTCTAGCTCTAACCATAAACCAAACCATAACCCAAACCCTAACCCTAAGCCTGACCCTTATTCTAACCCTAACTACCTGGCCCCAATCTGAGCACTAACCATATGTCTAAACCTGACCCTAACCATAAACCGAACCCTAACACTAGAACTAGCAATAAACCTATACCTAAACCTAACCCTAACACTAGCCTAGACCTAAACCTAATCCTAAATCTAGCCATATATCTAGCCCTAGACCTAAATAGAAACCTAGCCCTATCCCTAATGATAAACCTTAAGCCAACACAAACATTAACCTTACTCCTAGACCTAACTCTAGTGATAATTCTGGGTTTAACCCTAGCCCTAACTATAACCCGAACACTGACCCTGACCCTAACACTAACCCTAGCTCTAAACATCACTCTAATTCTAACCCTAACCCAACACTGACCTAGTTGTGACACTTACCCAAAAAGTAGCCCTAATCATAACCCCAGTTCATACATTAGTTGTAGGCCTAACACTAGCCCCAACCTAACCCAAAACCTGGCCCTAATCTGAGTGCTAACCCTAGTTTTAATCCTAACCCTAAAACTAGCCCTAAATCATACACTAACCCTAGCTCTAACCCTAGCTCTTACCCTAACCCTAATGCTAAACCTAGTCCTAAACCTAATCCATAGCCTAACCCAAACCCTACCCTATTACTAGTCCTAACTCTAATCTTTGTTCTAGCTCTAAATCTAACCCAAACACAAACCCTAACCCTGACACTTATTCTGACCCTATCACTAACTGTAGGTCTAAACCTGACCCTATCCCGAAACTGAACCCTAACATTACCCCTACCAGTAAACCCATACTTAAACATAAACCTAACACTATCCCAAGACTTAAACCTAATCTTAAATCTAGCTGTATCTCTAGACCTAGACCTGAACAACAACCTAGCCCTAACAATAACCCTTAACCTAACCCAAACACTAACCCTACCCCTAGACCTAACCCTAGTCCTAATTCTGGCACTAACCCCAACACTAACTCTAACCTGAACACTGGCCCTGACCTTAACATAATCCTAGCTCCAAAGCTCATTATAACCCAAAACCTAATCCAAACACTAGACCTAGCCATAACCCTAACCCTAAAAGTAGCCCTAATCATAAACCTAGCTGTTATGTTACCCATGACCCTAACACTAGGCCTAAACTAACACAAAACCTAGCCCTATCCTAGGCCTGAACATAGCCCTAATTGTAACCCTAAACCTAACCCTAGCCCTAACCCTAACCCTAAGCTTCGCTTTAGACCCGACCCTAAAAATATACCTTACTCTTAACCTGGCCCTTACCCTAAACCTAACATTAGACCTAGCCATGAACCTAACCCTATAACTATCCCTAACTGTAACCCGAAACTTGATGTTATCCCTATACCTCAAACTTTAGCCCTAACCCTAACACAAACCCTATCCCTCATCCTAACCCCAAATCTAGCCTTAATCCTAACACAAACCTAACCCTAGAACTAAACTAATTCTAATCATCACCATAGCCCTAAACCTAGCTATAACCCAATCCTTTCCCCTAAACCTAACCCTAAACCTAATTCTAAACATAGCCCCAACCCTAGGCCTAACCCTAACATCAATTTTAGACATATTCTTAGCCCTAATTTAGCACTAAACTTAACTCTAACCCTAGTCTTAAGACTAACGCTAACTATCATTCTAGCTCTATTCCTAGTTCTAACCCTATCCCTTACCATAACCCAAACACCAGACCTAACCTTAGCCATAAGCCTAGTCATAGCCATAGCCCTAGAATTAACCTTAACTCTAAATGAACCCATAAGCCTAAACTCACCCTATCACTAGCAATAATACTAACATTAATCGTAAAACTACCCTTAACTTTAACCTTAGCCCTAAAACATAACGAGCCATAGCACTAACCCTCACCCTTAACCTAAGCCAAATCATAACCCTACATCTAGCCCTAAGCCTAGCCCTAATTCAAGTCCTATCCCCAACCCTAAAACTAACCCTGACCCTGACTCTGAACCTAACACTAACCCTAGCTCAAAACATCATCCTAAACTTAAACCTAACCATAAAACTAGACTAAGCCCTAATAGTAACCCTAAAATTAGCCCTAATTATAACCCTAGTTCTTACATTAGCTGTATCCTTAACACTAGACCTAATGTAACCCAAAATCTAGCCCTAATGCGAGCCCCAAGCCTAGCTTTAACCCTAACTCTAAACCTAAACCAAGTCCTAACCCTTACCCTAAACCTAACTTTAATCCTTGCACTAATCCTAAACCTAACACTAACCTTAACTCTAACACTAACTCTAACCCTATCCCTAATCCTGGCTCTAACCCTATCCATTACCCTAACGCAAACCCTAATCCTAACCCTAATGCTAACCCTCAGCCTAACACTAACACATTCATTAACCCTAACCTATCCATTACCCTAAACATAACCCTAACCCTAAACCTAACCAAACACTAAACCTAGATGTAACACTAACCCTAAAAGTAGCCCTAATTGTAACCCTAGTTCTTACATTAGCCGTAGCCCTAAAGCTAACACAAAACCTAGCCTAGCCCTAATCCAAGCTCTAACCCTAGCTTTAACCCTAACCCTAAACCTAACCCTAGCTTTAACCCTAACCCTAACCCTAGCTCTAACACTAGTGCTAATCCTATCCCTTACCCTACGCCAAACTCTCACCCTAAAGCTACCCTAGTCCTAAACCTAATTCTTAGCCTAACCCAAAACCTAACTCTATAGTCCTAACCCTAACCCTCAATCTAGCTCTATCACTATCCCAAACCCTAACCCTAATCCTGACTCTTATTCTGACCCTAACACTAACCATAGGTTTAAACCTGACCCTAACCCTAAACCAGCCCCTAACTTTGGCACTATTGTAACCCTATACCTAAACCTAACCCTAACACTAGACCTGGACTTACACTTAATCCTTAATCTAGTGATAACTCTAGGCCTAGCAAAACAACAACAACAGCAACAGCAACAACAACAACAAAAAAAACAAAACAAAACAACAAAAAACAAAACGAAAACAACTTAACCCTAGCCCTAATAATAACCCTTAACCTAACCCAAACACTAACCCTACCCCTAGACCAAACCCTAGTCCTAATGCTGGACCAAACAATAAACCTAACACTAACCCAAACACTGACCCTTACCCTAACACAAACCCTAGCTCTAAACCTTATCCTAACAAAAAAACATAGCCCTAACACTAGACCTAACCATAGCACTAACCCTGAAACTAGCCATCACCATAAGCCAAAACCTACCTCTAACTCTATCCATTACCCTAACCCTAACCCTAATGCTAACCCTAGCCCTAACCCTCACACTGACTCTAATCATAATCCTCGTCCTAGTCCAAACACTAGCTCAATCTCTAACCCTTAAACTTAACCTAACCTCAACACTAATTCATGCCTTAAACCTAAACCTAACCTTAACCCCAGCCCTAATTCTAACCTTAACCCTATCCCTAACCCTAGCTCTAAATCTACATATTACCCTAACTCTAACCCTAACCTTAATGATAACACTAGCCCTAACCCTAGCTCTAACCCAACACATTACCCTAACCCTAACCCTAACCATGATGATAACCCTAGTCTTTACCCTAAATCTACCCTAACCCTAACCCTAGACATAACCATAAATCTAACCCTTGCCATAGAGCTAACCCTTGCTCAAACCCTAACCATTACCCTAAACCTAACGCTAAACCTATCCCTAACCCTAACCTTAAGCTGAAACCTAACCCTAACTGTAAACCTAACATGACATCAAACCCTATCCAATAAACTATACCTAATGATAACCCTAGCCCTAACCTTAACATTAACCTTGACCCTAACCATAACTATAACCTAGACCTAACCCTAAACCTAACCATTGCCCTAGTGCTACCCCTAGCTCAAACTCTAAACCATACCCTAAACCTAAACCTAACCCTAACCCTAGGCCTAACCCTAACCCTAGCCTTAATACTAACCATAACACTAGCCCTAACCCTATCCATTACCCTAAGAACAACCATACCCTAAGATTAACCCTAGGCCTAACCCTAACCCTTTTGCTAACTCTAAACCTATCAATTACCCTACTCCTAACATGAACCCTAAACCTAAACCTATCATTACCCTAACCAAACTCTAATGCTAATTCAAACTGTAAACCTAAACCCTAACCTAAACCAAACCCCAAACCAGATTCTTACCCTAATAATACCCGTAGCTCTAAACCTAACCCTTACCCTAAACCTAACCCTCACACCAGTCCTAGCCATAAATCTAAACCTCAATCTATCCCTAATGTAAGCCTAGACCTGACACTAGACTTAGCCCTAATTCTTGCCATAACCCTAAAAGAAAATCTAGCCCTCATCTTAGCCCTAAACCTAGCCTTATGACTAAACCAAACCATAATTCTAGCTCTAACAACAATTCTAACCTTTGACCTAGCCCTAAAACTAGCTCTAACCCCATCCCTTTCCATAAACCTAACCCTATTCCTAAACCTAAACCTAAGCCTAAAACAAGGCCTAACCCTAATACAAATGCTAGACCTAATCCTAGCTCTAATTTAGTCCTAAACCTAACCTAACTCTAGCCCTAAGACTAACTCTAACTCTCACCCTAGCCTATCCCTAGTTCTAACCCTATACCTTATGATAACTCAAACCCTAGCCCTAACCTTTGTTGTAGCCTGAAACCTAAATCTAACCCTAACTATAAATCTAACCCTAACCCTTAGCCTAAAGCACACCGTAACACTAGCTCTAACCCTAACACTAATTTGAAAACTAGCCCTAACCCTAGCCCTAGCCCTCAAGCAAAACTGAGCCATTGCACTGACTCTAACCCTTAACCTAAACCAAACCCTAACCCTACACCTAGTCCTAAACCTAGCCCTAATTCGAGTCCTAACCCTAATCATAGAACTAATACTAACCCTGACTCGGACCTTAACACTAACCCTAGCTCTACACATCAAACTATCCCTAAACATAATCCTAACACTAGACCTCACCCTAAACCTAACCCTAAAACTAGCCCTAATCATACTACCAGTTCCTAAATTAGCCACAGCCCTAAACCTAACACAAAACCTAGCCCTAATCCTAGCCTTAATTTGAGTCCTAACCCTAACCTTTAAACTAACCCTGACCTGACTGATATCTTAACAATAAATCTAGCTATAAATATCACCCTAATCTTAAACCTAACCCTAACACTTGACTTACACCTAACCCTAATTGTAACCCTAGTTCTTATTAATATAATTGCCCTAACCCTAGCCATATATTTCACACAAAACTAGCCCTAATCTTATCCCTAAACCTAGCTTTAACCCTAACCATAAACCTAACCCTATCCCTAACCCTATCCCTTACCCTGAGCAAAACCTTAACCCTAATGCTAATCCTAGACCTATCCCTAATTTTTAGGCTAACCAAATCCTAACCCTATTAATAGTCATAACCCTAGATCTCTTTCTAGCTCTAATGGTATCCTAAATCCTAACCCTAACATGGACCCTTATTCTAACCATAACATAAACCTTAGGTCTAAACCTGATCCTAACCCTAAACCAAACCCTAACACTAGCCCTACTTGTAACCTTATACCTAAACCTAACCTTACCACTAGCTCTAGACCTAAACCTAATCCTAAATCTAGCCTGAACTCTAGCTCTAGACCTAAACAAAATCTTAGCCTTAGCCTTAACAAAAATCTTTACATAACCCAAACTCTAACTCTACCCCTAGACCTAAACTTAGGCCTAATTCTGGCTTTAACCCTAACCTTAACTCTAACCCAAACACTAACCCTGCCTTTAACACTAAACCTACCTCTAAACCTGAAACTAACAAAAACCTAAACCTAATTCTAGACCCAGTCATAACCCTAACCCTAAAACTAGCCCTAATTATAACCCTAGATCTTACATTACGCATAGCCCTAAACCTAGGTCTAAACCTAACACTAAACATAGAGCTAAATTTAGGCCTAAACCTAGCTATAAGCATAACCCTACCCTTAACACTAGCCCTATACCTTACCCTAGCCCTCGCCTTAGTCCTAAGATAGCTAAAAGCCTAACTCTTACCCTAAATATAAGCCTAGACCTATCCCTAACTCTCACCCTAACCCTAGCCCAAATCCTAAACTTAACCTAGCCATAAACCTAGCACTAAACCTACCCATTACCGTAACCCTAAACCTAACCTTATTGATAATCCTAGCCCGAACCCTAATGTTAACCCTAATCCTAACCGGAAAACTAACCATAGACATAACCCTAAAATTAACACTCAGCATAGCCCTAACTCTAGATAAAACCATAAACCTAACCATAAACCTAAACATAACCATAGCTCTAATTCTAACCCTATCACTAATTCTAACTCTAAACCAAAATCTAAACCAAACCTAACCCTATCCATTACCTTAACCCTAAACCTAACTCTGAACCTCACACTAGCCCTATCCCTAGTTCTAACCCTATTCCTTACAATAACTCTAACCCTGGACCTAACTCTTGCCCTATCCTTAATCCTAGCCTAATCCTAGATCTAAACCTAACTATAAATGTAACCCTAACCCTAAGTCTAAGCCTAACACTAACACTAGCCCTAACCCTAATACTAATTGTAAAACTAGCCCTAACCCTAACCCTATTACTAAAACAAAACCAAGCAATACACCTAACCCTAAACCTTAACTTAAACCAAACCCTAAACTACTACAAGAACTAATCCTAGCCCTAATTGAATCCTAACCCTAACCCTAAAACTAACCCTGACCATGACTCCTATCCTAAAAATAACTCTACCACTAAATATTACCCTAACCTTAAATCTAACACTAACACTAGAACTACCCCTAACCCTAACCCTAAAGCTAACCCTAATTGTAACCCTGGTTCTTACATTACCAGTTGCCCTAACCCTAGCCCTAAAACTAACACAAAAACTAGCCCCAATCCGAGCCCTACACCTAGGTTTAACTCTAACTCTACCCCTAACCCTACCCCTAACACTAGCACTAACCCTATCCCTAACCCTAAGCAAAACCCTAACCCTAATGGTAACTCTAGACCTATGCCTAATCCTCAGGCTAATCAAAACTCTCACCATATTAATAGTGCTAACCTTAGCCCTCATTATAGCTCTAATCCTATCCCAAACCTTAATCCTAATCCTGACCCCTATTCTTACCATAACACTAACCTAGGTCTAAACCTGACCCTAATGCTAGACCAAACTGTAACACTAGCCCTACAAGTAACCTTATACCTAAACCAGACCCTATCACTAGCCCTAGACCTAAACCTAATCCTAAATCTAGCCTTATCTCTAGCTCTAGACCTAAACAAAAAACTAGCCTTAGCCTTAACAATAACCCTTAACTTAACATAAAGACTAACCCTACCCCTAGACATAAACCTAGTCCCAATTCTGGCTTTAACCTTAACTCTATCCTGAACACTGACCTACTTTTAACATTAAACCTAACTCTAAACCTGACCCTAAACTAAAACCTCAACCTAACACTAGACATAGCCATAACCCTAACCCTACAACTAGCCCTAATCATAATCCTAGCTCTTACATTACCCATAGCCCTAACTCTACGCCTTAACCTAACACAAAACGTAGAGCAAATTCTAGGCCTAAATCTAGCCCTAAGCTTAATCCCAACCCTAACCCTAGCCCTAACCCCAACCCTAAACCTAACCCTAGCCTTAGTCTTAAACTTTACTCAAAGCCTAACCCTTACCATAAATATAAACTTAGACCTATACCTTATTCTAAACCCTAACCCTAGCCCTAACCCTAAACTTAACCCTATCCCTAAACCTAGCTCTAAACCTACATCTTACCTAAACCTACACCTAACTGTATTGATAACCCTAGACTTAACCCTAACTGTAACCCTAACCAGAAAACTAACAATAGACATAACCCTAAAACTAACACTCGCCATAGCCCTAACCCTAGCTCAAAACCTGACCCGTACCATAAACCTAACATAAACCGAACATAACCATAGCCTTAACATTAATCCTAAAACTAAATCTAACCCTAAACCCTAACACTAACCTTATCCATTACCTAAACCTAACCTGAATCCTAAACTTAATCCTATCAATTACTCTAACCGGAACCCTAACCCTAATGCTAATTCGAGCTCTAAAACTAAATCAAAGCCTAACCCGAACTCTGAACAAGACAATGACTCTAATAACACACCCAGCTCTAAACCTGACCCTTACCCTAAACATAACCCTTAAACTAGACCTAGCCATAAAACTAACCCTAACAGTATCCCTAACTGTAACCCTAGACCTGACATTAGTACTCTACCTAATTCTTGCCTTAAACCTAACACAAACCCGAGCCCTTATCCTAGCCCTAAAACTAACCTTAATCCTAACCCAAACCCTAACCCTAGCCCAAACCCTAATTTCAACTCTTGCCCTAGTTCTGAACCTAGGTAAAACCACATCCTTTCCCCTAACCCTAACCCTAACTCTAACCATAACACTATCACTAACACTAACCCCAACCCTAAGCCTAGGCCTAATCCTAACACTAACCATAGCTCTAATCCTAGGCCTAATTTATTGCTAACTGTAACCCTAACTGTAACCCTAGCCCTAAGACTAACCATAACTCTAGCCCTAGACCTATTTCTACTACCAACCTTATCTATTGCCTAACCCTAACAGTAGCCCTAACCTTAGTTCTAACCCTAGCCCTAGTCCTAAACCTAGAACTAACCCTAACTCTAAATCTAACTCTAACTCTAAACCTAAACCTCACCCTAACACTAGCCCTAACCCTAATTCTAATTTGAAAACTAGTTCTAACCCTAGTCTTAGCCCACAAACAAAACTGAGCTATACCCCTAATCTTAACCCTTAACCTAAACCAAATCCTAAGGCTACACCTAGTCCTACCCTATCGCTACAACTAATACTGACCCTGACTCTGACCCTAAAACTACCTCTAAACATCACCCTAACCCTAAACTTACCAAAATACTAGACCTAGCCCTAATCCTAACCCTAAAACTATGCCTGATAGTAAAGCTAGTTCTTATATTAGCTGTAGCCCTAACCATAACACAAAACCTAGCTCTAATCTGAGCGTCAACCCTAGCTTTAACCCTAAACCTAACACGAACACTAACCCAAACCCTAGCTCTAAACCTATTCCTTACCCTAAGCCAAACTCTCACCCTAATGCTACCCTAGTTCTAACAATAATCCTTAGCTTACCCCACAACCTAACTCTATTACTAGTCCTAACCCTAGACCTCATTCTATCTCTAGCCCTAACCCGAAGCCTAAGCCTAACCCTTACCCTTTTTCTGACCCTAACACTAACCCTAGGTCAAAGCCTGACCTTAACACTAAACCGAACCCTAACACTAGCCCTACCAGTACATCTATACCTAAACTTAACCATAACAGTCGCACTAGACCTAAACTTAATCCTAAATATAGCCATAACTCTAGCCCTAGTCCTAAACATAAACCTAGCCCTATCCCTAAAGTAACCATTAATCTAATGCAAAGACTAACTCTACCCCTAGACCTAACCCTAGTTCTAATTCTGGCCCTAAACATAAACCCAATGCTAACGTGAACATTGACACTTACCTTAACACAAACCCCAGCTCTAAAACTTATCCTAACCCCAAACTTAAACCTAACACTAGACATATCTATAACCCTAACTTAAAAAACTAGCCATAACCATAACCCTAGCTCTTACATTACCCATAGCCCTAACACTAGCCATAAATCTCACACAAAACCTAGCCCTAATACAAGCCCTAAACCTAGACCTAAGCATAAACCTAACTCTAATCCTAGCACAAACCCTACACTTAATGCTTCCCCTAGCCCTAACCTAGCTCAAACTCTAACCCTTACTCTAAACATAACCCTAGCTCTAACCATAGCCCTAACCCTATCTCTAATCCTAACGTTACAGTCCAAATCCTAGCTCTAACTTTGTCCATTACCTTAAACATATAAACCTAATGCTAACCCTAGCCCTAACCCTAACCCTATCCCTAACCCTAACCCTAACTCTAGCACTGATTCTAATCCTAACCCTCACCCTAGCCCTAACCCTAGCTCACAACCTAATGCTTACCCTAAACCTAACCCTAACACAAACCCTAGGAGTAACCCAACCCTAGACCTAATCCTAACCTTAACCTAAGCCCTAACACTAGCACTAAACATATCCATTACTCTAAATATAAGCCTAAATCAAATCCTAAACCTAGGCTTAACCCTAACCCTATCCCTAACACTAACCCTACATTACTCAAAACCTAACCTGAACCGTAAACCTAACTCTATCCATTACTCTAACCCTAACCCTAACTCTAATTTGAGCCCTAACCTTAAACCTTAACACAAACCAAACCCTAACCCAGACTCTGACCCTAATAATTATCTAGCTATATACCTGACCCCTACCCTAAACCTAACCCTTACATTAGAACTATCCATTAACCTATCCCTAACACTATCCCTAACCATAACCCTAGACCTGACCTTAGCCCTAATCCTAATCCTAGCCCTAACCCTAACCCAAACCATAGCCCTCATCCTAGCCCTAAACCTAGATTTAATCCTAACCCAAACCCTCACCCTAGCCCTATCCCTAATTATAAACCACACCCTAGCACTGAACCTAGCTATATAACCCCATCCCTTCCCCTAAAACTAACCCTAGCCCTAGCCCTAACCATAGGCCTAACCATAACACTAATCATATCACTAATCCTAGCCCTATTTGAACCCTAACCTTAACCCTACCCTTAACCCTAGCCCTAAGACAAACTCTAACTCACACCCTAGCCCTATTTCTATTTATAACCCTATTTGTTACCATAATCCTCACATTAGCCCTAACTTGAGCCCTAACACTAGCTATAGCCCTAACCCTAGATCTAACCATAACTCTAAATCTAACCCTAATATTCAGTCTAAACCTCATATTACCACTAGCTCTAACACTATTGCTAATCCAAAAACTAGCCCTAATCCTAGCCCTAGCCCTAAAACAAAACCCAGCCATTGCTCTAACCATAAACTTTAACCTAAACCAAAACCTAACCCATAACTAGTCATAACCCGAGCTCTAATTCGAGGCTTAGGCCTAAAACTAACCCTCTCCCTGACTCATATGCAAACACAAAGCCAGCTCTAAATATTGCCCTAACCCTAAAACTAATGCTAACACCAGACCTAGCTGAAACTCTAACCCTAAAACCAACCCTAATTGTAACCCTAGTTCTTACATTGGCCTTAGCCAAACCCTAGTCCTAACTCCAACACAAAAATAGCCGTAATCCAAGCCCTAACTCTAGATCTAACCCTAACCCAAAACCTCACCCTAACCTTCACACTTATTCTGACCCTAAAACTAATTATAGGTCTAAGCCTGACCCTAAACCTAAACCAAAACCTAAAACTAGCCCTACCTGTAACCTTATACCTAAATCTAACCCTAACACTAGCCCTAGACCTAAACCTAATTCTAAATCTAGCTATAACTCTAGCCTTTGACCTAAACAAAAAGTTAGTCCTACCTCTAACAATAACCCTTAACCTAAACAAAACACTAACCCTACCACTAGACCTAACCTTAGTCCTATTCTGGCTTTCACCCTATCCCTAACTTTAACCTGAACACTGGCCCTGACACTAACATTTAACCTAGCTCTAAACCTGACCCAAACACAAAACCTAATCCTAAAACTAGACCCAGCCGTAACCCTAACCCTAAAACTAGCTCTAATGAGAACCCTAGATCTTACATTACACATGGCACTAACCCTAGGCCTAAACCTAACACAAAACTTAACCCTAATGGGGGCCTAAATCTACCCTAAGCATAACCCTCACCCTAAACCTAACCCTAGGCCTAACCTTAAACCTAACCCTAGGCCTAACCCTAACCCTAACCCTTACCTTAGCCCTAACCCTAGCTCAAAGCCTAACCCTTAGTCTAAACATAACCCCAGCACTATCCCTAACCATAACCCTAACCATAGCCGTAATCCTAACCTTTACCCTAGACCTAACACTAGCTCTAACCCTAGCCATTACCCTAACTATACCCTAACCCTAATGATAACCCTATCCCTAACCCTAACTGAAACTCTAACCCAGACCATAAACCTAACCCTAGACCTAACCCTAAACCTAAACCTTGCCATAGCCTTAACCCTAACTCAAACCCTAACCCTTACCCTAAAAGCAACAGTAAACTTAGCCCTAAAACTAAATGGAAACGTAAACCTAACCTTAACCATAAAGCTAACCTTACATCTAACCCATTCTATTACCCTAAACCTAATCCTAACCCTAATGAGAACCCTAGCCCTAACCCTAAACCTAACCCTGACCATAACACTAAACCTAAATCTCGTCCTAGACCTAGCCCTAGCTCAGAACCTAACCTTTACCCTAAATCTAATCCTAACCCTACCCTAAGCTAGGGTTAATAGCCCTAACCCCAAAACTAACCTAACTCTAGCCCTAATCCTAACCTAACCCTCGCCCTAACCATAGCTCGAACCCTATATATATTATCCTTATGATAACCCTAATACTAATGCTAACCCTAGGCATAACCCTAACCCTTTTGCTAACCATAAAGCACTCCATTGCCCTAAACATGCCCTGAATTCTAAATCTAACCCAATTAATTACCCTAACCCTAACTCTAACCCTAATGCTCATTTGAGCCCTATACCTAAACCTTAACCTAAAACAAACCCTAACCCTGATCCTGACCCTAAAAGTACACCTAGTTCTAAACCTGACCCTTACCCTAAGCCTAACACTTACACTAGACCTATTCACAAACCTAACCCTAAATCTACCCCAAACTGTAACACTAGATCTGATATTATCCCTAGCCCTAATTCTAGACCTAAACCTACAACAAACCCTAGCCCTCATCCTAGTTCGAAACCTAGCCTTAATCATAACCCTAACCCTAACCCTAGCCCTAACCCTAATTCTAACCCTCATCCTACCTCTAAACCTAGATATAACACAATTCCTTACCCTAAAATTACCTATAACCCTAGCCCTAACTCTAGGCCTAAGCTGAGCACTAACCCTAGCCCTAATCCTAGACCTAACTTACCCCTATACCTAAAACTAACCAAAACCCTAGGCCTAAGACTAACTCTCTCACCCTAGCCCTAGCCTGTTGAGAGCCACAGCTGAAGGGGCCCCAGCAAACTTCCAGCTGCCAGTTGATGATTGGCTCACAGCAGCCCCAGCAAACTTCTAGCTGCCAACTGATTGGCTCCTCTGCGGTGATGCTCATTGGGCTGTTTCCCCACCCTTTCAGACAATGGAGCTGCTCATTGAGGGACTTTTTTTGGCTCTGCCCACATGACCCAGCCAATCAGCCTCAAGAGCAGGAGGAGTGGGGGAGGTGGAGAGGCTTGTGGGAAGCCGGTGGTGGCAGTTGGGCTCTGAAGGTTTTTCCTGAGGAGTTGTTTTGTTTGGCATGTGTGGTTCTAAAAATAAAGTTCATTTCTTTTGACAAGTGGCTCCTGAATTGTGCCCAGCCAGACTGCAGCATTTGGTGACTTGCATGGGGAACAAATGAGGGTAAGTGATAAGGTAAACTGCTTGCTCCTGAGGGCAGGGCGAGAGGATGGGTAGCCATTTTAAGATTCTTCTTTTGTTTTGCTTCACTTTTGTTTTAAGTTGTCTATCCCTGGAGATGTGTAAGATGGAAGAAAAACTGCTCACATCTGAGGAACAGATAGGGAGAAAGGACAGATGGACATTTCAGGAGGATAGAAACGCTATAATGATTTTCTGTTGTTCCAATTTTGTTTCACTCTGTTTCAGTTTTGTTTGGCGTTATCTTCTTGGGTTGTATTATAGTTATAGTAGAAATATTCAAGTAAAACAGAAGGTCTCTCGAGCTAGTCAGACAGAGAAAAAAGTTCAAGTAAAAAAGGTCTCTCGAGCTAGTCAGACAGAGGAAAAAATTCAAGTAAAAGAGAAGGCCTCTCGAGCTAGTCAGACAGAGGAAAAAATTCAAGTAAAAGAGAAGGTCTCTTGAACTAGTCAGACAGAGGAAAAAATTCAATTAAAATAGAAGGTGTCTCAAACTAGTCAGACAGAGGAAAAAATTCAAGTAAAAGAGAAGGCCTCTCAAGCTAGTCAGACAGAGAAAGAAAGTGTAAAGCAGAAAAAGCCATCAGGGGGAAAGTTACAACAGGAGACTGCTACTAACACCTTTCTATCACCAGAGGGGGGTGTAAGTGTCCAACCAACAGCACCATCTCTACAGGAGACTGCTACTAACACCTTTCTATCATCAGAGGATGTAAGTGTCCAACCAACAAAGCCACCTCCATATGCTGGGAGTCCCCCAACCCCCACAGTTGATAGTTGGGATCCTGAGACAAGATCTCAAATATTAACATGCCCTGTATTTGAGGCAGGAGGGCAGCGAATTCACCATGCTTTAAATTTCAAAACAGTGAAGCAGCTAAAAGAGGCTGTAACAACCTATGGTCCTCAAGCACCCTTCACTGTAAGCTTGGTCGAATCCATTAACAACTTGAACATGACGCCAGCAGATTGGGCTAATATGTGTAAAGCTGTGCTAAATGGAGGACAACACCTGTTATGGAAGGTTGCCAATGAGGAATTTTGCAAGGAGATGGCTAGGCAAAATGCAGAAGCTGGATATCCTCAGAGAAATCAAATATGTTGTTAGGAAAGGGACTTTATGAGGATCAGCAGCAACAAATTGCATATGATCCTGGCGTATACGCACAAATTGCTGCAGAGGCGGTTAGGGCATGGAAGACTTTACAAGGACATGGAGGTTTACAAGGTCAATTATCTAAGGTAATACAAGGAGCTAATGAATCTTATGCTGAATTTGTAGATAGGCTTATTCAAAATGCTACCAGAGTTTTGGGGAATACGGAACAAGCATTGCCATTAATAAAACAACTGGCTTATGAGCAAGCAAATTGTTGGTGAAGAGAAGTCATTATACCATGGAAACATGAATATTTAAACACATATATTAAATTATGTAGAGACATTAATGAACAAGAGCAAGTCTTGGCAGCTGCAGTAAAACAGGCTTTAGATGCCAGGCCAAGAACATGCTACAATTGTGAATAAACAGGACATTTTAAAAGGAATTGACCCATAGGAGGAGAGTTTAACAAAACTAGGTATCAAAGGAGTAGAATACCGGGTATTTGCCCACAATGCCTTAGAGGGAGACATTTGGCTAATGAATGCCGTTCTCAAACCACCATAGAGGGTACTCCATTATCAAAAAACGAACAAGGACCAGGTGTTTATCCACGATATCATGGAGAAAGGCATCCGGCTCTGTTGCCAAAAAATGGACAGGGGGGGCCAATGCTCCGGGGCCCAAAACCACAAATATACAGAGCACTGGAGGAACCCAGAAACCCCATCAGGGTAGTGCCCAGGACACATTGTACATTAGATCCCTCATCAGACAAACCAGAAGGAGCACAGGGTTGGACATCTGCGCCTCCGTCAGAGCAGTACTAACTCCAGAGATGGGAGTTCAAATCATTCCCACAGGGGTAAAAGGACCTCGTCCCAAAAGAACAATAGGATTATTATTGGGACGAAGCTCTTCTACTCTAGAAGGACTTATGATAAGTCCTGGGGTAATTGATCCTGATTATGAAGGTGAAATAAAAATTATAGCTAGTTCTCCAAAGGGTATATCAGTAATTTCACCAGAAGATAGAATAGCACAGTTACTAATAATACACAGCCTACATGATAAATTTTCCAGTCATACTGTAGAAAGAGGTTCCAAGGGATTAGGCTCCACAGGTGTAGATTGGATAAGGCCTTATCTAGGCATACCAACAGGAGAGTTGGGACCTTTATTTGATATCCTAAAAGGTCCATCAGATCCAAATTCACCCCAAATGTTAACGCCTGAAGCAAGAAAGGCATTAAAAATCATTGAAACATATATAGAAAATATGCATTTGGATAGAATTGATATAAGTTTGCCTTTATTATTTATTGTACTTCCAACAAAAAATATTCCTACAGGAGTATTTTAGCAAGAAGGTCCATTATTATGGATACATTTATCTTATTCTCCTAACACTATTCTTACTAGGTATCCTGAGGCTGTAGGACAATTAATACTCAAAGGAATAAAAGCAGCAAAGGGAGTGTTTGGAATTTCTCCCAATAAAACCTTCCCACTGGTACAAAGACCTATCCACAGGTGTGGCTGTATACTGGACCGGTAGTCAGTGATGGGTAAGATCCAATTGCAATGGTACCAACCTAAGACAGGAGGCTGATGCCTTGAGGTCAGCTCATCCGATAATGGGTAAGGACCATATGTACTACTGGACAACCTAAGGCAGGCATGGTCCCTAAGCCACATGCTTGTTGTTTAAACAGAGAGGGGGAGATGTTGAGAGCCACAGCCAAAGGGGCCTCAGCAAACTTCCAGCTGCCAGCAAACTTCCAGTTGCCAGTTGATGATTGGCTCACAGCAGCCCCAGCAAACTTCTAGCTGCCAACTGATTGGCTCCTCTGCGGTGATGCTCATTGGGCTGTTTCCCCACCCTTTCAGACCACGGAGCTGCTCATTGGGGGACATTTTTTTGGATCTGCCCACACGACCCAGCCAATCAGCCTCAAGAGCAGGAGGAGTGGGGGAGGTGGAGAGGCTTGTGGGAAGCCGGTGGTGGCAGTTGGGCTCTGAAGGTTTTTCCTGAGGAGCTGTTTTGTTTGGCATGTGTGGTTCTAAAAATAAAGTTTGTTTCTCTTGAAAAGTGGCTCCTGAATTGTGCCCAGCCAGACTGTGGCACTAGCCCTAGTTCTAACCCTATATGTTGCCATAACCATAACCCTAGCCCTAACCCTTGCCATATATTTAGACCTAGCCCTAATCCTAGATCTAATGCTAAATCCAAATCTAACCCTAACCCAAAGCCTAAGCCTAACATTAAAACTAGCCCTAACCCTAATGCTAATCTTATAACTAGCCCAAACCCTAAACCTAGGACTAAAAAACCTGAGCAACAGCCCTAACCCTAAACCTTAACTTAAATCAAACCCTAACACTACACCTAGACATAACCCTATCCCTAATTCAAGTCCTAAAACTAACCTTAAAACTTACCTGACCCTGACTCATAACCTAACACTGACCCTAGCTCTAAAGACCACACTAAACTTAAAACAAACCCTAACAGTAACTCTAGCCATAATTCAAGTAATAACCCTCACCTTAAAGCTAACCCTGATCCTGACTGATATCCTAACAGTCACCCTAGCTCTAAACATGCCCTCACCTTAAACTGAACACTAACAGTAACCCTAGCACTTATTTGAGTTTTAACCCTAACCCTAAAACTAACAGTGATGCTGGCTCATATCCTGACCATAACCCTAGCTCTAAATATTACCCTAACCTTAAACCTAAACCTAACACTAGACCTACCCCTACCCCTAACCCTAAAACTAACCTCAGCTCTTACATTAGCCAATGCCCAAATCTAGCCCTAACCCTAACACAAAAATTAGCCCAATCCAAGCTCTAAACCTATATTTAACCCTAACCCTAACCCTAACTCTAGCATTAACCCTAGCTCTAAGTCTATCCTTTAACCTAAGAAAAGTCCTAACCCTATTGGGAATCCTAGACCTATTTCTAATCCTTAGGCTAAGCAAAACCCTAACCTTATTAATAGTCCTAACCCTAGCCCTCATTCTAGCTCTAACACTATCCCAAACCCTATTGCTAACCCTGACCCTTATTCTGATCCTAACACTAACCATAGGTCTAAAATTGACCCTAACCCTAGATCAAACATTAACACTAGCCCTAGACCTAAACCAAATCCTAAATCTAGCCTTAACTCTAGCCCTAGACCTAAACATAAAGCCCTAACAATAATCCTTAACCTAACTATCCCTAACCCTAACCCAAAGCCTAAGCCTAACCATTATAAATGCATTTATATTTAGACTCTGTGTCTACAGATGTTGGCTTCAATTATTATTTAGAATATAGTCATTAGTTTCATAAAATGCATACCATTTCTGGTGGTGTATAGAGAACTTAGGGTCAGGGGAAGGATGTGATGTTAAGGGGGAAAAGAATGAGGGTATGTGATTAATCTAACTTAACAACTTTTGAGGAGAACTCTAATGAATAGACAGGGGGAATTTATGGAAGAAGGTATAAATTCAAACTCCTTATTTGTATTCATAAAATCACCCTATATATAAATAGTAAAAGTTAGGAGGCTGAAAGTGGGATAGAGGGAGAAAGAACAAAGAAAAAATTACCAAGGAAAGAAAGAAAGAGAGGGAGAAAGAAAATAAGAGCAAATAAAGGGTTGGTGATGCAATTCCTTTATATTATACTATTCTAGTGATTCAGTTCTTAGAGTCCAATTTCATGGAAAGTTCTTGGTTTCACATATGTTGTGGTTGTGAGGACCAGAGGGGGAAGGGTAGAGGAGAATGGATGAGAAGAGCAAGAAAAGAAAAGTAAGAAAGAAAAAAAATGTCTCTCAGAACTCTGTTTTCTTTTCTTGCATTAGTTGGAGTTGTCTATTCCTAGCTTGAGTCTCTGTGCTTAGGGTGGTGGAGGGAGCCAGGGTGAGAGGGCTTGAGCTTCTACCTAGAGCCTCCCTATTCTTGGTCTCTGAATTGGAAACCAGGTACCTGTACAGTTGATATTGCACATTGATAGCTACACCCCCCAAAATCTTGTGAGAAAAATCTTGAGTTATCACAGCTGGAGGTAGGGGAGTTGGAAACCTGGTACCTAATAAGCTGCAGAACCGAGCTGGTAGCCACACCCACCAATAGATGGCAAGTAAGGTTTTGCAAGATGGATTCCATATATTACACATGTATGGTGTTTGGTGAGGTGAGTGGTTCTGGAGTGACCTTGTGCTGTGTCCAGAGCTCAGTCTGATGACCCGCAAGCAAAACCTCTGTGTTCTGTGCTGCCTTCCATCTGTGGGGAGAGCACCTGTTCAGCTGAGACTGCTGTCTGCACCCAGAGAAACTGTGCAGCTTAGCCTTCCATCTGTGCCAAGAGCACCCATGTGGCCCTATTTTTTTCAAATTTCTATGATACTGGGCAGGATTCATTTTTTACTTAGCACTACTATGCTCCACAGGTTTGGGCCTTCTCGGTTCAATGGTTCGCTGTCAGGAATAGTTTGTATTTTAAGGTTTCCCTTCATCATGGCTTATTGATATGAATGAATATTGAGCTGGATATCAAACAGGGTTGGCAGGAGGTACTTGAAACTTCACACAATCAGTTCTCAGTGGGAACTTCCTGGTTTCTTTCTTTTGAAGGTAGGCCAAAGATGAAGCATGCAAAAGCAACTATATCTGAGAGCCCTTAAGGAGAAAACAGAGAAACATGTATGTACTGAAATAAGTCTCAAAAATTTGATCAGATTTCTTTGATACTGAACAGTATTCATCTTTTAGCTTGCTCCACTAGGCTCACCAAGGTTGGCACTTCTAGGATCAATGATTCTCTAAACAGGTAAGTGTTAGTGTTATGGTTAAGGTTAAGGCCAGCTTTAGAGCTAGTGTTAGGATTAGAGTTTGTTTTATTCAAATTTCTTTGATACTGGGAAGATTTATCTTTTACCTAGCCTTACTATGTGCCCATGTTTTGGGCCTTCTCTGTTCAATGGTTTGCTGTTGGGAATAGTTTTTTTTAATGTCTCACTTCATTTTGACCTATATGGGTAAATGAAAACAGGGCTGGAAATCAGAGGGTTGGTGCTAGCTGGTTGAAACTTCACATACTCAATCAGTTGTTTGTGGGTACTCTCTGGTTTCTTCTTTGTCAAAGTAGCCATAAGCTGAAGCATGCAAAACAGCTTTATCCAAGAGCACTTTAGGAGAAAACAGGGCAATATGCATGTACTGAAATACCTCCCCGAATTATTTGGCCAGATTTTTTTGATAGTGTGCAGGATTCATCTGTAACCTTGGCCCACTAGTCTTCCCAAGTTTAAAACTTTTCTGACCAAAGGTTCTCTTAACAGTTTAGGCTTAGGGTTAGGTTAGAGTTAGGGCAAGTGTTAGAACTAGTGTTATGGTTAGAGTTAGTTTTTTTTAATGTTTTGGATACTGGGCAGGATTTATCTTTTTCCTATTCTGAGTATGCTCCCCATGTTTAGGCCTCCTAGGTAAAAGGGTTTGCTCTCAGGAGCAGTTTTAATTTTCATGTTTCACTTCATTTTGCCCTCTAGGGGTGAACGGAAATGGAGATGGAACTCAAACAAGGTTTGTGCTAGCTGCTTGAAACTTCACACACTCAATGAGTTCTCAGTGCACATTCTCTCATTTGTTTCTTGTGGTAGTAGACCAAAGCTGAATTAGAAAGTCACAACTTTATCTGTGAGCTGTTTAGGAGCAAGCTTCAATTTTTTTGCATGGATTACTTTGATGTTGTACAGGATTCATCCTTTTCCTAGTCTTAGTAGTATCCCCAAGTTTGGGATTTCAAGGTTTGCCAGTTTACTGTCAGGAAAAGTTTGAATTTTTAGGTTTTACTTTATTATTGCCTTTATATGTGAATGAAAATGGAGCTGTAAAACAAACAGAGTTAGTACTAGCTGCTTGAACCTTCACACACTCAATCAGCTCTCTGTGGGCACTCTGGTTTTTCCTTGTGAAAGTGCCTTAAACTGAAGCATGAAAAAATAATTTATCCAAGAGCACATTAGGAGAAAACAGGGAAACATGCATGTACTGAAATACCTCCCCCAATTATTCGGTCAGATTTCTTTGCTAGTGCACAGGATTTATCTGTAAGCTTGCCCCACTGGGCTCCTTTATTTGAGGACTACTATGATCAATGGTTCTCTAAACAGGTTAGGTTAGATTTAGTATTAGTTTATTGCAGGGTTACAGCTAGTGTTTTGTTAGACTTAGTTTTGTTTAAATTTCTTTGAGGGTTAGAGCTAGGGTTAGGGCTAGGGATAGGGTTAGGATTAGGTTTAAATGTCAGTTTATAGCTCAGATTAGGGCTAGGTATTGTGTTAATTAGTGCTATGATTAGGGTTACAGTCAGAATCAGGGTCAGGGTTAGTTTTAGGGTTAGGGTTAGGACTCAAATAATGGCTAGGGTTAATGACAGGGTTTGGTTTAAGGTGAGGGAAGTGTTTAGAGCTAGGGTGAATGTTAGGATATGAATCAGGGACAGGGTTAGTTTTAACGTTATGGTTATGACTCAAATTAGGGCTAGGATTACATTTAGGGTTTCGTTAAAGTTTACAGAGGTGTTTAGAGCTAGAATGGGTCCTAGGATATGAGTCAGGGTCAGGGTAAGTTATAAGGTTAGAGTTAGGACACGAAGAAGGTCTAAGTTAGGTCTAGGTGTAGTGTTAGGGTTTGGTTTAAGTTAAGTTTTAGGATTAGGGTATTGCTCAGATTGGTTTTAGTCCTAGGTTTAGGTTTAGCACTAGTTATATCATTAGCATTAGGGTTAGGGCTAGTGTTAGTGTTAGGCTTAGGCTTAGGGTTAGGGTTAGATTTGGAGTTAGCATTAGGTCAAGGGTTTGTGCTAGGTCTAAGGATAGGGCAAGGGTTAGGCTAGGGTTAAGTGTATGGTAATGGATATGTTTAGAAATTAGGGATAGGTCTAGGGCAATAATTAGATTTAGTCTTAGGGGTAGTGTTATGATTAGTTTTAAGGATAAGTCTAAATTAGGGCTAGGATTAGGGCTAGGGTTAGTGTTAAGTTTAGGCCTAGCATTAGGACTAGGGTTATGGCTATGGTTAGGTTAAGGGATGTTGTTATAGCTAGGTTTAGAGGTAGGGTCAGGGTTAGAATTAGAGTTAGGGCTGGTTAGGGTATGATTAAGGCTAGGTTTAGGGCTAGGATGTCTATAATTAGGGATAATGTAAGTTCTAGTGTTACATTTAGGGGAAGATTTAGGGTTAGTTTTGGGTCTAGGTCTAGTGTAAGTGTTAGGTTTAGAGTAAGGCTCAGGTTTAGACCTAGGTGTATTTTTAGAGTCAGGATCATATTTAAGGTTTGTTTTAGGTTAAGGTTTAGGGATAGGGCTCA
Source organism: Urocitellus parryii (assembly GCF_045843805.1). Classification (NCBI taxonomy): domain Eukaryota; kingdom Metazoa; phylum Chordata; class Mammalia; order Rodentia; family Sciuridae; genus Urocitellus; species Urocitellus parryii. The sequence continues at coordinate 127,194,652 of NC_135536.1, forward strand.
AATGAGCTTTAGGGTTAGGGTGAGGGTAATTGAGAGGTTAGGTTTAGGGTTCAGGGTAGCTTTAGGGTAATGGAGAGGTTTCAGGATAGCAATAAGGTTAGAGTTAGGCCTAGAGTTAATATTAGGATTAGAAAAGGGTAATATATAGGGTTAGAGCTAGGACTAGGGCTAAATTTATGGTTAAGATTAGGGATAGATTTAGGGTTAGGGTTTGTGTTAAGGCTAGTAACCATGGCTTAGGGTAGGGTTAGGGTTAGGTTTAGAGTAAGGGTTAGGTTTTGAGCTAGGATTAGTCCTAGGTTGAGGGTTAGTTTTAGTGTTAGGTGTAGGTTTGGGGTTATGGTTATGGTCAGGGTTAGGTTTAGGGTTAGGGCTAGGGTATTATTTAGGTTTAGGGTTAGGTTTAGAGTAATAGATTGGGTTAGATGTAAGGTTAGCTTTGGGGTTAAGTTTAGGTTTAGGGTTAGGTTTATTTGGGGGGCTGGGTTTACTTTTGGATTTAGGGTATGGGTTAGAGTTTGAGTTAGGTTTAGGGCTAAAGCAAGGGTGAGGTTTAGGGTTAGGTCTAGGGTTAGGTTTATGTTTTTTGTTAGGGTTTCAGTTAGGGTTATGGCTAGGGTCATCATTAGGGTTAGGGTTAGAATTAGAATAATTGCTAGGGTTAGAGCTAGGATTAGAGATAGGATTAAGGTTAGGATTAGAGCTAGGGTTAGGGTCATGGATAGGTGTAGGGCTAGGTTTATGTTTAGACTAAGTGTTAGGCTTTGAGCTAGGTTAAGGACTAAGTTGAGGTTTTGGGTTATGGTTAGGTTTAAAGCTAGGGTTAGTGTTATGGTTATGCTTAGGGTAGGTTTAGGCCTTGGATTAGTGCTAGGTTTTGTGTTAGGTTTATGCCTAGGGCTATTGCTAGGGGTAATGTGAGATCTAGGGTTCTAATTACAGCTAGATGTAGGGTAAGGGTTATGGCTAGGTTTAGTGTTAAGTTTAGATTTTGGTTTATTGTCAGGTTTAGAGCTAGGTTTAGTATTAGTATCAGGGTCAATGTTCAGGTTAGAGTTAGGATTAGGGTGAAAGCCAGAATTATAACAATGTTAGGTATAGGGGTACAGTTAGTGTTTGGATTAGGTTAAGGGTTTTTGTTAGGGACAGGACTAAGCTTTTGTTTAGGTCTAGGGCTAGAATTATGGCATTATTTAGGATTAGGTTTAAGGTTAGGACTAGTGATAGGGTTAGGTTTAGGTATAAGTTTTCTGGTAGGGCTAGTTTCAGGGTTCGGTTTAGGGTTAGGGTCTGGTTTAGACCTATAATTAGTGTTAAAGTCAGAATAAGGGTGAAGTTTAGAGTTAGGTTTTGGGTTATGGTTAGAGCTATAATGAGGCCTAGGGTTAAGATTAGTAATAGTTTTAGTGTTTGTTTTAGGCTAAGGATTACGATTTGGACTAGGGTTAGCATTATGGATAGGATTTGGCTCAGGTTAAGGGATAGGGTTAGAGCTAGGGTTAGGGTTATGTTTAGGGTAATGTTTTGGGCTAGGATTAGGGTTAGTGTTAGGGTTAAATCTAGTGTTAGGGCATGGATTAGTGCTATTTTTGTGTTAGGGTTAGGGCTAGGGTTAGGGCTATGGCCAATGTAAGAACTAGTGTCATGATAAGGATTAGTTTTAGGGTTAGGGTTTGGGCTAGGAATGGTGTTAGCATTAGCTTAGCATTAGGGTGTTATTTAGAGGTAGGGTTAGTGTTTGGATAAGAGTCAGGTACAGGGTTAGTTTTAGGCCTAGGACTTGAATTAGAGCTAGGGTTATGGCTAGTTATAGGGGTAAGGTTTGGTATAGTGTAAGGTTTAGGTTTAGAGTAATGGCTCAGTTTTGTTTTAGGGCTATGGCTAGGGTTAGGGCTAGTTTTAGGATTAGCATTAGTTTTAGGGCTAGTTGTATGGTGAGTTTTAGGCTTAAGTTTAGATTTAGATTTAGAGTTATTGTTAGATCTAAGGTTATGGTTATGGCTAGGTTTACACTTAAGGTTAGGGCTAGTGTGAAGGTTATGGTAATGGATAGAGTTAGAAATAGAAATAGGGCTAGGGTGAGAGTTAGTCTTGGGGCTAGGGATAGGGGTAGGGTTAGTGTTTGGGCTAAATTGGGGCTAGGATTAGCATTTGGGTCAGTGTTAGGTTTAGGTATATGGTTCGAACTAGGGTTAAGGTTAGTGTTAGTGTTAGGTTTAGAGTTAGTTTTAGGGAAAGTGATATGGTTATATCTAGGTTTATGGCTAGGACGACCTTCAAAATTCAGCATAGGGCTAGGATAAGGGTGAGGGTTAGGATTAAGGCTTGGTTTAGTGCTAGGATAAGGACTAGGATTTGTGTTAGGGTTAGGGCTAGGATTAGGGCTAGGGCTAATGTCAGGTATAGGGTTATGGTTAGGGACAGTGTTAGGATTAAGTTTATGGCCAAGTCTAGTGTAAGCATAAGGTTTAATGTAGGGTAAGGTTTAGAGCTAGGTATATTATTGAGTTCAGAGTTGGGTTAGGATTTGGTTTGGGTTAAGTTTTAGGTTTAGGGCTTGAATTAGTGTTTAGGGTTAAGAACTGGCTTTATAATTAGGGCTAATTTTATGGTTAGGGTTAGGGTGAGGTTTAGGGTTAGTGTAATGGATATGGTTAGGTTTAGGATTCAGGTTATGTTTAGAGTAATGTATAGGATTAGTGTTAGGGATAGGGTTAGGGTTTGGCCTAAAGTTAGCATTTGGGTTAGTCTTATGTTTAGGACAATGGATAGAGTTAGTGCTGTGTTAGGGCTTGGGTTAAGCTTAGGATTAAGTCTAGATTTAGGGTTAGGCATAGGCTTAGTGTTAGGGCTAGGGTTAGGGTTAGGGTAAGTGTTAGGGTTTGAGCTAGGGTTAAGGCTAAGGCGAGGGTTAGGGTTAAAGTCAGGGCTATGGTTAGGGCTAGGATTAGCATTAGGTTCAGGGTTAAGTTTAAGGTAATGGATAAAGTTACATCTAAGATTCGGACTACGGTTACAATTAGGATTAGGGCTAGATTTAGTGTTAGGTTTAGGGCTAGGGTTATGTTTAGGGTAAGAGTTAGAGTTTGAGCTAGTGTTCAGGCTAGGGCAAATGTTAGCGTTAGGGTTTGGGCTAGATTTTTGGTTAGGGATATTCTTAGGGCTAGGGTTAGGGCTAGGTTTTGTGTGAGATTTATGGCTAGCATTAGGGCTATGGGTAATGAAAGAGCCTGGTTTATGGTTATGGCTAGTTTTAGAGTTAGGGTTATGGATAGTTCTATAGTTAGGGTTAGGTTTTGGGTTAGCATAATGTTGAGAGCTAGGGTTTGTGTTAGGATAAGGGTCAGTTTTCGAGTTAGCATTGGGTTTAGGGTTAGGACCAGAATTAGAACTAGGGTTAGGTCTTGGGATAGGATTAAACTTTGTGTTAGGTTAATGGTTATTGTTAGGGCTAGGGCTAGGATTTTTAGGGCTAGGGCAAGAGATGTGGCTATATTTAGGTCTAGTGCCAGTATTATGGTTAGGTTAGGTGTAGGTTTATCAGTAGGGGTAGTGTTAGGGTTTTGTTTAGAGTTAGGGTCAGGCTTAGACCTAGGGTTAGTGTCAGGGTCAGAATAAGGGTCAGGGTTAAGCTTAGGCTTTGGGACAGGGTTAGAGATAGAATAAGGGCTAGGATTAGGACTAGTAATAAAGTTAAGTTTTGGGGTAGGCTAAGGATTAGGGTTAGAACTAGGGTAGCATTAGCGGGAGGGTTTGGCTTAGGGTAAAGGATAGGATTAGAGCTAGTTTTAGGGTTAGGGCTAGAGTTAAATTTAGGGTTTGGGTTAAAGCTAGGGTTAGGCCTCAGATTAGGTTTAGATTTTGTGTTAGGTTTCGGGCTATGGCTAATGTAAGAAATGGCTTTAAAATTCAGGCTAGTTTTATGGTTAGGGTTAGGGCTAGGTCTAGTTTTTGGGTTATGTTTAGGGTTAAGTTGATGTTCAGAGCTAGGGTGAGTTTTAGGGTCAGAGTCAGGGTCAGTATTTGCTGTAGGAATAGGGTTAGGTCTAGGTGTAGCATTAGGATTTGGTTTAGGTTAAGAGTTAGGATTAGGGCTATATCTCAGTTTTGTTTGAGGGCTGTGGCTAGGGTTAGGGCTCATTTTCAAATTAGCATTAGGGTTAGGGCTAGTGTTTAGACTAGGTTTAAGTTTAGGGTTAGGGTTAGATTTAGAGTTAGGGTTAGATCTAGGTTTAGGGCTAGGACTAAGTTTAGGGATAGGTTTGGAATAGGATTAGGGCAAGGCTTTGGGTTATGGTAAGGGAAAAGGTTAGAACTAGTGATAGGCTAGTGCGAGAGTTAGAGTTAGTCTTAGGGCTAGAGATATGATTGGGTTTAGGGTTAGGGCTAAATTAGGGCTAGGATTAGAGTTAGGGTTAGCATTAGGGCTAGGATTTGGTTTAGGGCTAGGGTTAGGATTAGGGTTTGGGTATGGTATGATGTTATAGCTAGGTTTAGGCCTAGAACGTGGGGTAAATTTAGGGTTAGGGCTAATTTAGAATTAGTTTTAGGATTAAGGCTAGGTTTATGGCCAGGATTAGGGCTATGGTTTTTTCTAGGGATAGGGCTAGCATTAAGGCTAGGGCTAATGTCAGGTCTAGGGTTATGGTTAGGGATAGTTTTAGGGTTAGGTTTATGGCTAGGTATAGTGAAAGGGTTAGGTTAAGGGTTAGGGTCAGTTTTAGAGCTATGGGTATTATTAGGGTCAGAGCCAGGGTCTGGGTTTGTTTAGGTTGAGGTTCAGGGTTAGGGCTCACATTAGTTTTAGGGTTAGGGTAATGGTTATGGTTAGGTATAGGGTTCAGTTTAGGTTTAAGATAATGGATAGGGTTAAGGTTATTCTAGGGTAAGCATTAGGGATATAGTTAGGGTTAAGCTAATGGACAGGATTGGAACTAGAGTTTGGGTTAGGGTTATGGTTTAGAATTAAGGCTAGGGTTATGATTAGATTTAGGGTTAAGGTTAGGGTTAGGGTTAGGGTTAGATTTAATGCTAGGGTTAGGGCTTGGATTAGGGTTAAGGTTTAGATTAGCATAGGGCTAGGGTTAGGGCCATGGCTAATGTAAGAACTAGGGTTATGATTAGATCTAGTTTTATGAATAGGGTTAGGGCTAGGTCTAGTATTAGTGTTAGGTTAAGCTTTAAGGTGATGATTTGAGATGGAGTTATTTTTAGGATCAGAGTCAGGGTCAGTGTTAGTTTTAGCATTAGGAATAACTCTCAAATTAGAGATAGGATTAAGGCTAGATGTACGGTTAGGTTTTGTGTTAAGGTTAGGGCAAGAATTAGGACTAGGGCTAATATCAGGTATAGGGTTACAGTTAGGTTAGGATTAGCGTTAGAGTTATGGCTGGGTTTTATTTTAGGTCTAGGGCTTGGGTTAGGGCTAGTTTTAGAATTAGTGATAGTGTTTGGCCTAGTGGGTATGGTGAGTTTTAGGCTTAGTGTTAGGGTTAGATTTAGAGTTATGGTTAGATCTAGGGTTAGGGCTAGGGTTAGGGCTAAGGTCAGGACTAGTGTTAGGATTATGGTAACAGATAAGGTTAGTACTAGACATAGGTCTAAGGTGAGAGTTAGAGTTAGTCTTAGGACTAGGTTTAAAGTATGGCTACATTTAGTGATAAATTAGGGCTAGGATTAGAGCTAGGGTTAGGGTTAGACCTAGGGTTAGGGATTGGTTTAAGGTTAGTGATAGTGTTAGGGTTAGGGTTAGGTTTAGGGTTTGGTAAAGGGATGTGGTTATACCTAAGTTCAGAACTAAGGCGAGCGTTGAAATTAGGGATTGGCCTAGGGTTAGAATTCAGTTTAAAATTAAGGCTAGGTTTAGGGCTAGGGTGAGGGCTAGGGTTTGTGTTAGGTTTAGGAAAGAATAAGGTAGAGTGCTAATGTTTGGTCTAGGGTTAGGTTAGGGATACAGTTAGGGTTAGTTTTATGGCTAGGTCTAGTGTAAGGGTTAGGTTTAGGGTTAGGGTCATGTTTAGAGATAGATGTATTATTAGAGTCATTGTCTTGTTTAGAGTTTGGTTTAGGTTATGGTTTAGGCTTAGGGCTCAAATTAGCATTATGGTGAGGGTTAGGGTTAGAGTAATTGATAGGTTTAGCTTTAGTTTTCAGGTTAGGTTTAGGTGATTGATAGGGTTTGTGTTAGCAATAGGTTTAGAGTTAGGCCTGGGGTTAGCATTTGGGTTAGGCTTATGTTTAGGTTAATGGATAGGTTTTGGGCTAGGTTTATGGTCAGAATTATGAGAGTGGTTAGGGTTCGGTTTAGGCCTAGGGTTAGTGTTAGGGTTAGGTTTAGGGTACGTATTAGAGTTTGAGCTATGGTTTGGGCTAAGGGCAAGTGTTAGGGTTAGTGTCAGGTATAGATTTAGGATTAGTGTTAAGTTTAGGGCCTAGGGTTAGCATTATGTTTAGGGTTATGTTTAGGGTAATGGATAGAGTTAGAGGTAGGGTTTTGCCTTGGTTATGGTTAGGATTAGGGCTAAGATTAGGGTTAGGGTTAGGGTTAGGGTTAGGTCTAGGATTATGTTTATTGTAAGGCTTAGTTTTTTAGCTAGGGTTAGGGCTAAGGTGAGAGTTAGGGTTAGGGTTAGGTCTAGGGTTAGGGTTAGGGTTACACTTAGGGCTAGGGTCAGGGGTAGGATTAGGGCTAAATTTTGGGTGCGGTTTAGGGCTAGCATTAAGGCTATTGGTAATGTAAGATTTAGGGTTAGGGTTATTGTTAGGTCTATTGTTAGGGTTATGTCTAGGTTTTGGGTTAGCATAAATATTAGAGCTAGGTTTTTGTTAGGAGAAGGGTCTTTGTTTGTGTTAGGGTTAGGTTTATTGTTGGGACCACAATTAGTATTAGTGTAGTGTTAGTGTTTGGGTCAGATTAAGGGTTATTGTTAGGGCTAGGGCTAGGTTTCTGTTTGGGCCTAGTGCTAGAGATATAGCTAGATTTAGGATTAGGCTTTTGTATAGGTCAAGTGTTAAGGTTAGGTTTAGGTATAGGGTTACATGTAGGGCTAGTGTTATGGTTAGGTTTAGGATTAGTGTCATTTTTAAACCTAGGATTAGAGTTAGGGTCAGAATAAGGGTCAGGGTTAGGGTTAGGGTTTGGGTTATGGTTAGAGATACAATGAAGGCTAGGGTTAGGATTAGTATTAGAGTTATGGTTTGGGGTAGGCTAAGGATTAGGGTTAGGACATGGTAGCATTAGGTTGAGGAATTGGTTTAGGGTAAGGGATAAGTTTAGAGCTAAGATTAGGGCTAGTGTTAGGGTTAGGGACAGGGTTAGGCTTAAGGTTAGGGTTAGGTTTAATGCTAGGTTTAGGTCTCGGATTAGGGCTAGATTTTCTGTTATTACAGGACCATGGATAATTTAAGAACTGGCATTACAACTAGAGCTAGTTTTAGGGTTAGAGTTAGGGCTGGGTGTAGTGTTTGGTTTAGGTTTAGGGTTAGGGTGATGTTTAGAGCTAGGGTTAGTGATAGGTTGTGATTCAGAGTCAGGGTAAGTTCTAGAGTTAGGGTTAAAACTCGAATTAGGGCTAGGTTAGGGCTAGGTATAAGCTTAGGGTTTGGTTTAGGATAAGGCTTAGGGTTAAGCCTATGACTTGGTTTTGTTTGAGTGCTAGGGTTAGGGTTAGTGCTAGTTTTTCAATTATCATTAGGGTTAGGGCTAGTGTTAGGGTGAGGTTTAGGCTTAGATTTAGGGTTTGCTTTAGAGTTAGGGTTAGGTCTAGGTTTAGAGCTAGGTTGAACTTTGGGCTAGTGTTGGGGCTAGGTTTAGGGCTAGGATTTGGGTTATGGTAAAAAATAGGTTTAGAACTAGGGTTAGTGCTATGGTGAGAGTTAGGGGTAGGGTTAGGGTGAGGGTTAAATTAGTCCCAGGATTAGTGCTAGGGTTAGTGTTAGTGCTAGGCCTAGGTTTATGGCTAGGTTTAGTGTTAGGATTAGTCTAAGGTATGATGTTATATCTAGGTTTAGGGTGAGGATCAAAATAGGGTTAGGGCTAGGGTTAGGGTTAGGATGAGGATTAAGCCTAGGTTTAGGACTAGGATTAGGGCTAGGTTTAGGCTAGGATTATGGATAGGTTTGGTGTTAGGGTTAGGGCTATGATTAGGGATTGGGGTAATTTCAGGTGTAGGTTTATGATTAGGGTTAGTTTTGGTTTAGGTTTATGGCTAGTTCTAGTGTAACGGTTAGGTTGAGGTTTAGGGTCAGATTTAGAGATAGGGTTATTATTAGGGTCACAGTCAGGTTAAGGTTTGGGTTAGGTTAAGGCTTAGGGTCAGGGTTCTCATTCGCTTTAGGGTTAGGGTTAAGGTTAGGGTAATGTTAGGTTTAGGGTTCATATTAGTTTTGGGCTAATGAATAAATTTAGAATTAGAGATTGATTTAGGGTTATCCTAGGGTTAGCTTTAGGGTTAGGGTAATGTATAGGGATAGAGCAAGGGTTAGGGCTACAGTTATGGTTAGGATTAATGCTAGGGTTAAGTTTAGGGTTAGGGAAAATTTTAGGGTTGGTGTTAGATTTAGGGTAATTGTTAGAGCTATAGTTAAGGTTAGGGTTAAAATGAGATGTAGGGCTTGTATTAAGGATAGGTTTTTGTGTTAGTTTAGGGCTAGAATTAGGGCTACGGCTAATGTAAGGACCAGAGTTATGATTAGGGCTACTTTTAGGGCTAGGGCTAGGTCTAGTTTTAGGGATAGGTATACTTTTAGGGTGATGTTAGAGCTAGGGTTATTGTTAGGGTCATAGACAGGGTCAAGTTTAGTTTTACGCATAGGGAAGGACTGGAATTAGGGCTAAAATTAGGTTTTGGTTTAGGTTAAGGTTTAGAGTTAGGGCTATGGCTCGGTTTTTTTTAGGTCTAGGCTTAGGTTAGGGCTAGTTTTAGGATTAGCATTAGTGTTAGGGCTAGTGTTAATTTGAGGTTTAGGCTTACAGTTAGGGTTAGATTTAGAGTTATGGTTTGATCTAGGGTTATGGCTAGGTCTAGTGTTAGGTCTAAGGTTAGAGCAAGTGTTAGGGTTATGGTAAAAGATAGGGTTATATCTAAGAATAGGGCTCGGGCGACAGTTAGATTTAGTCTTAGTGCTAGTGTTAGGGTTAAGGTTAGGGCTAGATTAGGGCTAGGATCAGGTCTTGGATTAGGGTAAGGATTAAGTCTAGGGTTAGAGTTAGGGTTAGATTTGGGGGAAGGGATGGGGTAATAGCAAGGTTCAGGCGAGGGATAAAATTAGGTATAGGGTTACATTTAGTGTTCGGGTTAGGATCAGGCTAGGTTTAGGGTAGGATGAGGGCTTGCATTTGTGTTAGGGATATGGCAATCATTAGGGCTACGGCTAATATCAGGTCTAGGGTTACGGTTAGAGATAGTTTTAGGGTAAGGTTTATGGCTAGGTCTAGTGCCAGAGTTAGGTTTATGGAAAGGTTCAGGTTTAGAGCTAGGAGTATTATAATAGTCAGCGTCAGGTTTTGGGTTTGGGTTAGGTTGAGGTTTAGGTTTAGGGCTAAATTAGCATTAGGTTTAGAGTTAGGTTTAGGGTAATAAATAGGGTTAGGTTTAAGCTTCAGGTTAGTTTTAGGGTTCAGGTTAGGTTTAGGTTAATGAATAGGTTTAGTGTTAGGCCTAGGGTTTGCATTAGGTTTATGGTTAACGTTAGTTTAATGGATAGAGTGTAGTCTAGGGTTAATGCTAAGGCTTGGGTTAGGTATAGGATTAGGTGTAGAATTAGGGTTAGTATTAGGGTTAGGGCTAGCGTTATCATTAGAGTAAGGGTAGTAGACAGGGTTAGATGTCAGGTTAGGGTAAGGTTTAGGTTTAGGTTTAGGACCAGGGTTACTGTTAGGTTTAGCATAACTGTTAGGGTTTGAGCTAGGGTTAGGACTATGGTAAGGGTTAGGTTTATGGTTAGGTTTAGATTTAGGTATTTGGTTAGAGTTAGATTAGGTTTAGGGTTATGGCTATAGTTATCATGTTGATTATGGTTAGGTTTAAGGTAATGAGTGGGGTTAGAGCTTGGGTTAAGACTAGGGTTAAGTTTAGGATTAGGGCTAGGGTTAGGTTTTGGGTTAGGGTTCAGTTTTGATCTAGGATTAAGTTAAGGGTAAGGGTCAAGGATTGAGTAAATGTTAGGGCTAGGTTGAGGCTTCAGGTGAGAATCAGGTCTAAGGATACAGTTAGGGTTAGGGTTATGGCTAGGTTTAGTATCAGGTTTAGGATTATGGTTAGGGTAATGGACAGAGTTTGAGCTATGGTTTGTGCTATGGTTATGGTTAGGATTAGGGCTAGGATTAGGGTTAGGATTCAGCCTAGTGTTATATTTAGGTTAAGGTTTAGGTTTGAGCTAGAGTTAGGGCTAATGCTAGGTCAAGGGTTAGGTTCAGTGGTAGGTCTAGTGATAGGACTATGGTAGGTTTAGGGTTAGGGTTCTGGTTAGGGCTAGGATTATCATTAGGGTTAGGGTAAGGGTTAGGGTAATGGATATGGTTAGATGTAGGTTTAGGTTTAGGTTTAAGGTTAGATTTAGTTTTAGGGTTAGAGTGAAGGCTATGGTTATGTTTAGGTTTATTTTACAGGATTCGGTTTGAGCTAGGGTTAGGGCTATGGCAAGTGTTAGGTTTAGGGTTAGGTCTAGGCTTAGTTTTCCAGTTAGGTTTATGGTTAGGGTTAGGGTTATGGCTAGGGTTATCAATAGGGTTAGGTTTAGATTTAGAGTAATGTGTAGGTTTAGAGCTAATTTTAGGGCTAGGGTTAAGTTTAGGTTTAGGTTTAGGTTTAGGGTTAGGGTTAGAGTTAGGATAGATCTAAGTTTATATTTAAGGTAAGAGTTTGGCTTTGAGTAAGGTTTAGGACTAAGACTAGGGTTAGGATTAGTATTAGGGCTAGGGTTAGGGTTAAGGTTACACTTAGGGCTAGGGTTAGGCCTAATATTCGTACTAGGTGTTATGTTAGGTTAAGGCATAAGATTAGGGTTATGTAAGAGCTAGGATTATGATTAGGGCTAGCTGTAAGTTTAGGGTTATGGGTAGGTCTAGTGTTAGGTTTAGGTTTTCAGTTAGGCTCAGGTTTAGAGATAGCTTAGTGTTAAATGCAAGGTCAGTGTTCAAGTTAGAGTTAAAGTTTAGGTTAAAACCAGAATTAGGACTAGGTTTATGTCTAGGCTTAGGGTTAATCTTTGTGTTAGGTTAAGAGTTATTTTTATGGCTAGCACTAGGATTATGTTTAGGTCTAGGGCTAGTGTTAAGGCTAGATTTAGGATTACGTTTAGGTATAGGGCTAGTGGTAGGGCCAGGTTTAGGTATAAGGTTACTGGTGTTAAGTTTTGGTCTTGGGTTAGAGTCAGGTTTAGACCTAGGTTTAGTGTTATGGTCAGAATAAGGGTAAAGGCTAGGGTAGGATTTGAGATAGGGTTAGAGCTAGAATGAGGGCTAGGGTTAGCACTATTTATAGGGTTAGGTTTTGATTAGCCTAAGGATTAGGGATAGGTCTAGGGTTACCATTAGGAATAGGGTTTTGCTTAAAGTTAGGGATAGGGTTAGAGCTATGGTTAGGGGTAGGAGGGTTAGGGTTAGAGTAAGGTATGATGTTACAGCTAGGTTTAGGGTTATGGTGAGGGCAAAATTTGGGTTAGGGAGAGGGTTAAGTGTATGGTTCTCATTAAAGCTAGTGTTAGGCCTAGGATTAGGGCTAGGGATTGTGTGAGGGTTAGGCTAGCATTAGGGCTAGGGCTAATGTCAGGTATAGGGTTATGGTTAGAAATAGTTTTTGGGACAGTTTTATGGATAGGTATAGTATAAGAGATAGGATGAGGGTTAAGGGTCATGTTTAGAGCTAGATGTATTATTAGAGTCAGTGTCTTATTTAGTGTTTGGTTTAGGTTATGGTTTAGGTTTAGGGTTCAAATAAGCATTAGGGTTAGGGTTAGGGTTAGAGTAATTGATAGTTTGAATTTTAGTGTTCAAGTTAGTTTTAGGTAAAGATTAGGGTTAGTGTTAGCAATAGCTTTAGGGTTAGGCCTAGGGTTAGCATTTGGGTTAGGCTTATATTTAGGGTAACAGATAGGTGTAGGGCTACGTTTATGGTTAGGATTATGGGATGGGTTAGGGTTAGGTTTAGGGGTAGGGTTTGGGTTATGGTAAGGGATAGGTTTAAAACTAGGGTTAGTGCTAGGGTGATAGTGAGGGGTAGGATTAGAGTTAGGGGTAAATTAGTTCTAGAATTAATGCTATGGTTAGTGTTATGGCTAGGCCTAGGTTTAGGGATAGTTGTAGGATTAGGATTAGTGTAAGATATGATGTTATAGCTAGATTTAGGGCGAGGGTCCAAATACAGTTAGGGCTAGGGTAGGGTTAGGATGAGGATTAAGCCTGTGTTTAGGGCTAGTATTAGGGCGAGGTTTAAGGCTAGGATTAGGGCTGGGTTTTGTATTAGGGTTCGGGCTATGATTAGGGCTAGGGGTAATTTCAGGTCTAGGTTTATAGTTAGAGTTAATTTTGGTTTAGGTTTATGGCTGGTTCTAATGTAAATGTTAGGTTGAAGGTTAGGGTCAGGTTTAGAGATAAGGTTATTATAAGGGTCAGAGTCATGGTTAAGATTTGGGTTAGGTTAAGGTTTAGGGTCAGGGCTCTCATTAGCATTAATGTTAGGGTTAAAGTTAGGGTAATGTTTATGGTTAGGTTTAGGGTTCAGGTTAGGTTTAGGGTAATGGATAAAGTTAGGGTTAGAGATAGGGTTAGGGTTATCCTAGGGTTAGCATTAGGGTTAGGGTTATGGTTATGGTAATGGATAGTGTTAGAGCTAGGGTTAGGGCTAGGATTATGGTTAGGATTAAGGCTAGGGTTAGGTTTAGGGTTAGGGCAAGTTTTAGGGTTAGGGTTAGGTTTATGGTAATGGTTAGGACTATGGTTAGGGTTAGGATTAAAAAGAGGTGTAGGGCTTGGATTGGGGCTAGGTTTTGGGTTAGGTTATAGCTAGGATTAGGGCTAAAGTTAATGTAAGAACTAGAGTTATGATTAGGGCCACTTTTAGGGTTACATTTAGGGCTAGGTCTAATTTTAGGGTTAGGTATATTTTAGGGTGATGACAGAGAAAGGGTTAGTGTTAGCGTCAGAGTTAGGGTTAAGGTTAGTTTTAGGGTAAGGGTAGGACTGAAATTAGGGCTAAAATTAGGCTAGGTGTAGGGTTAGGTTTTAGAATAGGTTAAGGGTTAGGGTTAGGGCTATGGCTCAGTTTTTTGTTAGGGCTAGGACTAGGTTATGGCTAGTTTTAAGATTAGCGTTAGTGTTAGGGATAGAGTTAGTGTGAGGTTTAGGCTTAGGTTTAGGGTTAGATTTAGAGTTATGGTTAGATCTAGGGTTAGGGCTAGGGCTAGTGTTAGGGATAAGGTTAGGTAAGTCTTAGGGTTATGGTAAGGGATAGGGTTAGATCCAGGAATAGGGCTAGGGCAAGAGTTAGAGTTAGTCTTAGTGCTAGTGTTACGGTTAGGTTTAGGGCTAAATTAGGGCTAGGATCAGGTATTTCTAGGATTAGTATAAGGATTAAGTCTAGGGTTAACGTTAGGGTTAGATTTAGGGGAAGGAATGGGGTAATAGCAAGGTTCAGAACCAGGGCAAGGGATAAAATTAGGGATAGGGATAGAGTTAGGGTTTGGGTTACGATCAAGGCTAGGTTTAAGGTAGGCTTGCATTTGTGTTAGGGTTATGGAAATAATTAGGGCTAGGGCTAATATCAGGTCTAGGGTTATGGGTAGGGATAATTTTAGGGTAAGGTTTATGGCTAGGTCTAGTGTCAGAGTTAGGTTTAGGATAAGGTGCAGGTTTAGAGCTAGGGATATTATAATGGTCAGGGTCAGGTTTTGGGTTTGGGTTAGTTTGAGGTTTAGGGTTAGGGCTCAAATTAGCTTTAGTTTTAGAGTTAGGGTTAGGGTAATAAATAGGGTTAGGTTTAGGCTTCAGGTTAGTTTTAGGGTTCAGTTTAGGTTTAGGGTAATGGATAGGTTTATAGTTAGGCCTAGGGTTAGCATTGGGTTTATGGTTATCATTAGAGTAATGGCTAGATTTAGGGCTAGGATTATGTTCAGGATTAGGGCTAGAGTTAGGGTTAGTGTTAGGTTTTAGGCTAGGGTTAGGTTTAGGGTATGCGTTAGGATTGGAGCTAGGGTTAGTACAAAGACTAGGGTTAGGTTTAGGATTAGGTCTAGGATTAGGGTTAGTATTAGGGTTAGGGCTAGGGTTATCATTAGGGTAAGGGTAGTGGACAGAGTTAGATGTCAAGTTAGGGTTAGGTTTATGCTTCTGACTAAGGTTACTGTTAGGTTTAGCATAGCTGATAGGGTTTGAGGTAGGTTTAGTACTATGGTAAGGGTTAGGTTTATGGTTAGGTCTAGACTTAGGTATTCGGTTAGGGTTAGAGTAGGTTTAGGGTTAGGGCTAGGGTTAACATGAGGTTTATGGTTAGGGTTAGGGTAATGAGTGGGGTTAGAGCTAGGGTTTAGGCTAGGGATAAGTTTAGGATTAGGGCTAGGTTCAGGGTTTGGTTTAGGGTTCCGTTTTAAGCAAGGATTAGGTCAAGGGTAAGTGTCAGGGATTGAGTAAGTGTTAGAGCTTGGTTGAGGCTTTGGGTGAGAATCAGGGCTAGGGAAAGAGTTAGGGTAAGTTTTATGGCTAGGTCTAGTATTAGGTTTAGGGTTGTGGTAAGGGAAATGGATAGAGTTTGAGCCAGGGTTTGGGCTATGGTTACGGTTAGGATTAGGGCTAGGATGAGGGTTAGGGTTTGGCCTAGTGTTATGTTTAGGTTAAGGGTTAGGGATTGAGCTAGAGTTAGGGCTAATACTAAGTCAAGTGTTAGGTTCAGCATTAGGTTTAGTGATAAAATGATGGTAGATTTAGGGTTAGGGTTATGGTTAGGGCTAGGCTTATCATTAGGGTTAGGATAAGCTTTAGGATAATGGAAATGTTTAGATATAGGTTTAGGTTTAGGGTCAGGGTTAGATTTAGTTTTAGGGTTAGTGTGAAGGCTATGGTTATGTTTAGGTTTATTTTGTGGGTTATGGTTTGAGCTAGGGTTAGGGCTATGCCGAGTGGTAGGTTTAGGGTTAGTTTTCCAGTTATGGTTAGGGTTAGGGTTAGAGTTACGGCTAGGGTTATCAATAGGGTTAGGTTTACAGTAGGGTAATGTGTAGGTTTATAGCTAGTTTTAGGGATAGGCTTAAGTTTAGGGTTAGAGTAGAGTTAGGGGTATGTCTAAGTTTATATTTAGGGTAAGAGTTAGGCTTTGAGTAAGGTTTAGGACTAAGGCTAGGGTTAGGTTTAGGATCATGGATAAGATTAGAATTAGGGTTATGCTTAGGACTAGGTTTAGGCGTAGGATTTGCTCTAGGTTTTTTGTTAGGTTAAGTCGTGGAGTTAGGGCTATGGGTAATGTATGAGCTGGGATTATGATTATGGCTACTTGTGGGGTTAGGGTTATGGCTAGGTCTAGTGTTAGGTTTAAGTTTTCAGTTACAATCAGGTTTAGAGATAGCTTAGTGTTAAATGCAGGGTCAGTGTTCAGGTTAGAGTTAGAGTTAAGGTAAAAGCCAGAATTAGGACTAGGTTTATGTCTAAGGGTAGGGTTATTCTTTGTGTTAAGTTAAGGGTTATTGTTAGGGCTAGGGCTAGGTTTTTGTTTACATCTAGGTCTAGATTTAAGGCTAGATTTAGGATTAGGTTTTGGTATAGGGCTAGTGGTGGGGTAAGGTTTTGGTATAAGGTTACTGGTAGGGGTAGTGTTAGGGTTTGGTCTTGGTTTAGGGTCAGGTTTAGACCTACGGTTAGTGTTATGGTCAGAATAAGGGTCAGGGTTAGGGTAGGGTTTGGGATAGGATTAGAGCTAGAATGAGGGCTAGCGTTAGGACTTTTATAGGGTTAGGGTTTTGATTATACTAAGGATTAGGGATAGGTCTAGTGTTACCATTAGGGTTAGGGTTTTACTTACAGTTAGAGATAGGGTTAGAGTTAGTGTTAGGAGTAGGATCAGCGTAAGGGTAAGGTATGATGTTACAGCTAGGTTTAGGGCTAGGGTGAGGGTTAAAATTAGGATTAGGGATAGGGTTAAGTGTAAGGTTAGGATTAAAGCTAGTGTTAGGCCTAGGATTAGGACTAGGGATTGTATTAGAGTTAGGTTAACATTAGTGCTAGGACTAATGTCAGGTATAGGGTTATGGTTATGTATAGTTTGGAAATAGGTTTTGGCTAGGTATAATATAAGTGTTAGGATGAGGCTAGGGTCAGGTTTAGAGGTACAAGTATTATTATGGTCAGAGTCAGAGTAAAGGTTTGGTTTAGGTTAAGGTTTAGGGTTAGGGCTCGAGTTAGCATTAGGATTAAGGTTAAAGTTAGGGTAATGATATGGTTAGGGTTAGGGTTCAGGTCAGGGTTAGGGTTCAGTTTAGGTGTAGGGTAATGGATAGGTTATAGTTAGGGATAGTGCTAGGGTCAGGCTGAGGATTAGCATTAGGGTTAGGGTTAGGTTTAGAGTAATGGATAGGGTTAGAGCTAGGGTTAGGGCTAGGGTTATGCTTAGAGTTAGGGCTATGTTTAGGGTTAGGTTTAGGTTTAGTGCAAGGATTAAAATTAGGGTTAGTTTTAGGGTAAGGTTAGGGCTAGGTTTAGGGTTCGAGTTAGGGTTAAAGCTAGGGTTTTGTCTTGGATTAAGGCTAGGTTTGGGGTTATGTTAGGGATCTTCTTAGGGATATAGCTAATGTAAGAACTAAGGTTACAATTAGGGCTAATTTTAGGGTTACATTTAGGACTCATTCTAGTTTTAGGATTAGGTTTAGGTTTAGGGTGATGTTTTGAACTAGGGTTAGTGTTGCTGTCAGAGTCAGGGTCATGATTCATTTTAGGGTTTGGGATAGGACTTGAATTGGGGTTAGGCTTAGGGCCAGATGTACGGTTTGATTTGGTTTAGGTTAAGGGTTAGGGTTAGTCCTATGGCTCGGTTTTGTTTTAGGGCTAAGTCAACAGTTAAGGGTAGTTGTATGATTAGTGTTGGTGTTATTGCTACTGAGAGGGTGAGTTTAGGCTTAGGAGTAGATTAACAGTTATGGTTAATTCTAGGGATAAAGTTATGGCAACTGGTAGAGCTAAGATTAGGGCTAGTGTTTGGGTTATGGTTAGAAATAGGAATAGGGCTATGGCAAGAGTTAGAGTTAATCTTTTGGCTAGAGTTAGGATTAGGGTTAGGGATAACTTAGGCCTAGGAATAGGTCTAGGGTTACTGTTAGGCTTAGGCATAGGATTAGAGCTATGTTTATGGTTAGGTTTAGGGTTAGGTTTAGGGGAAGGGATGCCTGTTTGATTTCCACTTACCCATAGGTGTCAAAATGAAGTGAAAACTTAATATACAAAGTGGTCATGATAGTGAACCATTGAATTGAGAAGAACATACCTTGGGAGCATACTAAGGCTAGATAAAAGATGATTCCTTCCCAGTATCAAAGAATTTTGAACAAAACAACTCTTACCCTAACATTACCTCTAAACCTAGACCTAGCCATAACCCTAAACCTAACATTAACCCTAACCTGAATAGAGAACCATTGATCCTAGAATTCCCACACTAGGGGAGCCTTGTGGGGCAAGCTAAGTGATGAATCCTACAAAGCATCAAACGAATCTGACCAAATAATAATGGGAGGTATTTCAGTACATTCATATTTTTCTGTTGTCTCCTAAAACACTCATAGATTAAGTTGTTTTTGCATGCTTAAGCATAGGCGTACTTTTACAAGGAACATACCAGAGTCCCCACAGAGAACTGATGGAATGTGTGAAGTTTCAAGCAGCTAGCACAAACGTGTTTGATTTTAAACTCCATTAACTTTCCTGTATAGGTCAAAATGAAGTGAAATCTTAAAATACAAACTGTTCCTGACAGCAAACCTGTGAACAGAGAAGACCTGAACCTGGGGAACAGAATAAATCTAGCTAAAAGATAAATCCTGCCAAGAATCAAAGAATTTTGAATAAAACTAACTCTAACCCTAACAAGAGCTCTAACCCCATATCTTCCCCTAACCCTAACATTTTTATGAAACATTTGACCATAGAATTTCCAAACTTGGGCAGCTTAGTGAGACAAGCTAAGGGATGAATCCTGTTCAGTATCAAATAAATCTGATCAAAAAGTTGATGGAGTATATCAGTACGTGCGTATTTCCCTGTTATCTCCTAAAAGACTTTTGGATAAAGTTGTTTTTACCTTCTTCAAATTAGGCATACTGTCACAATACCAAACCAGAGATTGCTCACAGAGAATTGATGGAGTGTGAAGTTTCCAGCAGTTAGCACCAATGCTGTTTGCTTTACAGCTCCATTTCCATTTACCTGTATAGGAAAGAATAAACTGAAACTTTAAAATACGAACTGTTCCTTACAGTGAACCATTAAACCTAGGAGGCCCAAACACGTGGAATATATTAAGGATAGGAGAAAAATGAATCCTGCCCAGTATCAAATAAATTTGAACAAAACTAACTCTAACCCTAATACTAGCTCTAACACTAGCCCTAACATTAACCTTAACACAAACCCTAACTTGTTTGATAAACTGTTGATTCTAGAAGTCCCAAACTTATGAGTGGGCTAAGCTATCAGATAAATTCTATGCAGAATCAAAAAAAATATAATCAAATCATTGGGGTGGTATTTCAGTTCATGCATATTTCTCTGTTTTCTGTTAAAGGGCTCTTGGATAAAGTTGTTTTTGCCATCTTCTTCTTAGGACTACTTTCACAAGGAACAAATCAGAGAGTTCCAGAAGAGAACTGATTCAGTGTTTGAAGTTTCAAGCAGCTAGCACCAACCCGGTTTGATTTTGACCTCCATTTTTATTTACCTATATATATCAATATGAAGTGAAACCTTAAAATACAGAGTTTCCCTGATAGCAAACCATTGAAATGAGAAGGTCCAAACCCGGGGAGTGTGTTAAGGCTAGGAAAAAGATGACTTTTCCAAGTATCAAAGAAATTTTAACAAAACTAACTCCCATACTAACATTACATTTAACCCTATCCCTAACCCTAAACCTAACACTAACCATAACCAGATTAGAGAACCATTGATCCTAGAAGTCCCACACTTGGAGAGCTTTGTGGGGCAATCTAAATGATGAATCCTATGCAATATCAAACAAATATGACCAAATAATTGTGGGAGGAATTTCAGTGCATGCATATTCCCTGCTTTCTCCTAAGGAGCTCTCAGATAAGGTTGTTTTTGCATGCTTCAGCTTATGCGTACACTCACAAGGAACATACCAGAGTGTTCCCACAAAGAATTGAAGGTGTGTATACAGTTTCGGGCAGCTAGCATAAACCCTATTTGATTTACAGGTCTATTTCCATTTACTTGTATAGATCAAAATGAAGTAAAATGAAAATACTAACTCTTTCTGACACCAAACATTTGAACCAAAATTGCACTACACTAAATTACATTAAACCTAACCTGAACCCAAAACCTAACCCTATCTTTACCCTAACACTAACCTGAAATTTAATTTGAGCCATAAACCAAAACTCAAACATAAACCAATCCCTAACACTGACTTTGACCGTGATAATTCCCCTAGCTCTAAACCTGACTCTTACCCTATACTAACCATTACAATAGAACTAGCCATAAACCTTACCTAAAACTATCCCTAACTGTAACCTTAGACCGGATATTATCCCTAGCCATAATTCTAGCCCTAACAATAAACTCAAACCTAAACTAAAGCCCAACTATGACCCTGACACCAATAATTCCCCTAGCTCTAAACCTGACTGTTACCCTATACCTAACCCTTACACTAGACCTAGCCATAAAACTAACCCTAAAACTATCCCTAACCATAACCCTAGACCTTATTTTAGCCCTAGTCATAATCCTAGCCCTAACCCTAGCACAAACTCTAGCCCTTATCCCAACCCTAAATATATCCTTAAATATAAACCTAACCCTAACCCTAGGCCTAACCCTAACACTAACCCTAGCCATAATCTTAGCCCTAATTTAGCCCTATCCCTAACCCTAAACCTATCCCTAGCCCAAAGATGAACTCTAACTCTTACCCTAGTCCTAACCCTAGTTCTAAATTTATACTTTACTGGAAGCCTAATCCTAGCCCAAACCATAGGTCTAACCTTAGCCCTATTCATATCCCTGTGTGAAACCCTAGATATAACCCTAACTCTAAAATTATCCCTAACAATAAGCCTAAACATTAACCTAAACCTAGCCCTAATCCTAAGGCTAATCCTAAAACTAGCCCTAACCCTAATCCTAGCTCTAAAACAAAACCGAGCCATAGACCTAACCCTAATTTTTAACATAAACCAAGCCCTAACCCTACACCTATCCCTAACCCTAGCTATAATTCGAGTTTTAAGCCAAACCGTAAAACTAACCCTGACCCTGACTCTGATGTTAACACTAACCCTAGCTCTAAATATCACCCTAACCCTAAACCTAAGCCTAACACTAGAGCTAGTCCTAAGCCTAAACCTAAAACTAGCTCTAATCATAACCCTAGTACTTACATTAGCCATAACCCTAACCCTAGCCCTAACTTAACCCAAAACCTAGCCCTATTTCGAGACCTAATGCTAGCTTTACCCCTAAATGTAACCCTAACCCTATCACTAATATTAACCATAATCCCTGCCATAAACCTAGGTCTAACCCTATCCATTACCCTAACCATAATCCTAACCCTAATGCTAACCCTAGGCCTAAACCTATCCCTATCCATAATCTTCACCCTATCCATTACCCTAAATCTATCCTGAAACCTAAACCTAACTCTATCTTTACCCTGTTCCTAACCCTAATGCTAATTCAAGAACTAATTTTAAACCTTAACCTATCCAAAACACTAATCCCAACAGTGACACTAATAATACTCTTATCTAATCCTGACCCTAACCCTAAACATAATGCTTACACAAGATGTAGCCATAAACCAAACCCTAAAATTATCTTTAACCATAACCCTAGATCTGAAATTAGCCCTAGCCACAATCCGAGCCCTAAACCTAGCCTTAATCTTAATCTGAATCATAACCTGAGGCCTAAACCTAATTCTAACCCTCACCCTAGCCCTAAACCTAATTATAAACCCATCCCTTACCCTAAACCTAACCATAACCCTAAACCTAACCATAAGCCTCACCCTATCCCTTGGCCTAACACTAACACTAAGCCAATTACTAATCCTAGCCCTGATTTAATCCTATCCTAACACTAACCCTAGCCCTCAGACTAACTCTAACTCTTGCCCAAGCCCTAGCCCTAGTTCTATCCTTACCCCTAGTCCTTACTCTAGATGTAAAATTAACTCTAAATCTAAACCTAACTCTAAATTTAAATATAACCATAATCCTAAACCAAACCCTAACAGTCCCTCCAACCATAATGCTAATCCTAAAACTTGCCCTACCCCTGGCCCTAGCCATAAAATAAAACCAAGCCATATCCCTAACCCTAACCCTTAAACTAAACAAAACCCTAAACTTACACCTAGCCCTAACCTGAACTCTAAAAGTAACCCTGACTCTGACACTAATCCTAGATCTAATCATTATCTTAACCTTAAATTAACCCTAACACTAGACCTAGCCTTAACTGTAACCCTAAAACTAGCTTTAATAATAACCCTAGTGCATACATTAGTAATTGTCCTAACCCTAGCATTAACCCTAACACAAATCCTACTTCAGATCTGAGCTCTAAACCTACTTTAACCCTATACTTAACCCCAACACTAGCCCTAAACCTAACCCTAAATCTAGCCCTAACCCTAGCTCTAAACCTATCCCTTACCCTAAGCCAAACCTTCACACAAATGCTAACCCTAGTCCTAACCCTAATCCTTAGATTAATTTAAACTCTAACCATATTACTAGTCTTAACCCTAGCCTCCATTCTAGCTGTAACCCTAACCCTGACCCTCATCTGACCCAACAGTAATCCTAGGTATAAACCTGACCCTAAACCTAAACCAAACCCTAACACTAGACCTACCAGTAACCTATACCTATACCTAAGCCTAACACTAGACCTAGGACCAAAGCTAATCCTAAATATAGCTATAACTCTAGCCCTAGACATAAACAAAAACCTAGCACTAGCCTTAACAGTACCCATAACCCTAACCCTAGTCCTAGCCCTAACTTAACCTAACCCTAACCCTAACCCTATCCCTAGTCCTAATTTTGTATCTAACCCTAAACCTAACCCTAACCTGAACACTGAACCTGACCCTAATAATAAATTTGGCTCTAAATCTGACTCAAACCCAAAACCTAGACCTAAAACTAGACCTATCCATAACCCTAAACCTAAAACTAGCCCTAAACATAACCCTAGCTTTTACATTACCGGTAGTCCTAACCCTAGCTCTAAACATAACACAAAAGCTAGCCCTAACCCTAGGCCTAAACTTAGCTTTAAGCATAAACCTAAGCCAAGCCCTAATCCTAACCCTAACTCTAACCCTAAACATTACCTTAGACCTAACCCTATCACAAAGCCTAACCCTTACACTAAACATAACCCTAGCCTTATCCTAAATCCTAATCCTAACCCTAGTCCTAATCCTAACCTTAACCTAGCCCAAACATTAGCTCTAACCATATCCATTACCCTAACCTTAACCCTAACCCTAATTAAAACCCTATCACTAACACTAAACCTAACTCTAACCATAAATTTAAACTTAGAACTAAACCTAAACCTAACCCTCACACTAGCCCTAACCCTAGCTCAAACACTAACACTTATCCTAACCTAACCATTACCCAAGCCCTAAACTAACACTTACCCTAACCCTAACACTTACCCTAAACCAAACCCTATCCCTATCCCTAAACCTAACCCTAATCCTAGACTTACTACAACCATAACCTAGCCCTAACCCTAGCTCTAAAACTATCCATTACACTAAACATAACCCTAACCCTAATGCTAAACCTAACCCAATTGCTAAATCTCACCTACATTACCATAAACCTTAAATGAAACCTAAAGTAAACCCTTCCAGTACCTTAACTTTAAATCTAACCCTAACACTAATTTGAGCCCTAACCCTTAACCTTAACATAAACCAAACACTAACCCTGACCCTGACCATGACCCTAATAATAACCCTAGCTCTAAAGCTGACCTTTAACATAAACTTAACCCTTACACTATACCTAATCATAACCTAACCCTAAAACTATTTTGAACCATAACCCTAGACCTGATATTATCCCTAGCACAAGTCCTAGCCCTAACCCTATCAGAAAACCTACCCCTCATCCTAGCCCTAATCCTAGCTTTAATGCTAAACTGAACCATAATCCTAGGCCTAATTCTAATTCTAACCTTCATCCTAGCCCTAAACCTAGCTATAATTACACCCATTCCCCTAAACTTAACACTAACCCATATGCTAACCCTAACCCTAGCCCAACGCCTAGGCTTAATCCTAACACTAACCCTAGCCCTAATCCTAGCCCTAATTTAGCCCTAACCCTAACCCTAACCCTAACCCTAACCCTAAACCTAATCCTAAGAATAACTAATTCTCATCCTAGACATATCCCTTGTTCTAACCATATTCCTTACCATAACCCTAAACCTAGCCCTAAACCTAGCCAGAGCCCTAACCCTAGATCAACCCTAACTCTAAATCTAACCCTCACCCTAAGCCTAAACTTCACTCTAACACTAGCCCTAACTAACCTTTATGCTAATCCAAAATCCAGCCTTAACTCTAACCATAGCACTATCCCTAAAACAAAACTGAGGCATAGCCCTAACCATAACCCTTCACCTAAACCAAAACCTAACCCTACACCTAGCACTAACTTTAGCCCTAATTCGAGCCCTACACCTAACACTAAACTACCCCTGAACCTGACACTGACCCTAACAATAACCCTTGCTCTAAACATCACCCTAAGCCTAACCCTGAAACTAGCACTAATTGTAACACTAGTTCATACATTAGCCATAGTCCTAACCCTAGCACTAACCAAACCCTAAACCTAGCCCTTATTTGAGCCTTAACCCTAATATTAAACTTAACCCTAACCCAAAATCTAACCCTAAATATTACCCTGACCCTAGCCAGAATCCTAACCATAACACTAGTTTTATCACTAGGTCTAAACCTAGGCATTACCCTAATGGTAACCCTAGGCCTAACCCTAACCTAAACCCTAACCCTCACCTTGTTTATAAACCAAAACGTAGCATGAACCCTAAACCTAACCCTGTCATTACCCTAACCCTAACCCTAATGCTAATTTGAGCCCTAATCCTAAAATTTAACCTACAGCAAACCCTAAGTATGACCCTTCCCATAATAATATACCTAGCTCTAACCCTGACCCTAACCCTAAATCTAACCCTTAAACTAGACCTAGCCATAAACCTAACCCTATAACTATTACTAATGTAATCCTAGACCTGACATTTGCCCTAGCTCTAACCCTACCCCTGACCTTAATAGAAACCATAGCCCTAACCCTAACCCTAATCCTAACCCTAGCCCTAATCCTATCCATAACCCTATCAAATACCCTAAACATAATCCTAATTCTAATGCTAACCCTGAGCCTATATCTAACCCTAGCCTTAACCATAACCCTATCCATTATGCTAAACCTAAACTGAACCCTAAACCTAACCCTATCATTACCCTAACCCAAATCCTAATGCTAATTTAAGACCTAACCATAATTCCTAACCTAATCAAAACCTTAAATGTGACCTTGATCCTAATAATAAGCCTAGTTCTAAATTTGACTCTTACCTAAACCTAAACCCTACACTAAACATAGCCATAAATGTAATCCTAAAACTAACCCTAACCATAACCCTGACCCTAATAATAAGCCTAGTTTTAAATTTGACCCTTACTCTAAACCTAACCCCTACACTAAACATAGCCATAAACCTAACCCTAAAACTATCCCTAACCATAACCATAGACCTGGCATTCACCCTAACACTAATCCTAGCACTAACCAAAACACAAACCCTACCCCTCATATTCGCCCTTAACCTAGCCTTAATCATAACTCTAATAAAACCCTATCCCTAACCCTAATTCTAACATTTGTCCTAGCCCTAATCCCATCATTTACATTAAACCTAACCTTAAGCCTAAAACTAATCCTAGGCCTAAATATAAGCATAAACCTAACCCTATTACTAACCCTAATTAAGCCCTATACCTAATCAAACCCTAAGCCTAGCCCTAAGACTAACTCTCACTCTTGCCCTAGAACTATCCCTATTTCTAACCCTATCCTTACCATAACCGTAATCCTAGCTATAAACCTAGAACTAATGCAAGCCATATCCTTAGCCCTAGACCTAACCCTAGATCTAAACCAAAGTCTAAATCTAACTCTAAACTTAAGCCTAAAACTAACCCTAACACTAGCCCTAAACCTAACACTAATCTTGAAACTAGCCCTAACCATAGCCTTAGGCCTAACACAAAACCGAGACATAGCCCTAACTTTAAAGCTTAACCTAAACCAAAACCTAACCCTACACCTAGCCCTAACCCTAGCCCTAACTGTAGTCCAAACCCTAACCCTAAAACTACCCCTGATCTTAATCTTGACCCTAATACTAACCCTAAATATCAACATAATGTTAAAACTAACCCTAACACTAGACCTAGTCCTAACACTAATCTTATAACTAGCCCAAATAGTAACCCTACTTCAAACATTGGCCATAACTCTAAACCTAGACCTAAAACTATCCAAAATGTAGTCCTAATCCAAGACCTAACCCTAGCATTAACCCTAAACCTAACCCTAATACTAGCCCTAACCCTACCCTAAATGTAGCCCTAACCCTATGTTTAACCCTTTCCCTTACCCTAAGCCAACCCTAAACCTAATGCAAACCCTAATCCTAACCCTAAATCTTAGCCTAATCCAAACCCTAACCCCATTACTAGTCCTAACAGTAGCCCTCATTCTAGCTCTAATCATAACTCAAACCTGACACTTATTCTGACCCTAATGATATCCGTAGGTATAAACCTGATCCTAACACTAGCACTAGAAATAAACCTATACCTAAACCTAACCCTAACACTAGCCCTAGACCTAAAACTAATCCTAAAACTAGCCATATCTCTAGCCCTAGGCATAAACAAACACCTAGCCTTAGTCCTAATGATAAATCTTAACTAACCAAAACACTAACCCTACCACTAGACCTAAACCTAGTGATAATTCTGGATTTAATCCTAACCCTAACTCTAACCTGAACACTGACCCTGACCCTACCACTAACCCTAGCTATAAACATCACATTAACACTAACCCTAACCCTAACACTTGACCTAGAAATAACACTAACCCAAGTCTAGCCCTAAACATAAACCTAGTTCATAGATTAGCTATAGCCATAACACTAGCCCTAACCTAACCCAAAACCTGTCCCTAATCTGAGCACTAACCATAGTTTTAACCCTAATCCTAAGCCAGCTATAAGCCAATCCCCAACCCTAGTCCTAACCCTAGCTCTTACCCTATTTGTTACCTTAAGCCAAACCCTAAACCTAAAGCTAACCCTAGTCCTAACCCTAATTTTTAGCCTAACTCAAACTCTAACCCTATTACTAGTCCTAACCCTAGCACTCATTCTAGCTCTAACCATAACCCCAAACCTAATCCTAACCCTGAAACTTATACTGACCCTAACAATAATCGTAGGACTCACCTGACCCTAACCCAAATCCGAACCCTAACATTAGTCCTATGGGTAATCCTATACCTAAACCTAAACCTAACACTAGTCCTAGACCTAAACCTAATCCTAAATCTAGCCATAACTCTAGCCCTAGACGTGAAGAACAACCTTGTCCTAGCCCTAGCAATCACCCTTAACATAACCCTAACACTAACACTACTTCTAGACCTAAACCTAGTCCTAATTCTGGCACTAAACCCAATGCTAACTCTAACCTGATCACTGACCCTGACCCTAACATAAGCCTAGCTCCAAAGCTCACCCTAACTCAAAACCTAATCCTAACACTACACTTAACCATAAACCTAACCCTAAAACTAGCCCTAATCATAACACTACCTCTTAACTACACATGGCCCTAACCCTAGGCCTTAAATAACACAAATCCTAGCCCTAATCCTAGGCCTAATCCTAGCCCTAAGTGTAACACTAAACCTAACCCTAGCCCTAACCCTAACTCTAACACTCTCCTTAGACTTAACCCTAGTTCAAAGCTTAAACTTTACCCTAAACATCACCCTATCCCTAGCCCAAACCCTAACTTAACCCTAGCCCTAATCCTAATCTTAACCATAGCCCTAACCATAGCTCTAATTCTGTCCACTATTTTAACCATAGCCCTAATCCTTACCATAACCCAAGCCCTAAAACTAGCTCTAATCCTATCCATTACTCTAACCATAATCCTAAACCTAATGCGAACCCTAGGCTTAACCCTAACCCTATCACAATCCCTAAACCTATCCATTACCCTAAAACTAAACTGAACCTTAATTCTTAGCCGATTTATTACCCTAACCTTAACTCTAACCCTAATGCTAATTAGAGCCCTAAACCTAAACCTTAACCTAAACCAAACCCTAAGCCATACCCTGACCCTAATAATACACCTAGCTCTAAACTTGACCCTTATCCTAAATCTAACCCTTACATTAGATCTAACCATAAACATATCCCTAAATCTATCAATAACCATAACCCTAGACTTAACCGTCGACCGGTACCCTAACACAAATCCTTGCTCTAAAACTTATACTAACCCAAAAACTAATCCTAACACTAGACAAACCCTAAATCTACCCATAACCATACCCCAGCTCTTACATTACCCATACACCTAACACTAGCCCTAAACCTCACACAAAACCTAGCCCTAATCCTAACCCTAAAATAGCTCAAATCTGAGTCCTAAAACTGGATTTATCCCTAACCCTAATCCTAACACTAACCCTAAACTTAACCTTCACACTATCCCTAACCCTAGCTCTAACCCTATCCCTTACCCCAAGTCAAACCCTATCCATAATGCTAACCCTAGTCCTAATCCTAATCCTTAGCCTAAATCAAACACTAATCCTATTACTAGTCCTATCCCTAGCCCTCACTCTAGCTCTAACCCTAACCCGAACCTTCACCCTTATTCTGATTATAACACTAATTAGAAGTCTAAACATGACTCTAACCCTAAACTGAACCCTGAAACTATCCCTACCAGTAAACTTTTACCTAAACCTAATCCTAATATTATCCTTAGATATAAACCTAATCCTAAATCTAGCAATAACTCTAGCCTTAGACCTAAACAAAAACTTAGTCCTAGCCCTAACAATAACCCTTAACCTAAACCAAATGATAGCATTACCCCTAGACCTAACCCCACTCCTAATTCTGGCTTTCACCCTAACTCTAAGCTGAACATTGATCTTGACACTGACACTAAACCTAGCTCTAAAACTGACCCTAAACCAAAATTTAAACCTTACACTAGACCTAGCCATAACCCTAACCCTAAATCTAGCCCTAATTAGAACCCTAGATCTTACATTATCCATAGCACTAACCTTTGACCTAAACATAACACAAAACCTAGCCTTAATCCAAGGCCTAAACCTACTGTAAGCATAACCCTAACCCGAGCCCTACCCCTAACCCTAAGCCTAAGGCTCACCTTAGATGTAAGCATAGCTCAAAGCCTAATCTTTGACCTAAACACAACCCTAGACTTATTTCTAACAATAACCCTAACCCTAGCTCTAATCCTAACTTTAAACCTAGTCCTAACCCTAGCCATTACTCTCACTCTAATCCTAAATCTAATGATAACCCTAGCCCTAACACTAACCGAAACTGTAACACAAACCATAACACAAACCATAAACCTAATTCTAGATCTAACCCTAAACCTAACCCTTGTCATAATTCTAACCCTAACTCAAACCCTAACACTTAACCTAAATCCAATAGAAAACCTAGCCCTAAAACTAAACTTAAACCTAAAGCTAATCTTACATCTAACCCAATCTATTACCCTAAACCTAAACCTACCTCTAATGAAAACCCTAGCCCTTACCCTAAACCTAAACCTGACCATAACTATAACCCTAACCGTAGACCTAAAACTGACCCTAACCCTCTCCCTAGAACTAAACTTGGTTAAAACCTTACATTTACCCTAAACCTAATGATAACCCTACCCTCACCTAGGGTTACTAGCTCTAATCCAAATCCTAACCTAAACTCTAGTCTTAATCCTAACCATAGCCCTAGCCCTAACCCTAGCTCTAACCCTATACATTACCCTTATGATAACCCTATTCCTAATGCTAACCCTAGGCCTAACCCTAACCCTATCACAAACCCTAAATCTTTCCATTACCTTAAACCTACCCTGAACTCTAAACCTAACCCTATCCATTACCCTAAACATAACTGTAACCCTTATGCTCATTTGAGCCCTATCCCTAAACTTTAACATAAAACAAACCCTAACCCTGACCCTGAACCAAAAAATACCCCTAGCTCTAAAACTGACCCTTGCCCTAAACCTAACACTTACACTAGACCAGGACATAGACCCAATCCTAAATCTACTCCTAACTGTAACACTAGACCTGACATTATGCCTAGCCCTAATTATAGACCTAACCCTACAACAAACCCTAGCCCTCATCCTAGCCCTAAACCTAGCCTTAATTATAACCCTAACCCTAACACTAGTCCTAATCCTAATTCTAACCCTCACTCTACTTCTAAACCTAGCTATAACACATCCCTTACCCTAAACTTAACCCTAACCCTAGTCTTAATGCTAGGCCTAAGCTGAACACTAACCCTAGTTCTAATCCTTGCCCTGATTTATCCCTATCCCTAAAACTAACCATAACTCTAGCCCTAAGACTAACTCTAAATCTTGCCCTAACCTTATCCCTAGTTCTATCTCTATCCCTTAACATAACCCCAAACCTAGCCCTAATCCTTGCCCTACCCTTAGACCTAACCCTAACCTTAGATCTAACCCTAATTCCAAATCTTAACCTAACCCTAAGCCTAAGCCTAAAAAAACACTAGCCCAAACCCTAACACTAATCATATAACTAGCCCTAACCCTAAACCTATGACTAAAACAAAACTGAGAAATAGGGGCTGGGGATGTGGCTCAAGCTATAGCACGTTCACCTGGCATGCACGGGATCCTGGGTTTGATCCCCAGCACCAAATAAAAATTAAATTGGAAAAAAAGAGATGTTGTGTCCACCAAAAACTAAAAAAATTAAAACACATTTAAAAATTCTTTCATTCTCTCTCTCTCAAAAAAAAAAACCTGAGCAATAGTCCTAAACCATAACTTAAACCAAACCCTAACACTGCACTTAGACCTAACCCTAACCTTAGCCTTAAACTAAACCTAACCCTGAAACATATACTAACATTCAACCTAGCTCTGAACACCACCCTAAACTTAAACTGAGCCCTAACAGTAACCCTAGCCAAAACTAACCCTGATGCTGGCTCATATCCTAGCATTCACCCTAGCTCTAAACACCGCCCTCAACTTAAACTGAACCCTAACAGTAATCCTAGCCCTTATTTGAGTCCTATTCCTAACCCTAAAACTAACACAGTCTCTGAATCATATCCTAATACTAACCCTAGCTATAAATATCACGCTAACCTTATAGCTAACCATAACACTAGACCTACCCCAACATAAACCTAATTGTAACCCTAGTTTTTGCATTAGCCATTGCCAGAATATTAGCCCTAACCCTAAAACAAAAACTAGCCCTAATCCGAGCTCTAAACCTAGATTTAACCCTAACCCTAAACCTAAATCTAGCCCTAACCCTAGCTCTAAGGCTATTCCTTACCCAAAGCGAAACCCTAACCCTAAAGGTAACCCTAGACCTAACCCTAATCCTTAAGCTAACCAAAACCCTAAACCTATTAATAGTCATAACCCTACCCTCACTCTAGCTCTAACCCTATCCCAGACCCTAATGCTAACCCTGACCATTATTTTGACCCTAACACTAACTCTAGGTCTAATCTGACCCTAACCCTGGACCAAACACTAACACTAGCCCTAGACCTAAACCTAATCTTAAATCTAGCCTTAACTATAGCCCTAGACCTAAAAAAAATCCTAGCTCTAGCTCTTAAAGTAATCCTTAACATAACACAAACACTAACCCTACTACTAGACCTAAATCTAGTTCTCATTCTGGCTATAACCCTAACTATAACTCTAACCCAAACACTGACCCAGCATTTAAGAGTAAACCTACCTCTAAACCTGACCCTAACTGAAAATCTAAACCTAAAACTAAAACTAGCCCTAATCATAGCCCTAGCTCTTACATTACCCACAGCCCTAACCCTAGGCCTAAACCTAAAATAAAACCCAGAACTAATCCTAGGCCTAAACCTAGCCCTAAGCGTAACTCTAACTCTAACCCTAACCTAACAATCAATTAGCCCTAACCCTTGCTCAAAACCTAACCTTACCTTAAACATAAACCTACACCTATCCCTAAATATACCCCTAACACTAGCCCTAATCCTAAACTTAACTCTAGCCCTAAACTTAGCTCTAAATCTACCCATTACCCTAAACCTAATCCTAACACTTTTGATAAACCTAGGCCTAACCATAAAAATAAACCTAACCATAAAACTAACCCTAGACCTAACCCTAAACCCCACATTTGCCATAGACCTAACCCTAGCTCAAACCCTAACCCTTACCATAAACCTAAACATAACCATACCCCTAACCCTAAACCTAAACTTCAATCTAACACTAACCATAAACCTATGCCTACATTTAACCATATCCATTATTCTAACCCTAACCCTACACCTAATGATGATGCTAGCCCTAATCCAACCCTAACCCTAACCGTACTTTAATTTTATTCCTAGACATAATTCTAAACCTAACCATGCCCCAGCCCTAACGCTAGCTCACAACCCAACCCTTATGCTAAACATAAACTTAACCCTAACCCTAGTTCTAACCCTAACTCTAAACCTAATTCAAGACCTATTCCTAACCATAACCCTAGCCCTAACCTTAGCTCTAACCCTATCCATTATCCCAACAATTATC
The DNA here is from genome assembly GCF_045843805.1 of Urocitellus parryii. Classification (NCBI taxonomy): domain Eukaryota; kingdom Metazoa; phylum Chordata; class Mammalia; order Rodentia; family Sciuridae; genus Urocitellus; species Urocitellus parryii. The sequence goes on from NC_135536.1 coordinate 127,226,871, forward strand.
CTTACCCTAATGCTAACCCTAGGCCTCACACTAAACCTATTGTTAAACCTAACACTATCAATTACCATAAACCTAACCTGTACCTTAATCAAAAACCAATCATTACCCTAACCCTGACCCTAATGCTTATTTGAGCCCTAACCCTAAACCCCAACCTCAACCAAACTCTAATCTGACCCTGAACCTTATAACTCCCCTAGCTCTAAACCTGACCCTTAACCCTAAACCTAACCCTTACACTAGACCTAGCCATAAACCTAATCCTAAAACTATCCTCTCCTCAACTTTATCCCCACACCTGACATTAGCCCTAGTCCTAATACTAGCCCTAACCCTAATAAAAATACCAGCCCTTATCCTAACCCTAAACCTAGATTATTCCTAACCATAACCCTAACCCTAGCTCTAACCCCGATACTAACCCTAGCCCTAATTTTAGCCCTAATTTCACCCTATCCTTAAACCTAACCCTAACCCTAGACCTAAGAATAAATCTAACTCTCACACTAGCCCTATCACTAGGACTAACCCTATCCCTTACTGTAAACCTACCCTAGTCCTAAACTTAGTCCTAAGACTTGCCATATACATAGCCCTATCACTAACCTTAGATCAAAATCTGACTCTAAATCTAACCTAACCCGAAGCCTAAGCCTATCTGTAACACTAGCTCTAACCCTAACACTAATCCTAAAACTAGCCCTAATTCTAGACATAGCCCTTAAACAAAAACAAAAACAAAACCAAAAAAAAAAAACGAGCCATGAGCTCTATCCCTAACCCTTACACTAAACCAAATCCTAACCATACAACTACCCATAACCCTAGACCTAATTCAAGTTTTAAGCTGAACCCTAAAGATAACCCTGACCCTGACTCTGATACTAACACTAATCCTAGCTCTAATCATCACCCTAATCCTAACACTAACCCTAAACCTAGCCCTAATCTTAAACCTAAAATTAGCCCTGATCATAACCCTTGTACTTACATTAGCCGTAATCCTAACCCTAGCTTAACACAAAATCCAGCCCTAATATGAGCCCTAACCCAATATTTAACCCTAACCCTAGCCTTAGCCCTAATCATAACCATAACCCTAGCTCTAAACTTATCCATTACCATAACCATTAACCTAATGCTAACCCTAGGCCTAAACCTAACCATACCTCTACTTCCATCCATATCCATTTCCCTAAACCTAACATGAACCCTAATTCTAAGCCTAGCATTACCCTAACCCTTACAAATAGACTAATTAGATCCCTAACTTTATGCCTTAACCTATCCCAAACCCTAACCTAGACCTTCACCTTAACAATACAACTAGCCCTAAACCTGACCCTAACCCTAAACCCAAACCTTACACTAGACATAGCCATAATCCTAGCCCTAAAAGTATCTTTAAAAATAATTCTAGACTTGAAATTAGCCATACTACTAATCCCAGCCCTAAACCTAAAACAAACCCTAGCCCTCATCCTAGCACTAAACCTAACCTTAATCATAACCCTAATCCTAACCCTTATTCTAAACATCATCCTACTTCTAAACCTAGCTATAACACCATCCCTTACCCTAAACTTAATCCTAAATCTAACCCTAACTCGATGCTTAAGCTGAACACTAGCCATAGACCTAATCCTAGCCCTAATTTTGCACTATCCCTAATCCTAACAATAACCTTACTCCTAAGACTAGCAATAATTCACACACTAGCCCTATTGCTAGTTCTAATCCTATCCCTTACCATAATCCTAACCGTAGCCCTAACCCTTGCCCAATCTTTAGTCCTAGCTCTAACTCTAAGCCTAAGCCTCACACTAACACTAAATCTTATCCTAATGCTAATCATAAAACTAGCCCTAACCCTAACACTGGCAGTAAAACAAAACGGAGCAATAGCCCTAACCCTAAACCTTAACTTAAACCAAACCCTAACACTATACCTAGAACTATCCATACCTTTAATTTGAGTCCTAACCCTAACCTTAAAACTATACATGACACTGACTAATATGCTAAACTCACCCTTGCTCAAAATACCATCCTAAACTCAAACTAAAACTTAACAGTAACTCTAGCCCTTATTTGAGTCCTAACCCTAACACTGACCCTGACTCATATCCTAAAACTAAACCTAGCTCTAACCCTATCCCTGACCCTGACTCATATCCTAAAACTAAACCTAGCTCTAACCCTAACCCTGACCCTGACCCATATCCTAAAACTAAACCTAGCTCTAAATGTAGAGCTAGGTTTAGTTTTAGGATATGGGTCAGGGTCACAGTTAGGGTTAGGGTTAACCTTAAACGTAACCCTAACACTAAAACTACCACTAACCCTAACCCTAACCCTAAAATTAACCCTAATTTCAACCCTAGTTCTTATATTAGCGATTGCCCTAACCCTAGTCCTAACCCTAAAACAAAAACTAGCCCTAAACCTAGCTTTAACCCTAACCCTACCCTAAGTCTAGCACTAAACCTAGCACTAACCTTATCCCTTACCCTGAGTGAAACCCTAACCCTAATGGTAAACCCAGACCTATCCCTAATCTTTAGACTAACCAAAGTCCTAACCCAATTAATAGTCCTGACCTTAGCCTTCATTCTAGCTCTAATCCTATCTTGAAGCCTAACACTAACCCTGACCCTTATTGTGACCCTAAAATAAACCTTAGATATAAAACTGACCCTAAACCTAGAGCAAACCCTAACACTGGCCATACCACTAACTTATACCTAAACCTAACCCTAACCCTAGCCCTAAGACTAGCTCTAATTCTCACGCTAGCCCTAACCTTAGTTCAAGCTTATCCATTACCATAACTCTAACCCTAGTCATAACACTTTCCTATCCTTAGTCCTAGCCCTAACCCTAGATCTAATCCTAAATTTAAATCTAACCCTAAACCTGAGCATAACCTAACAATAAAGTAGCCCTAACCCTAATGCTAATCGTAAAACTATCCCTAACCCTAACCCCAGCAGTAAAACAAAACCGAACAATAGCCTTAACCCTAAACCTCAACTTAAACCAAACCCTAACACTACACCTAGACCTAACTATGGTCTTAATTCGAGTCCTAACCCTAACCTTAAAACTATACCTGACACTGACTCATATGCTAAACTCACCCTAGCTCAAACACCATCCTAAACTTAAACCAAAACTTAACAGCAACTCTAGCCCTTATTTGAATCCTAACCCTAACCCTGACCCTGATTCATATCCTAAAACTAACCCAAGCTCTAAATATCACCCTAACCTTAAACTTAACCCTAACACTAAAACTACTCCTAACCCTAACCCTAAAACTAACCTTAATTGTAACCCTAGTTCTTATATTAGCAATTGCCCTAATCCAAGTCCTAAACCTAATACAGAACTATCCTTAATCCAAGCCCTAAACCTAGCTTTAACCCTAATCCTACCCTAACTCTATTCCTAACCCTAGCTCTAAACCTATCCTTGACCCTAAGTGAAACCCTAACCCTAATGGTAAACCTAGACGTATCCCTAATCTTTAGACTAACCTAAGTCTTAACCTTATTAATAGTCCTCACCTTAGCCTTCATTCTAGCTCTAATCCTATCCCAAACCCTAATGCTAACCCTGACACTTATTCTGACCATGAAACAAACCCTATATCTAAAACTGACCCTAAAACTAGAGCAAACCCAAACACTGGCCATACCGCTAACTTATACCTAAACCTAACCCTAATCCTAGCCCTAAGACTAACTCTAATTCTCACACTAGCCCTATCCTTAGTTCTAAGCTTATCCATTACCATAACTCTAACCCTAGCCCTAACCCTTTCCATATCCTTAGTCCTAGCCCTAATCCTAGATCCAACACTAACTATGAAATTAACCCTAAACTTAGCCCTAAGCCTAACACAAAAACTAGCCCTAATCTGAGCCGTATACCTAGATTTAACCCTAACCCTAACCCTAACTCTAATTTTAGCTTTAACCCTAGCTCTAAGGCTATCCCTTACCCTATGTGAAACCCTAACCCTACTGGTAAATCTAGACCTATCCCTAATCCTTAGGCTAACCAAAATCCTAAACTTATTAATAGTCCTGACCATAGCCCTCATTCTAGCTCTAATCCTATCAAAAACCAGAACACTAACTCTCACCATTATGCTGACCCTAACACAAACCCTAGTTCTAAACCAGACTCTAACACTAGACTAAAACCTAACACTAGCCCTAGACTTAAACCTAATCCTAAATCTAGCCCTAGCCCTAAACAAAAACCTGGTCCTAGGCCTAACAATAACCCTTATTCTTACACAAATACTAACTCTATCCCTATACCTAAACCTAGTCCAAATTTTGGCTATAACCCTAACTTGAACTCTAACCCAAACACTGACTCTGCCTTTAACAGTAAAGCTATTTCTAAACCAGACACTAACTGAAAAGCTAAACCTAACACTAGACCTAGGCATAACCCTAACCCTAAAACTAGCCCTAATCACAACCCTAGCTCTTACATTACCCACAACCTTAACCCTAGGCCTAAATCTAACACAAAACCTAGTGTGAATCCTAGGCCTTAACCTAGCCCTAAGCATAACCCTAAACCTAACCCAAGCCCTAACCCAAACCTAACACTCACCTTAGTCCTAACCCTAGCTCAAACCCTAACCCTTACCATAAACACAAACCTAGAACTATCCCTAAATGTAACCCTAAATCTAGTCCTAATCCTAATCTTAACCTTATTCCTAACCCTAGCTCTACACCTTCCCATTACCCTAACCCCAACCCAAACCCTAATTGTAAACCTAGCCTTAACCCTAATCATAATCCTAACCCTAAACAGAAAACTAACACTAGACTTAACCCTAAACTAATACCCACTATAGTCCTAACCAGAGCTCAAACCCTAGCACTTACCATAAATCTATACATAACCATAGACCTAACCGTAACCCTAAACCCAAATCTAACACTATTCCTAACCCCAAGACTACATCTAACTGTATTAAATCCCCTAACCCTAACCCTAATTATAACCATTCCCCTAATACTAACCCTAACCCTAAATTTACAGTAATCCTATCCCTAGACATGACCCTGAACCTATCCCTTGCTCTACCCTTAGCTTAGAACCTAACCCCTTATGTTAAACATAACCCTAACCTTAATCCTAGTTCTAACTTATACTCTAAAACTAACTCAAGACCTAATCCCAGCCATAAGTCTAGGTCTAACCTTAGCTCTAACTGTATCCATTACTCTAAACCTAACCCATACCCTAATGCTAACTCTAGGCTTAACCCTATCTCAAGACCCAATCCTAACTATAAATCTAGCCCTAACAATAACTAACTGTATCCATTACCCTAAATATAACCCTTTCCCTAATGCTAACCCTAGGCCTAACCCTAATCCTATTGCTCATCCCAATCCTATCAATTACCCTAAACCTAACCTAAACCCTAAATATAACCCTATCATTACCCTAACCCTAACCTTAATGCTAATTTGAGCACTATCCTAAACTGAAACATAAAACAAACCCTAACTCTGACCCTGACCCTAATAATTCTCTTGGCTCTAAACCTGACCCTTACCCTAAACCTAACTCTTACATTAGAGCTAGCCAATATCTAACCCTAAAACTATCCATAACCATAACCCTAGACCTGACATTAGCCCTAGATATAATCCTAGCCCTAACCCCAAAACAAACCATAGCCCATATTAGCCATAAACATAGCCTTGATCATAACCCTAAACTTAAACCTAGGCCTAACTTAAAACCAACCCTATCCCTAATCTTAGTCATAATTTAGCTCTATCCCTAACCCTATCCCTAACCCTATCCCTAAGACTAATTCTAACTCTCTCCCTAGCCCTAAAACTATTTCTAATTCTATCCCTTATTGGAACCCTAAAATTAGCCTTAACCCTCAGCCTAAGCCTAGCCATTTTCTTAGCCCTAGACCTAACCCGAGATCTAACCCTAACTCTAAATCTAACTGTAATGCAAAGCCTAAGCCTAAACCTAACACTATCCCTACCCTAACCCTAATGCTACTCCCAAAACTAGCCCTAACTCTAGCCCTAGCCCTAGTACAAAAGTGAGCCATAGCCTTAACCCTAGCCCTTAACCTAAACCAATCCTTGACCCTACACGTAGCCCTAACCCTAGCCCTAATTCGAGTTTTAAGGAGAACCCTAAAACTAACCCTGACCCTGATTCTGAGGCTAACACCAACCCCAGCTTTAAATATCACCCTAAACATAACCCTAAACATAACACTAGACCTAGTCCTAAGCCTAACCCTAAAATTAGCCCTAATTGTAACCCTAGTATGTACATTAGCGATAACCGAACCCTAGCCCTAACTGAACCCAAAACCTAGCCCTAATATGAGCCCTAACCCGAGCTTTAACCCTAACCCTAACCTTAACCCTAAAACTAGCACTAATAATAATCTTAATTTTAGCCCTACCCTAGCTCTAAAACTATCCATTACCCTAACCATAATCCTAACCCTAATGCTAACTGAAGGAGTAAATCTTACCATATCCCTAATCCTAACCCTATCCATTACCCTAAACCTAACTTAAAACCTAAACCTAGCTATATCATTACCTTAATTGTAACTCTATGCTAATATGAGCCCTAAATTTTAACCTTAACCTATCCCAAATACTAATTGCAACCCTGAACCTAACAATACGCTTAGCTCTAAACCTGACCCTAACACTAAACCTAACCTTACACTAGAGGTAGCCATAAACCTAACCCTAAAACTATCTTTAACTGTAAACTGAACCTGAAATTTGCCCTAGCCCTAATCCTAGCCCTAAACCTAGCCTTAATCCTAACCCAAACCTTAACCCAAGATTTAACTCTAATTATAACCCTTATCCTAGCCTTAAACCTAGCTGTAACCCCATCCCTTACCATAAACCTAACCATAACCCTAAACCTAAGCATAATCTTAAACCTAACCATAATCCTTGCTCTAACGCTAGGCCTAACACTAACTCTAAGCCTAGTGCTAACCCTAATTTAGTCCTATACTAACCCTAAACCTAGCCTTAAGACTAACTCTAACTCTTTCTCTAGCCCTAACCCTAGTTCTATCCTTAGCCCTAGCTCTAACCCTAGATCTAAACCTAACTCTAAACTTAACCATAACCATAATCCTAAACCAAATTCTAACACTAGCCCAAACAATAATGCTAATCCTAAAACATGCCTTACCCCTAGCCCTAGCCATAAAACAAAACAAGCCATATCCCGAACCCTAACCCTTAACCTAAACTATACCATAAACCTACACCTAGCCCTAACCCTAACTCTAAAAATAACTCTAAAAATCCTAGCTCTAAACATCATCCTAACCCTAAATTAACCCTAATACTAGACGTAGCCTTAACTCTAACCCTAAAACTAGCCCTAATTGTAACCCTATTTCATACATTAGTAATTTTCATAACTCTAGCCCTAACCCAAATACAAATCCTACACATAATTCTAGCCCTAATCCTAGCTTTAACACTAGTCTTAACTCCAACACTAGCCCTAACCCTAACCCTAACCCTAGCCCTACCCCTAGCTATAAACCTATCCCTTACCCTAAGCCAAACCCTAAACCAAATGCTAACCCTAGTCCTAACCCTAATCCTTAGCCTAACTTAAACACTAGCCCTAACCCTACCCTTAAGTCTAGTTCTAACCCTAACCCTGACCCTTATTCTGATCCTAATAGTAACCCTAGGTCTAAACCTGTCTCTAACGCTAAACCAAACCCTAACACTAGTCCTACTGGTAACCCTATACCTATACCTAACCTTAAAACTAGATCTAGACTCAAAACTAATCCTAAATATAGCTATAATTGTAGCCCTAGACCTAAACAAAATCCTAGCTCTAGCCCTAACAATAACCCTTAACGTAAACTAAACACTTACCCTATGCCTAGACCTAACACTATTCCTAATTCTGGCTCTAACTCTAACCCTGACCCTATCATGAAAATTGACACTGACCCTAACATTAACCTAACTCTAAACCTGACCCTAACTCAAACCCTAGTCCTAACACTAGACCTAGCCATAACCCTAAATGTAATACTAGCCCTAAACATGACCCTAGCTCTAACCCAAGCTTTAACCCTAATCTTAACCCCAATATGAGCCCTAACCCTAACCATAGTCCTAACCCTAGCCCTAAACCTAACTCAAAACCTAGCCATAATCCTAGACCTAAACTTAGCCCTAAGAATAACCCTAACCCTTACCCTAGCCCTAAAACTAACTCTCAAAATAACCCTTGCCTTAGACCTAACCCTAGCTCAAAGGAAAACCCTTACCCTAAACATTACCCTAGCCCTTTCCTAAACCATAACCCTAATCCTAGCTCTAATCCTAACCTTAATCCTATCTTGAACTTTAGTTCTATCTCGGTAAATTACCCTAACCCTAATTATAACAATATCCGTAACACTAAACCTAACCCTAACCATAAAACTAACCCAAGACCTAACCATAAATCTAAACCTCACCATAGCCCTAACCCTAGCTGAAACATAAAGCCTTACACTAAACCTAGTCCTAAGACTAGCCCTAATCCATATTCTAAACCTAACACTAACCATAACACTAAATCTAACATTATCCATTACCCTAAACCTAACCCTATCTCTAATAAAAACTTTAGCCATAACCCTAACCCTAAACCACACCCTAACCATAAACATAACCCTAGACTAAACGTAAACCCTAGACTAAATGCCCTATCCCTAAGCCTAGATCACACAATAGATCTTACCCTAACCTAACCATAACCCTAGCCATAAACCTAACACTTACCCTAAACCAAACCCTATCCCTATTCCTAAACCTAATCCTAACCCAAGACTTAATCCAAACAATAAACTAGCCCTAACCCTAGCTCTAAATCTACACATTATACTAAACATAAACCTAACACTAATGCTACCCTTAACCCTATTGCTAAACCTAACCCATCCATTACACTAAACCTTAACTGAAACCTAAACCCAATCCTGTCCATTACCTTAACCCTAAGCTTAAACCTAAGACTAATTCAACCCCTACCCTAAACTTTGACCTAAACCAAATGCTAACCCTTACCATAATCCTAATATTATCCCTAACTCTAAACCTGACCCTTACCCTCAACATAGCTCTGACACTAGAACTAACCATAACCTAACCCTAAAACGATCCCTAACCATAAACCTTTATCTGAGATTAGTCCCAGCCCTATTTCTAGCCCTGAATCTAAGAGAAACTCTAGCCCTAAATCTAGCCTTAATCCTAACCCAAACACTAACCATAGCCCTAATCCTAATTATAACCCCCACCCTAGCCTTAAAGCCAGCTATAACCACATCCATTCTCCTAAACTTAATACTAACCCCAATGCTAAACCTAAACCTAGCCCTACCTCTAGGCCTAACCTTAACACTACCCTAGCCCTAATCCTAGCCCTATTTTAGCCAAAACCCTAAACCTAACCCTAGACCTAGGCCTAGTCCTAAATCTAAATCTAACTCTCATTCTAGCTGTTTCCCTAGTTCTAGCCTTATCCCTTAACATAACACTAACCCTAGCCCTAATCCTAGCCCTGGATTTAACCCTAACTCTAAATCTAACACTAACACTAAGCCTAAACCTACACTAACACTAGCCCTAACCCTAACAATAATTCAAAATCTAGCCCTAACCCTAGCCCTAGCCCTAAAACAAAACCAAGCCATAGGACTAACCCTAAACCTAAGCCATAGAAGTCAAGATGAAGTGAAACCTTAAAACACAAACTGTTCCTGACAGCAAACCTTTAACTGAGAAGACCCAAGCCTGGGGAAAATTGTAATGCTAGGTAAAAGATGAATCCTGACTGGTATCAAAGAAATTTGAACAAAACTAACTCTAACCCAAACATTAGTTCTAAACCTAGCCCTAACCCTAATCCTAAAACTAAGCTTTTCCTGTTTATAGAGCTTGAAAAGAAAAGTCCCAAACTTGGGGTGCCTAGTAGGAAAAAGTAACAGATGAATCCTGCCCAGTATCAAAAATATCTGACCAAATAATTGGGGGAGGTGTTTCAGAACATGCTTATTTCCCCTGTTTTCTCCGAAAGTGCTCTTGGATAAATTGTTTTTTCACGTTTCAGCTTAAGGTACTTTCACAAGGAACAAACCAGTGCATGTCCACAGTGAAGTGATTGAGTGTGTGAAGTTTCAAGGAGCTAGCAACAAACATGCTTGATTTCTAGCTCCATTTCCATTCACACCTATAGGCCATAATGAAGTGAAACCTGAAAATTCAAACTGTTCCTGACACTGAACCATTGAACATTGAAGGCCCAAATATGGGGATTCTACTAAGGCTAGGTAAAGGATAAATTTTGTACAGGATCAATGTAATCTGACCAAAAAAATTCAAAGCTATTTCAGTACAAGTGTATTCTGCTTGCTCCTAAAGCACTCAGAGATAAAGTTGTTTCTTTCCACTTCAGCTTAGGGATACTTCACACGAAAGAAACCAGAGAATGCTCTTTGAGAACTGATTGAGTGTGTGAAGTTTCAAGCATCTAGCACAAACCCTGTTTGATTTCCGACCTCATTTCAATTCACCCCTATAGGGTAAAAAGAAGAGAAAAAGAAACTTACCATAAGGACACTCTCAGGTTTTTTGATTTTGTTTAGTTTTGCCTTTTGAATAGAATAATTTTAATTTAAGAAGAACTGGGAAACCATGACATCAAAGATGCAGTTGTTACACAATAAATCTGGCTTAAAGATGGAAAAAAAAAGAAACTGTTCCTGAGAGAAAACCCTTTACATAAGAGGCCCAAACATTTGGAGTATAGTCAAAATAGGAAAAAGGTAAATTCTGCCCGATATCATAGAAATTTTTTTAAAAACTAACTCTAACCCTAACACTAGGTATAAACCTAGTCCTAACACTAAGTCTAACCCTAAACCTAATCTGATTAGAGAACCTTTGATCATAGAAGTTTCAAAATTGAAGAGTCTAGTAGGGCAAGCTTACAGATGAATCATGGGCACTTTCCAAGAAATCTGACGAAATAATTGGGGGAGCTATTTCAGTACATGAATATTTCCCTGTTTTCTCCTAAAGTGTTCTCAGATAAATTTGTATTGCAAGCTTCAACTAATTATTAATTTCACAAGGAACAAAGCAGAGAGTGCCCACAGAGAACTGATTGAGTGTGTGAAGTTTCAAGCAGTTAGCACCAACCTTGTTTGATTTCCAGCTCCATGTCCATTTACCCATGTAGGTCAAAATGAAGTGAATCTTTAAAATACAAATTGTTGCTGTCAGCAAAGAATTGAACCTAGAAGGCTGAAACCTGGAGAACATGGTAAGGATAAGTAAAAATGTTTCCTGCCCAGTATCAAAGAAATTTGAACAAGACAAACTCTAACCCTAACATTAGACTCTAACCATAAGCCTAAACTTAACCTGTTTAGAGAACCTTTGATCATAGAAGTCTCAAAGTTGTGGAGCCCAGTGGGCCAAGCTAACAGATGAATCCTGCCCAGTATCAAAGAAATCTGACCAAATGATTAGGGAAGGTAGTTTAGTACATGTATATTTTCCTGTTGTCTCCAAAAATTTTCTCGCATAGTGTTGTTTTTGCATGCTTCATTTTTGGGATACTTTCACAAGGAAGAAAACCAGAGAGTCCTCATAGAGAACTGATTGAGTGTGTGAAGTTTCCAGCAGCTCGTAGCAAACCATGTTTGATTTCTCGCTCCATTTCCATTTACCCATATAAGTCAAAATGAAGTGAAACCTTAAAATACAAACTGAAATACTGATAGCAAACCAGTGAACTTAGAAGGCCCAAACATGGGGAACATAGTGAGTCTAGGTAAAAGATAAATTTTGCATAGTATCAGAGAAATTTGAACAAAACTACTGTAAACCTAACACTACCTCTTAATCTATCCTTAATCCTAACCCTACAGCTAACCCTAGCCTATTTAGAGAACTTTTGATCATTGAAGTTCCAAACTAAGGGAGCCTTGTGGGGAAAGCTAACAGATGAATCGTGCACAGTATCAAAGAAATCCGAGCAAATAATTGGGGGAAATGTTTCAGAACATACATATTTCCTTGATTTCTCCAAAAGTGCTCTGGGATAAAGTTGCTTTGTGTGTTTCAGCTGAGGGCAACATTCACAAGGAACAAACCAGAGAGTGCCCACAGAGAACTGATTGAGTGTGTGCAGTATCAAGCAGCTAGCACCAACCCTGTTTGATTTCATGCTCCATTTTTCTTCACCAAAATAGTTCAAAATAAAGTGAAACCTTAAAGTACAAACTGTTCCTGACAGTGAAACATTGAACTAAGAAGGCCAAAACCAGGGAATATTGTGAGGCCAGGTAAAAGATGAATCCTGCCCAGTATCAAAGATACATGACTCTAACCCTAACACTAGGTTTAAACCTAACCCTTACCCTAACCATAAACCTAACCCTAATCTGTTTAGAGAACCTTTTATCATAGAAGTCCCAAATTAAAGGAGCCTAGTGGGGCAAGCTAACAGATGAATCTTGTGCAGTAACAAGAAATATGACCAAATAATTTGGGGAGGTAGTTCAGTACATGTATATTTCCCTGTTGTCTCCTATAGTACTCTCAGATAAAGTTGTTTTTGCATGCTTCAGATTTGGGACATTTTCACAAGGAAGAAACCAGAGAGTGCCTACATAGAACTGATTGAGTGTGTGCAGTTTCAAGCATCAAGCACCAACCTTGTTTGATTTTGAGCTCTATTTCCATTTAACCATATAGGTCAAAATGAAGAAAACCTTAAAATATAAAGTGTTCCTGTCTCAGTGAACCATTGAACGGAGAAGGCCCAAACCTGGGGAAAATAATAAGGCTAGGTAAAAGAGGAATTATGCCAAGTATCAAATGAATTTGAACAAAACTCATTTTAACACTAGATCTAACCCAACCCTAAACTAATTCTAACCTATTTAGAGTACCTATGATCATAGAAGTCCCAAAATTGGGGAGCATTGTGATGCAACTTAACAGATGAATCTTGTGCAGTATCAAAGAAATTTGATGAAAAATTGGGGAAGGTATATCAATACATTCATATTTCCCTGTTTTTTCTTAAGGGCTCTTGGATAAATTGTTTTTTCATACTTCAGCTAAGGTACTTTCACAAAGAAAAACCAATGAGTGCCCACAGAGAGCTGATTGCGTGTCTGATGGTTCACGCAGCTACCACCAACCCTGTTTTATTTCCAGCTCCATTGTCATTTACACCTATAGGACATAATGAAGTGAAACATAAAAATTCAAACTGTTCCTGACACTGAACCATTGAACCTTGAAGTTCCAAACTTGGGGAGCCTAGTAAGGCTAGGTCAAGGATGAGTGCTGTACAGTATCAAAGTAATCCAAACAAAAATATTTGAAGCTCTTTCAGTACATGGGTATTCTGCTGGCTCCTAAAGCACTCAGAGATAAAACTGTTTCTTTCTATTTCATTTTAGGGCTACTTCCACAGGAAATACCTGATTATGCTAACTGAAAATTGATGGAGTGTGTGAAGTTTCAAGTAGCTAACCCAAACTCTGTTCGATTATCAGCTTCATTTCCATTCACCCCTATAAGGCAAAATGAAGAGAAACATGAAAATTGAAACTGTTACTGAAAGCAAACCCTTTATGTAGGAGGCCCAAACATTTGGAGCATAGTCAAAATAGGAAAAAGATGAATCCTGCATAGTATCATAGAAATTTGAAAACAAAACCAACTCTAACCCTAACACTAGGTCTAATACTAGTAGAAATTTGAAAACAAAACTAACTCTAACCCTAACACTAGGTCTAATACTAGTCCTAACACTAACCCTAGCAATAACCTTAGCCTGTTTAGAGTCCTTTGATCTTAGAAGGCCCACATTTGGGGAACCAAGTGGGGCAGGCCAGCAGATGAATCTTTCACCATGTCAAAGAAATTCTGACCAAACAATTGGGGGGGTAGTTTAGTATATGCATATTTCTCTGTTTACTCCTAAAATGCTCTCACATAAAGTTGCTTTGCATGTTTCAGCTTAGGGATATTTTTACAAGGAATAAACCAGAGAATGCCCATAGAAAACTGATTGAGTGTGTGAGGTTTGACCTAGCTAGTACTAACCCTGTTGGGTTTCCAGCTCCATTTACATTTACCCACATAGGTCAAAATTAAATGAAAACTTAAAATACAAACTGTTAAGGAGGGCAAACGCTTGACCCAAGAGGCCCAAACCAGAGATTATAGTAAGGCTAGGTAAAAGTTGAATCCTGCTCAGTATCAAAGAAATTTACAAAAAACTAAATCTAAAAAAAACACTAACTGTAACCCTAGCCCTAACCTAATACTAAACCTAACCTAACCTGTTTAGAGAACCATTGATCATAGTAATTCCCAAATAAAGGAGCCTAGTGGGGCCAGCTAACAGATAAATCCTGTGCAGTATCAAAGAAAGCTGACCAAACAATTGGGGGAGGTATTTCAGTACGTGCATATTTCCCTGTTTTCTCTTAATGTGTTCTTAGATAAATAATTTTTCATGCTTCAGTTTAAGGATTTTTCACAAAGAAAACCAGAGAGTGCCCAAAGAGAGCTGATTGAGTGTGTGAAGTTTCAAGCAGCTAATACTAACTGTTTGATTTCCAGCTCCATTGTCATTCATATCTATAGGCCATAATAAAGTGAAACCTAAAAATTTAAACTCTTCCTGGCAGTGAACTGGCAAACCTTGAAAATCCAAACTTGGGGTTACTACTATGACTAGGAAAAGGATAAATCCTGTAGAATATCAAAGTAATCCAATCAAAAAATGAAGCTTGCTCCTAAAGTGCTCACAAAAAGCTGTTTCTTTCTAATTCAGCTTTGAGCTACTTCCACAAGAAACAAATGAAATAATCTGCACTGAGAACTGATTGAATGGGTGAAGATTCAAGCAGCTGGCACAAACCCTATTTGAGTCCAGCTCCATTTCTATTGACCAATAAAGGGAAAATGAAGTGAAACATGAAAATTAAATCTGCTCCTAAGAGCAAACCATTTTACCTAGGAGGCCGAAACATGGGGAGTATACTTAGAATAGAAAAAAAGATAAATTCTGCCCAGTATCAAAAAAGTTGAAAAAAAAACTAACTCTAACCCTAACACTAGTTCTTTTTTTTCTAATTTGTTATCCTGACTTTCCTGATAATAAGAATTTCTCATTGCATTTATTTTATTAAAAATAATTTATTATAATACTAATGTGCTAGAGTACTAAGGACTATTTTAAGCAGTTTAAAATATTAACTAGTTTAATCCTCATGTAGTAAGTACAAACATTACCCTTGCTATTTTTTACAGTGTAAATAATTGTGCCAGAGAGATGTTAAGCAAACTGCCAAGGGGCAAACATCTAGTAAGTGCCAATGCCAAGATTCAAACAGAGGCTGCCTGGCTCCAAACCCTGTGCTTGTTATCATTAAATCCCAACATTCCAAATATTGAATTAATTGAGTTGCTTATTCTTTGTCACTTATCCTCACAGAAACTCTAAGAGGCAGAATAGTTACCATCCCCTCTCTGATAGATGGAGACCATAAAGAAGAGAGTTTGTGCATGTGGCCCAATGTCTCAATACTTTAAAAAACAAGCCTGAGATTTGAATCCAGATCCTCTCTACTCCCAAAGCTCTTACTCTGCACACTGATTAATTCTTCACATTTCAAGGGAGTATGTAGCATTCAAAAGAATCATTGCCTTGATTCATTTCTTTGCCCATAGTTTTGCATATATCAACCCAATAGTCACTGACTAAAGTTTTCTTTCTCACCTGCTTAACCATTTTTTGTCCATAAGAATTGTTCTATTAAACTAGTTAATTAAGGTTCTTTTTTATTATTGGTTGTTCAAAACATTACAAAGCTAATGACATATCATCTTTCATACATTTGATTCAAGTGAGTTATGAACTCCCATTTTTACCCCAAAAACAAATTGCAGAATCACACCAGTTACACATTCACAATTTTTACATAATGCCATATTAGTGACTGTTGTATTCTGCTGCCGTTCCTATCCCCTACTATCCCCCCTCCCCTCCCCTCCCATCTTCCCTCTCTACCTCATCTGCTGTTGTTCAATTCTCTCCCTTGTCCCCCCCCCGTTTCCCCTCACAACCTCTTATATGTAATTTTGTGTAACATTCAGGGTCTCCTACCATTTCCATATGCTTTTCCTTCTCTCTCCCTTTCTCTTCCCCCACTCGTCTCTGTTTAATGTTAATCTTTTCCTCATGATCTTCCTCCCTGTTTTGTTCTTAGTTGCTCTCTTTATATCACATAAGACATTTAGTTTTTGTTTTTTAAGGATTGGCTAGCTTCGCTTAGCATAATCTGTTCTAATGCCATCCATTTCCCTGCAACTTCTATGATTTTGTCATTTTTTAGTGCTGTGTAATACTCCATTGTGTATAGATGCCACATTTTTTAATCCATTCATAAATTGAAGGGCATCTATGTTGGTTACACATTCAAGCTATTGTGAATTGTGCTGCTATGGTCATTGATGTGGCAGTATCCCTACAGTACGCTCTTTTAAGATCCTCAGGGAATAGTCCGAGAAGGGCAATAGCTGGGTCAAATGGTGGATCCATTTCCAGCTTTCCCAGGAATCTCCATACTGCTTTCCAAATTGGCCTCACCAATTTGCAGTCCCACCAGCAGTGTACAAGTGTACCCTTTTCCCCACATCCTCGCCAACACTTATTGTTGTTTGACTTCATAATGGTTGCCAATCTTACTGGTTTTGATTTGCATTTCTCTGACTGCTAGAGATGGTGAGCATTTTTTCACGTACTTGTTGATTGATTGTATGTCCTCCTCTGTGAAGTGTCTGTTCAGGTCCTTGGCCCATTTGTTGATTGGGTTATTTGTTATCTTATTGTTTAATTTTTTGAGTTCTTTGTATATTCTGGATATTAGGGCTCTATCTGAAGTGTGAAGGGTTGCCATAACTCTAACTATAACCCTAAGCCTAACATGTTAAGAGAAGCTTTGATCATAAAAGTTTCAAACTTGGGGAGACTAATTGGGCAAGCTTATAGATCAAAAAATCTGACCGAATAATTGGGGGAGGCATTTCACTACATGAATTTTCCCTGTTTTCTCCTAAAATGCTCTTAGAGAAATTTGTTTTTCATACTTCAGTTTATGGCTACTTTGACAAGGAAGAGAGTGCCCACAGACAACGGATTGAGTATGTGAATTTTCAACAAGCTAGCACCAACCCTCTGATTTCCAGCTCCATTTGCGTTTACCCATATAGGTCAAAATGAAGTGAGACATTAAAAACAAACTATTCCTGACAGTGAACCATTGAACCAAAAAGGCCCAAAACTTGGGCACATAATAAGGCTAGGTAAAAGATGAATCTTTCCAAGTATCAAAGAAATTTGAACAAAACAAACCGTAACCCTAACACCAGCTCTAATTCTAGCTCTAACCCTAAATGTAACACTGACCATTACCTGTTTAGAGAACCATTGATCAAAAAGTGCCCACCTTGGGAGCCTACTGGAGCAAGCTAAAATATGAATACTGTGAAGTATCAAAGAAATCTGATCAAATTGCTAGGAGAATTATTTCAGTACATACATGTTTTTCTGTTTTCTCCTTAAGGGCTCAAAGATACAGTTTTCTTTTGCAAGCTTCATTTTTGGCCGACCTTCAAAAGAAAGAAACCAGAGAGTACCCACTGAGAATTGATTGTGTGAAGTTTCAAGCACCTCCTGCCAACCCTGTTTGATTTCCAGCTCAATTTTCAATCACATCAAGAAGCCATAATGAAGGGAAACCTTAAAATACAAACTATTCCTGACAGCGAACAATTGAACCAAGCAGGCCCAAACCAGTGGTGCATAGTAAGATGAATCCTGCCCAGTATCATAGAAATTTGAAGAAAAATAGGGCCACATACGTGCTCTCAGCACAGATGGAAGGCTCAGCTGCACGGATGCTCTGGGCGCAGACAGCAGTCTCAGCCATGTAGGCACTCTCAGCGCAGATGGAAGGCAGCATAGAACACAGAGGCTTTGCTTGTGAGTAAACAGACCAAGCTCTGAACACAGCACAAGGTCACTCCAGAACCACCCATCTCACCAAACATCATACAGATGTAATAGATGGAATCCATCTTGCAAAACATTTCTTGCCATCTATCAGTGGGCATGGCTACCGGCTCGGTTCTGCAGCTGATCAGGTAACCGTTTCCAATTCCCCTACCTCAAGCTGTGATAACTCAAGATTTTTCTCACAAGCTTTTGGGGGGCATGGCTATCAATGTGTAACAGCAACTGTACAGGCACCTGATTCCCAATTCATAGATAAGAGTAGGGAGGCTCCAGGTAGAAGCTCAAGCCCTCTCACCCTGGCTACCTCCACCACCCTAAGCACAGAGACTCAAGCTAGGAATAGACAACTCCACCTACTACAAGAAAAGAAAACAGAGTTCTGAGACACTTTTTTTTTCTTTCTTAATTTTCTTTTCTCACTCTTTTCATCCATTCTCTTCTACCCTTCCCCCTCTGGTCCTCACAACCTCAATATATGTGAAACTAAGAACTTTGCATGAAATTGGACTTTAAGAACTGAATCACCAGAATAGTATAATATAGAGGGATTGCATAGGCCCCACCTCATCACCTCTTTATTTTCTCTTATTTTCTTTCTCCCTGTCTTTCTTTCTTTCCTTGTTATTTTTTCTTGTTTTTCTTTCTCCCTCTATCACACTTTCAACTTCCCAGCTTTTACTATTTATACATAGGGTAATTTTGTGAGTACAGATAAGAAGTTTGAATTTATACATTCTTCGATGAATTCTCCCTGTCTATTCATTAGAGTTTTCCTGCAAATTTGCTAAATTAGAGTAATTCCATACACTCTCTCCTTTCCCCCTTAACATAGCATCCTATCCCTGACCCTCAGTTCTCTATACACAACCTGAAATGGTATGCCTTTTATGAAACTAATGACTATATTCTAAATAATAATTGAAGCCAACATCTGTAGACTTGGAGTCTAAATATAAATGTATTTATAATGGTTAGGCTTAGGCTTCGGGTTAGGGTTAGATTTAGAGTTAGGTTTTGATCTATGGTTAAGACTAGGGCTAAGGATAGGGCAAGGGTTAGGATTAGGGTTAGGGTTAGGTTTAGGGTTATGGTAAGGAAAAGGTTAGAACTAGTGATAGGCTAGTGTGAGAGTTAGAGTTAGTCTTAGGGTTAGGGTTAGGGTTAATGTTAGAGTTAGGGATAGGTCTAAAGTAGTGCTAGTGTTAGCATTAGGTTTAGGCCTAGGGTTAGGGTTAGAGTTAGGGTTATATTTAGGGTAAAGGATTGGGTTATAGCTAGGTTGAGAACTAAGGCAAGTGTTAGTATTAGGGTTAGGGCTAGGGTTAGGGTTAGGGTTATGATTAAAGCTAGGTTTAGGGCTAGGATGAGGGTAATGTTTGTATTGGGATTAGGGCTACATTAGGACTAGGGATAATGTCAGGTCTAGAGTTACAGTTAGGGATAGATTTAGTGTTAGGTTTATGGCTTGGTCCAGTGTAGGGGTCAGTTTTAGAGTAAGGGTCAATTTTAGAGCCAGGGTTATTATTAGGGTCATATCAAGGTGAAAATTTGGGTTAAGTTAGGGTTTGGATTTAGGGCTTGAATTATCATTAGGTTTAGTGTTAAGTTAATGAAAGGGTTAGGTTTAGCATTTAGGTATGATTTAGTGTAATGGATAGGATTAGGGTTAGGCCTAAGTTTATCACTAGGGTAAGGGATAGGGTTAGTCCTTAAATTAGGGGTAGGGTTATGTATAGGATTAGGACTTTTGTTTGGGTTAGAGTTAGGTTTATGTTTAGGGTTAAAGCTAGGTTTAGGGGCTGGGAATGTGGTTCAAGCGGTAGCATGCTCGCCTGGCGTGCGCGGGGCGCTGGTTTCAATCCTCAGCACCATATACCAACAAAATAAAGATGTTGTGTCCACCGAAAACTAAAAAATAAATATTAAAAAAAGCTATGTTTAGAACTAAGATTAAGGCTAGGTTTTGGGTTAGGTTAGGGCTATGGTTAAGGCTACAACTAATGTATGAAGTAGTGTTAGGATTAGCGCTAGTGATAGGGTCAGGGTTAGGGATAGGTCTAGTGTTGCGGTTAAGTTTATGGTTATGATGATGTTTAGAGCTAGGTTTAAAGTTAAAGTCAGAGTCAGGGTCCGGATTAGTTTTCAGGTTAGGGTTAGGACTAGAATAGGATAGGACTAGGGCTAGGTGTAAGATTAGGGTTTGGTTTAGGTTAAGTGTTAGGGTTAGTGTTATGATTTGGTTTTGTTTTAGGGCTAGGGGTAGAGAAGGGCTAATTTTAGGATTAATGTTAGGATTAGGGCTACTGTTAGTGTGAGATTTAGGCTTAGTTTAGGGTTAGATTTAGAGATAGGTTTAGATCTAGGCTTTGAGCTAGGGGTAAGGATAGGGCTAGGATTAAGGCTAAGTTTAGGGCTAGGTTTAGGGTGATGGTAAGGGATAGGTTAGAACAAGGTATAGGGCTAGGGTGAGAGTTTGAGTTAGTCTTAGGCTAGGTTAGGGTTAGGGTTAGGGATATGGCTAAGTTAGGGCTGGGAGTAGGGCTAGGGTTAGTGTTAGGGTTAGGCATATTTTTAGGACTAGGGTTAGTGTTAGTGTTATGGTTAGGTTTAGGTTAAGGAATAGGATTATAGCTACTTTTAGTCTAGGGGGAGGATTAGAATTAGGGTTAGGGTTAGGGTTAGGTTTATGATTAAGGCAAGGTTTATGGCTAGGATGTGGGCTAACGTTTGTGTTAGGGTTAGGACTAGGATTAGAGCTAGGGCTAATATCAGATCTAGTGTTATAGTTAGGTAGAGTTTTAGGGTTAGTTTTATAGCTAGGTCTATTGTAAGGATTGGGTTTCTTGTTAGGGTCAGGTTTAGAGCTATGGTTATTATTAGGGTCAGGGTTACTGTTTTTATTAATTTAAGGCTCGACTTATTGTTTTGGTTGGGGATAGGTTAATGATAGTTTTAGGTTTAAAGTTCACGTTAGGTGTAGGGTAATGGATAGGGTTAGGTTTCGGGATAGGATTAGGGTTTGGCCTAGGGTTAGCGGAAGCATTAAGGTTATCATTAGGGTAATGAATAGGGTTAAAGCTAGTTATAGGGCTAGTGTTATGCTTAGGATTAGGTCTAGGGTTAGGCTTAGGGTTAGGGCTAGGGCTAATTATAGGGTTATGGTTACATTTAGGGTTAAAGCTAGGGCAGGGCTTGGGTTAGGGCTAGGTTTTGCGATAGGTTAGGGCTACAGCAAATGTAAGAACTTGTTATAATTAGGGCTAGTTTTAGGGTTAATATTAGAGCTAAGCATAGTTTTAGAGTTAGGTTTAGGGTTAGGGTTATGTTTAGGGCTAGGGTTAGTGTTAGTGTCAGGGTAAGTGTTCAGTTTAGTGTAATGGTTAATGTGAAAGCCAAAATTAGGTCTAGTGTTTAATCTAGGAGAAGGGTTAGTATTTGGATTTAGGCTAAGTGTTATTGTTAGGGCTAGAGCTAGGTTTTTCTTTAGGTCTAGGGCGAGAGTTATGGCTAGATTAGGATTAAGTTTAGGTCTAGGGTTAGTGTTAAGATTAGGTTTAGGTATATGATTACCAGTAGGGCTAGTGTTAGGGATTAGTTTAGGGTTAGGTTCAGATTTAGACCTATGATTAGTATCAGGGTCAGAATAAGGGTCAGGGTTAGGGTTAGGGTTTGGGTTATGTTTAGAGCTAGAATAAGGACTAGGGTTAGGACTAGTAATAAGGTTAGGGTTTGAATTATCTTAAGGATTAGGGTTAGGATTAGGATTAGCATTAGGTTTAGTGTTTGGCTTAGGGTAGTGTTAGGGTTAGAGCTAGGGTTAGGTCTTGCATTAGGGCTAGGCTTAGGGTTAAAACTAGGTTGAGGGCTTGAATTAGGGTTAGTTTTTGTGTTAGGGTTATGGCTAGGGTAAGAGCAATGGCTATTGTAAGATCTAGGGATTTTACTGTTAGTTTTAGGGTTATGGTTAGGGGTTAACCTCTAGTGTTAGGATTAGGTTTAAGTTTAGGGTGAAATTTAGAGCTAGTGTTAGTGTTAGGTTAAGAGTCAGGGTATGGTTTAATTTTAGGTTTAGGGTTAGGACTTTAATTAAGGCTGGGGTTACTGTAATGGTTCGGTTTAAAGTTTAGGTGCTGTTTAGAGCTAGGGTGAGTGTTAGGATATGAGTGTTATGTCAGGGTTAGTATTAAGGTTAAGGATATGACTCGAATGAGGGTGGTGTAAGGTCTAGGTATAGTGTTAGGTTTTGGTTTAAGTTAAGGTTTAGATTTAGGGCTATTGCTTGGTTTTGTTTTACTGCTAGGATTAGGGTAGGGCTGGTTTTATGATTAGTGTTAGGGCTAAGGTTAGTGTTAATATTAGGCTTAGGCTTAGGGTTAGGGTTAGATTTAGTGTTAAGGTTAGATCTAGGGTTAGGACTAGGAATAAGGATTAGGCAATTGTTATGGCTAGAGTTAGAGCTAGGGTTAGGGCTAGGGTTAGGATTATGGTAATGAATAGGGTTAGAAGTAGAGATAGGGCTAGTGTGAGAGTTAGTTAGTCTTAGGGCTAAGGTTAGGGTTAGAGTTAGGGATAAGGTTGAAATAAGGCTAGGGTTAGTGTTCACCTTAGGCCTAGCATTAGGGTTAGGGTTAGGGGTAAATTTAGGCTACGGAATGGCACTATAGCCAGGTTTAGAGATAGGATAATGGTTAGAATTAGGGTTAGGGCTATGGTTAGTTTTAGAATTATGCTAGATTTTAGGGCTAGGATGAGGGCTACGGTTTGTTCTAGGGTTAGGACTAGGATTATGGCTAGGGTTAATATCAAATCTAGGGTTATGGTTAAAGATAGTTTTAGGGTTAGGTTTATGGCTACTTGTAGTGTAAGGTTTAAGGTTAGGGTCAGGTTTAGAGCTAGGGTCATTATTAGTGTCAAGGTCTGGGTTAGAAGTTTGGGATAGGGCTGGGGATGTGGCTCAAGTGGTGGCGCGCTCGCCTGGCATGCGTGCGACCTGGGTTCGATCCTCCTCAGCACCACATACCAACAAAGATGTTGTGTCCGCCGAGAACTGAAAAATAAATATTAAAAATTCTCTCTCTCTCTCTCTCTCTCCTCTCTCACTCTCTCTTTAAAAAAAAAAAAAAAGAAGTTTGGGATAGGTTAAGGTTTAAAGTTAGGCCTCAAATTAGCATTATGGTTAGTGTTACAGTAATGATAGGGTGAGGTTTAGGGTTTAGGTTTGGTTTAGGGTAATGCATAGTTTTAGGGTAATGGATATTGTAAGGTTTAGACCAAGGGTTATGGTTACAGCAATGGATAGGGTTAAAGCTTGGGTTAGGGCTAGGGTTATGGTTTGGATTAGGGCTAGGTTTAGGGTTAGGGTAAAGTTAAAACTCGGGTTAGGGCTCAGATAGGGGCTAGGTTTTGGGTTAAGTTAGTGCTAGGGTTAGGGGTAAAGCTAATGTAAGTACCAGGGTTACAATTATGGCTAAATTTAGGTTTAGGACTAGTGGTAGGTCTAGTGTTAGGTTTAGGGTTAGGGATAGGGTGATGTTTAGACTAGTGTTAGTATTATGGTCAGAGTAAGGGTCAGCGTTAGTTCTAGTTTTATGCTTAACACTAGAATTAGAACTAAGTTTGAGGTTAGGGTTAAGGTTTGGTTTACGTTAAGAGTTAGGTTTAGGGATATGGCTCCGTTTTGTTTTAGGGCTAGGGCTGGGATTAGGGTTACTTTTAGGATTAGCTTTAGGGTTAGGGCTAGTGTTAGGTTTAGGTTTAGGCTTAGGCTTAAATTTAGAGTTAGGGTTAGGTTTAGGCTTAGGGTTAGGGTTAAATTTATAGTTAAAATTAGATCAAAGTTAGGGCTAGGACTAATGATAGGGATAGGGTTAGGGCTAGGATTAGGGTTCCGTTTAGGGATAGGGTTAGAACTAGGGATGGGGCTATAGTGAGAGTTAGAGTTAGGGTAATGGATGTGATTAGATGTAGATTTAGGGCTATGTTTAATGTTAGATTGAGGTTCAGGCTAGAGTTAGGGCTATGGTTATGTTTAGGGCTAGGGTTAGGACTAGGGTTAGAAATAGGGCTAAATTAGGGTTAAGATTCAGGCTAGGGTTAGTTTTCTGGTTAGGCCTATGGTTAGGTTTAGGGTTAGGATTAAGGCTAGGTTTAGGGCTAGGATAAGGGCTGGGGTTTGTTTTAGGTTTACGGCTATGATTAGGGCTATGGCTAATGTCAGGTCTAGGCTTACGGTTGGAGATAGTTTTAGGATTAGGATTATGCCTAGGTCTAGTGTAAGAGTTAGGTTTAATGTAAGGTTCATTTTTAGAGCTAGGAGATATACTAGGGTCAGGATCAGTGTTAGAGTTTGGTTGAGGTTAGGGTTTAGGTTTAGGGCTTAAATTAGCTTTAGGGTGTGGTTTAGGGTAATGATAGGGTTTTGTTTAGAGTTTACATTTGGTTAAAGGTAATTAATAGGGTTAGGGTTAGCGATAGGTTTAAGGTTATGCCTGGGGTTTGCATTAGGGTAAGGGTTATGTTTAGTATAATGGTTAGGATTAGAGATAAGTTTAGGGCAATGTTTATGGTTAGGAATAGGTCTTTAATTAGGGTTAGGCTTAGGGTTAAAACTAAGGTTAGGCTTAGGCTTATGTTTAGCGTACAGGTTAGGTTTTAAGCTAGGGTTAGAGCTAGGGTGATGCTTAGATTTAGGGTTACTTCTAGGGATAAGATTTCAGTACTGATAGGGTTAGGGTTAGGATTAGGGCTAGGGAAATCATAAGAATAGGGGTAGGTTTAGGGTAATGGGTACAATTAGATGTAGATTTAGGGATATGTTTAACATTAGATTGAGGTTTAGGCTTAGAGTTAGGGCTATGGTTATGTTTAGGTTTATAGTAAGGGTTAGGGTTTGAGCTAAGGTTAAGTCTATGGCAAGTGTGTGGTTTAAGGTTAGGTTTAGAATTCGTTTTTCATTTAGGTTTAGGTTTAGGGTTAGGCCTAGGATTATCAATAAGGTTAGGTTAGGTTTAGAGTAATGGGTAGGATTAGAGCTAGGTTTAGAGCTAGGGTTAAGTTTAGGATTAGGGCTAGGGTTAGGGTTAGATTGAGAGATAGGTGTAGGTTTATGTTTAGGGTAATGTTTAGGCTTTGAGCTAGGGTTAGGACGAAGGCGAGTGTTAAGTTAGGGTTAGGGCTATAGTTAGGGTTAGTGTTATGCTTAAGGCTTGTCTTAGGCCTAGGATTAGCTCTAGGTTTTGTGTTAGGTTTAGGCCTAGGGTTAGGACTAAGGGGAATGTAAGAGCTAGGGTTATGTTGAGGGCTAATTGTAGGGTTAGGGTTATGGCTAGTTCTAGTGTTAGGTTTAGATTTTCAGGTAGGGTCAGATTTAGTGACAGGTTTACTCTAAAGGAAGGACCAATATTTGGGTTAGATTTAGAATTAGGGTTACATCCAGAATTAGGACTAGGTTTAGGTTTAGGGGTAGGGTTGGTGTTTGGGTTAGGTTAAGGATTATAGTTAGGGCTAGGGCTAGGTTTATGTTTATGTCTAGGGCTAGAGTTAAGGCTAGATTTAGGATTTGGTTTAGGTCTAGGGCTAGTATTACGTTTTGTTCTAGTGTTAGGGTCAGTTTTAGACCTAGGGTTAGTGTTAGGGTCAGAATAAGGATCAGGATTAGCATTAGGGTTTTGGATAGGATTAGAGATAAAATGAGGGTTAGGGTTAGGATTATTACTAGGGTTAAGTTTTTGGTTAGCCTAAGGATTAGGGATGGATCTAGAGTTACCTTTAAGTTTAGGATTTTGCTTAAGATAAGGGATTGATTTAGAGCTAGGTTTAGGGCAATGGTTAGAGTTAAAGTTAGGGTTAAGACTTGCTAGGAGCCACAGCAAAAATATTGATACAGGCACCTTTGGGTTTAGTGACTGCCAACCAGCCATTCAGATTATGATTATGTTAAGTTACATTATGGTAATTGTCTCCTGCTGTTTACCTGGGCCCGTTTCGGGACTCAGGTTACTCATGTCACTCTTGTAATGGGAGAGTTCCCATTGGTTGGGAAAGGATGGTAGGAGGGTGTTCCGGGGGAAGTGGAGCCCCCCCCCCGGCTCAGGTAGAACACACGTGGTGGACCCACTTGTTAGGGGACGCACACGGCCTCTCACAAAATAAAACTTTGTCTCAGTTTGACTGGCTTGTGTTTTTGTGCCCAACCGGGGTGGAAGATTGAGCAGGGAAGCACTCAGCAGGGGTGCGGCAGGCAGTGCTCAGCGATAGCAGCAGCAGGAGCGGGGCTCAGCCAGCTCGCTCGGCCCAGGGCCGAGAAGCCTGCAGCAAAGACTAGGTTTAGAGCTCACATTAGTGCTAGTTTTTGTGTTCGGGTTAGGGCTAGCATTAGGGTAACAGCTAATGTAATAACTCGGGGTAAAGTTAGGGTTAGTTATAGGGTTAGGGTTAGGGGTAGGTTTAGTGCTAGGGTTAGGTTTAAGTTTAGGGTGATATTTAGAGCTAGGTTTCGTGTTATTATAGGAGTCAGGGTCAGAGTTAGTTTTAGGGTTAAGGGTAGAACTCATTATAGGGCTAGGGTTACTGTTAAGGTACAGTTTAAGTGAGGGTGGTGTTTAGAGCTAGGATGAGTGTTAGGATATGAGTCAGGCTCAGGTTTAGTTTTAAGGCTAGGGTTAGGAGTTGAATTAGGGCTAGGATTAGATCTAAGTGTAGTGTTAGGATTTGGTTTAAGTTAAGGTTTAGAGTTTTGGCTATTGCTCAGTTTTGTTTTAGTGCTAGGATTAGGGTTAGGGCTAGTTTTGTGAGTAGCATTAGGGTTTTGGCTATTGTTAGTGCTAAGCTTAGGCTTAGAGTAGGGTTAGATTTGGAGTTAGGGTAAAATTTGGAGTTAGTTTTAGATCTAGGGTTAGGGCTAGGACTAAGGATAGGGCAAGGGTTAGAGCTAGGGATAGGGTTACGGTAAGAAATAGGGTTAGAACTATGGATAGGGCTAAGGCAAGAGTTAGAATTAGTCTTAGGGCTAGGGTTAGGGTTATGGTTAGAGATAGGGCTAAATTAGGGATAGGATTAGGGCTAGGGTTAATGTTCTGCTTAAGCTTAGGGTTAGGGTTAGAATTAGGTTAAGTTTAGGGTAAGAAATTGTGTCATAGCTAGGTTTAGAGGTTGGGTGAGTGTTTAAATTAGGGTTAGGGCTAGGGCTAGGGTTAGGGTTATGATTAAGGCTTGGTTTAGGGCTAGGATTAGTGCTAGTGTTTGTTTTAGTTTTAGGGCTAGGATTAGGGCTAGGGATAATTTCTTGTTCAGAATTATGGTTAAAGATAGTTTTACGGTTAGTATTATGGCTATGTCTAGTGTAAGGGTTAGGTTTAGTGTTAGGATCTGGTTTAGAGCTAGGGGTTTATTAGGGTCAAGATCTGGGTTATGGTTTGGGATAGGTTAAGGTTTAAAATTAGGGCTCAAATTAGTGCTAGGGTTAGGTTTAGGGTAATGATAATGATAGGGTTATGTTTGGGGTTCAGTTTAGGTTTTGATTAATGAATAGGGTTGGGATTAGAGACAGGGTTAGGTTTAGTCCAAGGGTTAGCATTAGGATTTGGGTTATGGTTATGGTAATGGACAGAGTTAGAGATTGGTTTTGAGCTATGTTATGGTTAAGATTAGGTCTAGGGTTAACATTAGGGTTAGGGTTAAAGCTAGGTTTAGGGCTCAGATTAATTCTAGATTTTGTGTTAAGTTAGGGCTAGGGTTAGGACTATGGCTAATGTAAGTACTAGGGTTATGATTAGGGATAGTTTTAGGGTTTTAGGGCTTTGTTTAGTGTTAGGTTTAGGTTTAGGGTAAGGTGGTGTTTAGAGCTAGGGTTAGTGTAATGGTCAGTGTCATGGTCAGGATTAGTTTTATGGTTTGGCTTTAAATTAGATTTAGGGCTTGGGTTAGGGCTAGGTGTATGGTTAGGGCTTTGTTTAGGTTAAAGATTAGGATTAGAGCTACGGGTCAGTTTGGTTTTAGGGCTACGTTTAGGGTTAGGGCAAGTTTTAGGATTAGTGTTAAGGTTAGGGCTAGTGTTAGTCTTAGGCTAAGTCTTTGGGTTAGGGTTAGATTTAGAGTTAGGTTTTTTGATCTATGTATAATTCTAGGGCTAAGGACAGGGCAAGGGTTAGGACTAGGGTTAGGGCTAGGGTTAGGTTTATGGTAAGGGATATGGTTAGAAGAGTGATAGGGCTAGTGTGAGAGCTAGTGTTAGTCTTACGTCTAGGGTTAGGGCTAGGGTTAGGGATAGGGCTAAATTACAGCTAGAGTTAGGGTTAGGGCTAGTTTTAGAATTAGCATTAGGGTTAGGGCTAGTTTTAGGGTTAGGCTTCGGCATCGAGTTAGGGTTAGATTTAGAGTTAGGTTTCAATATATGGTTAGTGCTAGGGCTAAGGATAGGGCAAGGGTGATGAGTAGGGTTTGGGTTAGAGTTAGGATTATGTTTAGCGTAAGGGATGTTGTTATTGCTAGGTTTAGGGCTAGGGGATAATTCATATTAGGGTTAGGGCTAGGGTTACAGTTAGGGTTATTATTAAGGCTAGGTTTATGACTAGGATGAGAACAAGGGTTTGTGTTAGGATTAGGGATAGTATTAGGGGTGGGGCCAATGTCAGGTCTAGAGTTTCATTTAGAAATAAATTTAATGTTAGGTTTATGGCTTAGCCCAGTGTAAGGGTTATGTGTAGGGTAAGGGTCAGGTTTAGACCTAGGTTTATTTTTAAGGTCAGGGTAAGGGTTAGAGTTTGCACTAGGTTAGGGTTTAGGTTTAAGATAATGACAGGATTAGATTTAGGGTTTAGGTTTGGTTTAGTGTAATGCATAAGGTTAGGATTAGGCCTAGGTTAGCATAAGGGTTAGGGTTATCATTTGGGTAATGGAGAGGGTTATACCTAAGTTTAGGTCTAGGGTTATGTATAGGATTATGGCTAGTGTTTGGGTTAGGGTTAGATTTAAGTTTAAGGTTAATTCTAGGTTTAGGTTTCAGATTAAGGCTAGGTTTGGGGTTAGGTTAGAGCTAGGGTTAAGGCTATGGATAATGTATAAAGTAGGGTTATGATTAGTGTTAGTTATAGGGTTAAGTTTAGGGCTAGGTCACGTGTGAAGGTTAGGTTTTCATTTAAGATGATTTTTAGAGTATTAGTGTTAGGGTCAGAGTCAGGGTCAGGGTTACTTTTCCTGTTAGGGTTAGGACTAGAATTAGTGATATGGTTAGGGCTAGGTGTAGGGTTAGAGTTTGGTTTAGGTTAAAGGTCAGGGTTAGGACTATGACTCAGCTTTCTTTTAGGGCTAGGGGTAGTGTTAGGGCTAGTTTTAAGATTAGCATTAGGATTAGGGCTAGTGTTAGTATGAGCTATAGACTTAAATTTAGGTTTAGATTTAGAATTAGGTATAGATCTAAGATTTGAGCTAGGGCTAATGATAGGGCTAGGGTTAGGGCTAAATTTAGGGCTAGGTTTAGGGTTATGGTAAAGTATAGGATTAGTACTAGGTATAGAGCTAGGGCAAGAGTTAGAGTTAGTTTATGAGCTAGGGTTAGGGTGAGAGTTATAGGTAGTTCTTGGGTTAGTGTTAGTGTTAGCTCTAATGTTTAGAGCGAAGTTTAGTGTGAGGTTATGAGTCAGAGTTAGGTTTAGAGTTAAGCATAAGGCTAAATTGGGGTGGGGATTAAGGAAGGGTTAGTGTTTTGGTTAGGTCTATGATTAGGTCTAGGGTTAGTGTTAGTGTTAGGTTTAGGGTTAGGTTTAGGTTTAGGGTAAGGAATGGGATTATAGCTAATTTTAGGGCTAGGGTGAGGGTTAGGGTTAGGATTAGGGTTTTGGTTAAGGCAGATTTACGGCTAGGATGTGGGCTAAGGTTTGTGTTAGTGTTATGGCTAGGATTAAAGTTAGG
Organism: Urocitellus parryii; assembly: GCF_045843805.1. NCBI lineage: Eukaryota > Metazoa > Chordata > Mammalia > Rodentia > Sciuridae > Urocitellus > Urocitellus parryii. Next base: position 127,256,961 of record NC_135536.1, read on the forward strand.
GCTAATGTCAGGTCCAGGGTACAGTTAGGGATACTTTTAGTTTAATTTTATGGCTATATTTATTTTAAAGGTTAGTTTTATTGTTAGGGTCATGTTTAGAGTTAGGGGTATTTTAGAGTCAGGGTCTGGGTTAGGGTTTGTTTAGGTTAAGGTTTAGGGTTAGGGCTCAAATTAGCTTTAGTGTTAAGGATAGGGTAATGATAGGGTTAGGTTTGGGGTTCAGGTTAGGTGTATGTTAATGAATAGGTTCAAGGTTAGGGATAGGATTTGGGTTTCACCCAGGGTTAGCATACAGGGTTAGGGTTACCATTATGGTGATGAATAGGGTTAGAGCTAGGTAAAGGGCTAGGGTTATGGTTAGGATTAGGCCTAGGGTTAGGCTTAGGTTTAGGATTAGGGCTACGGTTATGGTTAGGGTTAGCCTTAGGGTTAAAGCTAGCGTAGGGCTTGGATTATGGATAGGTTTTTGGATAGGTTAGGGCTATGGCTAATGTACAAACTAGTATTATGATTAGGGCTAGTTTTAGGGTTAATATTAGGGCTAGGTGTAGTTTTAGGGTTAGATTTATGGTTAGGGTGATGTTTTAGAGCTAGGATTATTGTTAGTGTCATGGTCAGTGTTCTGGTTATGGTTATGGTTAGGATTAAACCCAGATTTAGGACTAGGGTTAAGTCTAGGGGTAGAGTTCGTGCTTGGGTTAGGTTAAAGTTTATTGTTAAGGCTAGGTCTAGGTTTTTCTTTAGGTCTAGGACTAGAGTTATGGCTAGATTTAATATTAGGTTTAGGTCTAGGGCTAGTGTTAGTGTTAGGTTTAGGTATAAATTTACTGGTAGGGCTAATATTAGGGTCAGTTTAGGGTTAGGTTCAGGTTTAAACCTACAATTAGTGTTAGGGTTAGAATAAGAATCAGAGTTAGGATTAGGGTTTGGGTTATGTTTCAAGCTAGAATGAGAGCTAGGTTTAGAAATAGTAATAGGGTTAGGGTATGTGGGTTAGGCTAAGGATTAGGATTAGGACTAAGGTTAACATTAAGGTGAGGGTTTCACTTAGCATAAGGGATGGGGTTAGAGCTGGGGTTAGGGCTAGGGTTAAAGTAAAGATTCAATTCAGGGTTAAAGATCGGGTTAGGGCTCAGATGATAGCTAGTTTTGTATTAGGGTTAGGGCTAGTGTTAGGGTTATGGCTAATGTAGGAACTAGGGTTACATTTAGTTTTAGGGTTAAGTTAAGGGCTAGGTCTAGTGTTAGGGTTAGGTTTAATGTTAGGGTAATATTTTGAGCTAGGTTTAGTGTTAGGTTATGAGTCAGGGTCATGGTTAGGTTCAGGGTTAGGATTAGGACTCAAATTAGGGCTAGGGTTAGGGCTATGTGTAGGATTAGGTTTTGTTTTACGTTAAGGATTAGGATTAGGGGTATGGCTCAGTTTTGTTAAAGGGCTAGGGCTAGGGTTAGGACTAATTTTAGGATTAGCATTAGGGTTAGAGATGGTTTCAGGTTTAGGCTTAGGCCTCAGGTTAGGATTAGATTTAGAGTTAGGTTTCAATGAAGGTTTAGTGCTATGTCTAAGGATAAGGCAAAGTTTATGACTAGCCTTAGGGCTAGGGTTAAATTTACAATAAAGGATAGGGTGAGAACTAATTGTTAGATCTGGCATGGGAGTTATAGTTACTCTTAAGTCTAGGGTTAGGGTTAGGAATAGGGCCAAAATAGGGCTAGAATTTGGCTAGGTTTAGTGTTAGGTATTAGGGTTAGGGCTAGAGTAGGGTTAGTGTTAGGGCTAGGGCTAGGGTTAGGATTAGGGTAAGGGTTAGCATTCAAATTAGTGTTAAGGCTAGGGCGAGTGTTAGGTTTAGTGTTAACTTCTGGGTTCGAGTTATGATTATAGTTATGGTTAGGGTTAGTGTTAGGGCTAGGGTTTTCATTAGGGATAGGGTTAGGATTAGGGTAATGGATTGGGTTAGATGTACGGTCAGGGTTAGGGTTTAGGTTAGGTTTAGGGTTAAAACTAGTTTTATGGCTAGTTTTAGGGTTGGGTTCAGGGTAAGGGTTAGGGTTTGAGTTAGGGTTGAGGCTATGACAAGGGTTAGGTTTAGGGTTAGGTCGAGAGTTATGTTTATAATTAGGGTTGGGGATAGGGTTAGGTTTAGAGCTAGGGTTATCATTAGAGTTAGTGTTAGGGTTGGTATAATGGCTAGGTTTAGAGCTAGGGTTAAGTTTAGGATTAGGGCTGGAGCTGGGTTTATGTTTAGGGATAGGGGTAGGGTTACGTTTAGGTTAAGGGTTAGGCTTTGAGATAGAGTTAAGTGTAAGGTGTGGGTTAGGTTTAGGGCTATGTTTAGGATTAGGGTTATGCTTATGGTAGGTTTAGGCCTAAGATTAGGGCTAGGTTTTGTGTAAGGTTTGGGCCAAGAGTTAGGGATATGGGAAATGTAAGATCTAGGGTTCTGATTAGAGCTAGTTTTTGGGTTAGGATTATGGCTAGGTTTAGTGTTAGGTTTATGTTTTGGGATAGAGTCAGGTTTAGAGCTAGGTTTAGTGTTAGTTTCAGGGTCAGTGTTCAGGTTAGGGATAGTTTAGGGTTAGTTTATGGCTACTTCTAGTGAAAGAGTCACATTTAGGGTGAGGGTCAGGTTTAGAGCTAGGGGTATTTTTAGGGTTAGGGTCAGGGTTAGAGTTTGGTTTAGGTTAAAGTTTAGGTTTAGAGTTTGAATTAGTGTTAGGGTATTCTTACAGTTAGGGTAATGGATAGGATTAGGTTTAGGTTTCATTTAAGGTTTAGGGTAATGCATGGGTTAGGTTTAGCAGTAGGGTTAGGGTTGCATTAGGGTTAGGGTTATATTTAGTGTAATGGATAGGTTCAGAGCGTAGATTAGGGCTAGGTTATGGTTTGGATTAAGTCTAAGATTAGGGTTAGGTTTAGGGATAGGGCTAGGATTTGGTTTAGGGTAAGTGTTAGGGTTAGGGTAAGTGTTAGGTTTAGGGCAAGGGTTAGTTTTTGAGCTAGGGTTAGGGCTATGATGATGATTGGGTTTAAGTTAGGTCTAGGCAATACAAAGGGGTAGAGATAATACCATGCATCTTATCTGATCATAATGGAATGAAACTGAAAATCAATGATAAAAGAAGAAAGGAAAAAGCAAGCATCACCTGGAGAATGAACAATAGGTTGCTGAGTGATCAATGGGTTTTAGAAGACATCAAGGAGGAAATTAAAAAATTCCTAGAGTTAAATGAAAACACAGACACAACATATCGGAATCTATGGGACACATTGAAAGCAGTTCTAAGAGGAAAATTCATTGCTTGGAGTTCATTCCTCAAAAAAAGAAAAAACCAACAAATAAATGATCTCATACTTCATCTCAAAATCCTAGAAAAAGAAGAGCAAAACAACAGCAAAAGAAGTAGAAGGCAAGAAATAATTAAAATCAGAGCTGAAATTAATGAAATTGAAACAAAAGAAACAATTGAAAAAATTGACAAAACTAAAAGCTGGTTCTTTGAAAAAATAAATAAAATTGACAGACCCTTAGCCATGCTAACGAAGAGAAGAAGAGAGAGAACCCAAATTACTAGCATACGGGATGAAAAAGACAATATCACAACAGACACTTCAGAAATACAGAAGATAATCAGAAATTACTTTGAATCCTTATACTCCAATAAAATAGAAGATAGTGAAGGCATAGATAAATTCCTTGAGTCCTATGATCTGCCCAGATTGAGCCAGGAGGATATAGACAACCTAAACAGACCAATAACAATAGAGGAAATAGAAGAAACCATCAAAAGACTACCAACTAAGAAAAGCCCAGGACCGGATGGGTATACAGCAGAGTTTTACAAAACCTTTAAAGAGGAACTAACACCAATACTTTTCAAGCTATTTCAGGAAATAGAAAAAGAGGGAGAACTTCCAAATTCATTCTACGAGGCCAACATCACCCTGATTCCGAAACCAGACAAAGACACATCAAAGAAGGAAAACTACAGACCAATATCTCTAATGAACCTTGACGCAAAAATCCTCAATAAAATTCTGGCGAATCGGATTCAAATACATATCAAAAAAATTATACATCATGATCAAGTAGGATTCATCCCTGGGATGCAAGGCTGGTTTAATATACGGAAATCAATAAATGTTATTCACCACATCAATAGACTTAAAAATAAGAACCATATGATCATCTCAATAGATGCAGAAAAAGCATTTGACAAAGTACAGCATCCCTTTATGTTCAAAACGCTAGAAAAATTAGGGATAACAGGATCATACCTCAACATTGTAAAAGCAATATATGATAAGCCACAGGCCAGCATCATTCTGAATGGAGAAAAATTGAAGGCATTCCCTCTAAGATCTGGTACAAGACAGGGATGCCCTCTCTCACCACTTCTGTTCAACATAGTCCTCGAAACACTGGCCAGAGCAATTAGACAGTCAAAAGAAATTAAAGGCATAAAAATAGGAAAAGAAGAACTTAAATTATCACTATTTGCAGATGATATGATTCTATACCTAGCAGACCCAAAAGGGTCTACAAAGAAGCTATTAGAGCTAATAAATGAATTCAGCAAAGTGGCAGGATATAAGATCAACACGCATAAATCAAAGGCGTTCCTGTATATGAGCGACAAATCCTCTGAAACGGAAATGAGGACAACTACTCCATTCACAATATCCCCCCAAAAAATAAAATACTTGGGAATCAACCTAACAAAAGAGGTGAAAGATTTATACAATGAAAATTACAGAACCCTAAAGAAAGACATAGAAGAAGACCTTAGAAGATGGAAAAACATACCCTGCTCATGGATAGGCAGAACTAACATCATCAAAATGGTGATATTACCAAAAGTTCTCTATAAGTTCAATGCAATGCCAATCAAAATCCCAACAGCATATCTTGTAGAAATAGATAAAAGAATCATGAAATTCATATGGAATAATAAAAGACCCAGAATAGCAAAAACAATACTAAGCAGGAAGTGTGAATCAGGCGGTATAGCGATACCAGACTTCAAACTATACTACAGAGCAATAGTAACAAAAACAGCATGGTACTGGTACCAAAACAGGCGGGTGGACCAATGGTACAGAATAGAGGACACAGCAACCAATCCACAAAACTACAACTATCTTATTTTTGATAAAGGGGCTAAAAGCATGCAATGGAGGAAGGATAGCATCTTCAACAAATGGTGCTGGGAAAACTGGAAATCCATTTGCACCAAAATGAATCTGAATCCCTATCTCTCGCCGTGCACAAAAGTTAACTCAAAATGGATCAAGGAGCTTGATATTAAATCTGAGACACGGCATCTGATAGAAGAAAAAGTTGGTTATGATCTACACGCTGTGGGATCGGGCTCCAAATTCCTCAATAGGACACCCATAGCGCTAGAGTTAACAAATAGAATCAACAAATGGGACTTACTCAAACTAAAAAGTTTTTTCTCAGCAAAAGAAACAATAAGAGAGATAAATAGGGAGCCTACATCCTGGGAACAAATCTTTACTCCACACACTTCAGATAGAGCCCTAATAACCAGAATATACAAAGAACTCAAAAAATTAGACAATAAGATAACAAATAACCCAATCAATAAATGGGCCAAGGACCTGAACAGACACTTCTCAGAGGAGGACATACAATCAATCAACAAGTACATGAAAAAATGCTCACCATCGCTAACAGTCAGAGAAATGCAAATCAAAACTACCCTAAGATACCATCTCACTCCAGTAAGACTGGCAGCCTTTAGGAAGTCAAACAACAATAAGTGCTGGAGAGGATGCGGGGAAAAGGGCACTCTTGTTCATTGCTGGTGGGACTGCAAATTGGTGCAGCCAATTTGGAAAGCAGTATGGAGATTTCTCGGAAAGCTGGGAATGGAACCACCATTTGACCCAGCTATTCCCCTTCTCGGTCTATTCCCTAAAGCCCTAACAAGAGCATGCTACAGGGACACTGCTACATCGATGTTCATAGCAGCTCAATTCACCATAGCAAGACTGTGGAACCAGCCTAGATGCCCTTCAATAGATGAATGGATAAAAAAAATGTGGCATTTATACACTATGGAGTATTACTCTGCATTAAAAAATGACAAAATTATAGAATTTGGAGGGAAATGGATGGCATTAGAGCAGATTATGCTAAGTGAAGCTAGTCAATCTTTAAAAAACAAATACCAAATGACTCCTTTGATATAAGGGGTGTAAACAAGGACAGGGTAGGGACGAAGAGCTTGAGAAGAATATTTACAGTAAACAGGGATGAGAGGTGGGAGGGAAAGGGAGTGAGAAGGGAAATTGCATGGAAATGGAAGGCGATCCTCAGGGTTATACAAAATGTCATATAAGAGGTAAGGAGGGGTAAGTCAAGAGAATACAAATGGAAGACATGATTTACAGTAGAAGGGGTAGAGAGAGAAAAGGGGAGGGGAGGGGAGGGGAGGGGAGGGGGGATAGTAGACAATAGGACAGACAGCAGAATACATCAGACACTAGAAAGGCAATATGTCAATCAATGGAAGGGTAACTGATGTGATACAGCAATTTGTATACGGGGTAAAAGCGGGAGTTCATAATCCACTTGAATCAAACCGTGTAATATGATGTATTAAGAACTATGTAATGTTATGAACGACCAATAAAAAAAAAAAAAAAAAAAGAAACAGCATGAAAAAAAAAAAATAAGTTAGGTCTAGGGTTATGTTTACGGTTAGGGTTTGTTTTAGGGTTAGGGTTATGCTAGGGTTTGCATTAAGGTTAGGTTTAGGGTAATGGATAATTTTAGAGTTAGGGTTAGGTATGGTTTAGGGCTACTGTTAGGATTAGGTTTAGTGTAAGGCTTAATGTTACAACTAGGGTGAGGGCTATGGTGAGGGTTAGGTTTAGGGTTAGGTGTAGGGTTACGTTTATGGTTAGGGTTAGGTTTAGGGTTAGGAATAGGGTTATAATTAGGGTTAGGGAAAAGGGTTAGGGTAATTACGAGGGTTAGACTTAAAGTTTGGGATAGGATTAAGGTTAGGATTAGAGCTAGGGTTAGGATTAGAGTTTAGGATAGGGCTAGGATTGTGTTTAGTTTAAGCGTTTGGCTTTGAGCTAGGGTTAGGTCTAAGGCAAGGGTGACTGTTAGGATTAGTGTTAAGGCAAGGGTTAGGGTTAGGATTATGCTTAGGGCTAAGTTTAGGCCTAGAATTAGGACTAGGTTTTTATGCTGGCTTTAGAGCTAGGGTTAGGGCTGTGGGTAATAAAGAGCTAGGGTTATGATTAGAGCTAGTTTTAGGGTTAGGGTTATGGCTAGGTCTAGTGTTAGGTCTAGGTTTGGGGTTAGGGTCAGGTTTAGAGCTGGATTTATTATTAGGGTCAGGGTCAGTGTTAAGGATAGGGTTAGGATTAGGGTTAGAGCCAGAATTAGGACTAGTGTTAGGTCTAGGGGTAGGGTAAGTGATTACTTTAGGTTAAGGGTTATTGTTAGGGCTAGAACTAGGTTTTTCTTTATGTCTAGGGCTAGAGTTAAAGCTATATTAGGATAAGCTTTGAGCCTAGATCTAACGTTATGCTGAGGTATAGTTATAGGATTATCAGTAGGGCTAGAGTTAGGGTTTGATTTAGTGATAAAGTCAGGTTTAGACCTAGGTTTTTCTGTTAGGGTCAGAATAAGGGTCAGGGTTAGGGTTAGAGTTAGAATTGGGGCTAGGTTAGGACTAGTAATAGGGTTAGAGTTTAAGTTAGGCTAAGGATTAGGGTTAGGACTACAGTTAGTATTTGTGTTAGGGTTTGGCTTAGGGTAAAGGAAAGGGTTAAGATTAGTGTTAAAGCTATGGTTAGGGCTCAGATTAGGGTAAGATTTGTGTTAGGGGTAGGGCTAGGGTTAGGACAATGACTAATATACAAATGAGTGTTATGGTTAGGGCTAGTTTTAGGGTTAGAGTCAAGGCTAAGTCTAGTGTTAGGGTTAATTTAAGGTTAGTGTGATGTTTAGAGCTAGTATTAGTGTTAGGGTCAGCGTCAGGGTCATGATTAGTTTTAGAGTTAGGGTTAGGTCTAGGTTAGGGTTAGGGTTTGGTAAGGGTTAGAGTTAGGGCTATGGCTTGGTTTTGTTTCATGGCTGGGGCTATGGTTAGGGCAAGTTTTAGAATTAGCGTTATTGTGAGGAGTATGCTAGGTTTTGGTTTAGGCTTATGGTTACTGTGAAATTTAGAGTTAGATTTAGAGTTAGGGCTAAGGATCGAACTAACGATAGGGGTAGGGCAAGAGTTAGAGTTAGTCTTAGGGCTAGGGTTAGGGTTAGGATAGGATTAAATTAGGGCTAGGATTAGTGTTAGGCTTAGGGTTAAAGTTAGGCCTTTGGTTAGGGCTAGGGTTAGGTTTTGGGTTATGGTTAGGTGTTGAGAGCCACAGCCAAAGGGGCCCCAGAAAACTTCCAGCTGCCAGCAAACTCCCAGCTGCCGGCTGATGATTGGCTCACAGTGGCCCCAGCAACATCTAGCTGATTGGCTCCTCTGCGGCGATGTTCATTGGGCTGTTTCCCTGCCCTTCAAGCTGCCAGCTGATGATTGGCTCACAGTGACCCCAGCAACATCTAGCTGATTGGCTCCTCTGCAGTCATGTTCATTGGGCTGTTTCCCTGCCTTTCAGACTACGGAACTGCTCATTGGGGGACTTCTTTGGCTCCGCCCACGCGACCTAGCCAATCGGCCTCAAGAGCAGGAGGATTGTGGGAGGTGGGGGTTGGTGTGTGGGAGAGGCTTGTGGAAGCCGGTGGTGGCAGTTGGGCTCTGAGGGTTTTTCCTGAGGAGCTGTTTTGTTTGGCGTTTGTAGTTTTAAAAATAAAGTTTGTTTCTTTTGACAAGTGGCTCCTGAATTGTGCCCAGCCAGACTGCGGCATTTGGTGGCCCGTACGGGGAGCGACTGAGGGTAAGTAAACTGCTCGCCCCTGAGGGCAGGGCGAGAGGATGGGTAGCCATTCTAAGTTTACTCTTTTGTTTTGCTTCATTTTTGTTTTAAGTTGCCTATCCCTGGAGATGAGTGAGACGGAAGAAAAACCGCTCACATTTGAGGAAAAACTATTTGCGTTTGAGGAACAGATAGGGAGAAAGGTCGGATGGACATTTCAGTCCCTGGAGATGAGTGAGACGGAAGAAAAACCGCTCACAACTGAGGAAAAACTATTTGCGTCTGAGGAACAGATAGGGAGAAAGGACAGATGCACATGTCAGGAGGATAGAAAGGCTCTAATGAAATTTTGTTGTTCCATTTTTATTGGATTCTGTCTCGGTTTGGTTTGGTGTTATCTTGCTGGGTTGTATTATAGTAGAAATACGGGATCAGCAATTAGTAAAAAACAAACCGAAAGAGTGTTAAGTAAATTGTTAGACGAAGGAGGCATCCCAGTAAAATCAAGAGCAGTCAGGGCATACGTTGATACAATACAAAAATATAGCCCATGGCTTTTTAAGGAGGAGTTGTTAGATATATCACAATGGAACCATCATGGTGAAGATTTAAAAAGAATAGAAAAGTACAACCCAGGGACTCTGCCAGTTGGCACATTGACATTGTGGGCGAACGTATCTGGTTTGCTTAGTCCAAAGCCTTCAGATCAGACAAAGGTAGAGGAAGGAGAAGACATATTGATTCAAGTAAAAGAGGTCTCTCAAGTTAGTCAGAATGAGGAAAAGATTCAAGTACAAGAGAAGGTCTTTCAAGCTAGTGAGACAGAGGAAGGAAGTTTAGAGCAGAAAAAGCCATCAGGGGAAAAGTTACAACAGGAGACTGCTAATAACACCTTTCTATCAGAGAGCGAAAGTCTCCAACCAACAGCACCACCTCTACAGGAGACTGCTACTAACAGCATTCTATCACCAGAGGGCATAAGTGTCCAATCAACAGCACCACCTCCATATGCTAAGAGACTCCCAACCCCCGCAGTTGATAGTTGGGATCCTGAGACAGGATCTCAAGTATGCCCTGTATTTGAGGTAGGAGGGCAGCGAATTCACCAGGGTTTATTTTACAAAACAGTGAAGGAGCTAAAAGAGGCTGTAACAACCTATGGTCCTCAAGCACCCTTCACTGTAAGCTTGATCGAATCCATTACCAACTTAAACATGACGCCAGCAGATTGGGCTAATATGTGTAAAGCTGTGCTAACTGGAGGACAATACCTGTTATGGAAGGTTGCTAATGAGGAATTTTGCAAGGAGACAGCTATAGGAAATGCAGCAGCTGGTTATCCTCAGAGAAATCTAGATATGTTGTTAGGAAAGGGACCTTATGAGGATCGGCAGCAACAACTTGCATATGATCCTGGTGTATACGCACAAATTGCTATAGATGCACTTAAGGCATGGAAGACTTTACAAGGACATGGAGGTTTACAAGGTCAATTATCTAAGATAATACAAGGAGCTAATGAACCTTATGCTGAATTTGTAGATAGGCTTATTCAAACAGCTACCAGAGTTTTTGGGAATACAGAACAAGCAATGCCATTAATAAAACAACTGGCTTATGACCAAGCGAATCGTTGGTGCAGAGATATCATTAGACCATGGAAACAGGAAGATTTAAACAAATATATTAAATTGTGTAGAGACATTAATGAACAAGAGCAAGTCATGGCAGCTGCAGTAAAACAGGCTTTAGATGCCAGAGACATTAATGAACAAGGGCAAATTGTTGCAGCTGCAGTAAAACAGGCTTTAGATGCCAGAGACATTAATGAACAAGGGCAAATTGTGGCAGCTGCAGTAAAACAGGCTTTAGATGCCGGGCTAAGAACATGCTACAATTGTCAACAAGCAGGACATTTTAAAAGGAATTGCCCCATAGGAGGAGGGTTTAACAATACTAGGTATCAAAGGAATAGAATACCGGGTATTTGTCCACGATGCCGTAGAGGGAGACATTGGGCTAATGAATGCCATTCTCAAACCACCATAGAGGGTACTCCATTATCAAAAAACGAACAAGGACAAGGTTTTTATCCACAATATCGTGGACAAAGGCATCGGGCTCCGTTGCCAAAAAACGGACAGGGGGCCCCAATGCTCCGGGGCCCCAAACCACAAATATACGGAGCTCTGGAGGAACCCAGCAACCCCAGCAACCCCATCAGGGTAGTGCCCAGGGCATCAGATCCCTCATCAGACAGACTAGAGGGAGCGCAGGGTTGGACATCTGCGCCTCCGTCAAATCAGTACTAACTCCAGAGATGGGAGTTCAAATCATTCCCACAGGGGTGAAAGGACCTCTTCCCAAAGGAACAGTAGGCTTATTATTGGGACGCAGCTCTTCTACTCTAAAAGGACTTTTGATAAGTCCTGGGGTAATTGATCCCGATTATGAAGGTGAAATAAAAATTATAGCCAGTTCTCCAAAGGGTATATCAGTAATTTCACCAGGAGATAGAATAGCACAATTACTAATAATACCAAGCCTACATGATAAATTTTCCAATCATACTGTAGAAAGAGGTTCCAAGGGATTAGGCTCCACAGGTGTAGATTGGGCTATGCTTTCTTTAAATTTAGATTCTCGCCCCATGCTAAAACTAAATATTCAAGGACATGAATTTAATGGGCTACTGGATACAGGTGCAGACCTTAGCATTATCTCTCGTCAAGAATGGCCAAAACATTGGCCATTACAACAAGCCACTCAAACGCTTCGAGGCCTAGGAGTGGCGAATAATCCCGATAAAAGTGCAATGGTATTAGATTGGAAGGATCCTGAAGGATGTGAAGGAACTATACAGCCATATGTATTGGATCATCTTCCTGTAAATTTATGGGGACGAGATGTCTTAGATCAATTAGGTTTGACATTAACAAATAATATCAATCAAACTGCACCCACTATTATGGCTAGACAAGGTTTTAGGAAAGGAAAAAGATTAGAAAAACAAGAACAAGGTATAGCAGCACCAATACAAATAAATCAAGGAACAGACAGACATGGGTTGGATTTTCACAAAGGGCCACTGAGACAATAAAAATTACCTGGAAATCAGAAAGACCAGTATGGGTCCCTCAGTGGCCCTTGACTAAAGAAAAGATACAAGTAGCCCATGATCTGGTCAAACAACAATTAGTGGAAGGACATATACAACCTTCTGTATCTCCCCATAATACTCCCATTTTTGTCATCAAAAAGAAATCTGGTAAATGGAGATTATTGCAAGATTTAAGAGCCATTAATAATGAAATGGTCATTATGGGACCTGCTCAATCGGGGATTCCTCAGTTGTCTGCTTTGCCAAAAACTTGGTATGTTTTAGTTATAGATATTAAAGATTGTTTTTTTTCAATTCCAATTCATCCTGAGGATAGTCCACGTTTTGCATTTACTATCCCTGCACTAAATCATGAAGGTCCTGATCAGAGATATGAATGGAAAGTACTCCCTCAAGGGATGGCTAACAGCCCAACTATGTGTCAAATTTATGTTAACAAAGTAATCCAGCCACTTAGAAATCAAAATCCTGAGCTACAAATATTTCACTATATGGATGACATATTATTAGCACACAGAGCTAAAAACACATTGCTAGAATGTTATGCCACACTTACAAACTTATTAAAAAATTATAATCTAGAGATAGCAATAGATAAAGTACAATTAAATTTTCCAATTAATTATTTGGGAGTTCTATTATCCTCAACCATGGTCCGTCCACCAAAAATTCAAATACGAGTAGATCAACTCAAATCACTTAATGACTTTCAAAAGTTATTAGGAGACATAAATTGGATAAGACCTTATCTAGGTATTCCAACAGGAGAATTGGGACCTTTATTTGATATCCTAAAAGGTCCATCAGATCCAAATTCACCCCGAATGTTAACGCCTGAAGCAAGAAAGGCATTAAAAATCATTGAAACATATATGGAAAATATGCATTTGGATAGAATTGATATAAGTTTGCCTTTATTATTTATTGTACTATCAACAAAAAATATTCCTACAGGAGTATTTTGGCAAGAAGGTCCATTATTATGGATACATTTATCTTATTCTCCTAACAATATTCTTACTAGGTATCCTGAGGCTGTAGGACAATTAATACTCAAAGGAATAAGAACAGCAAAGGCAGTGTTTGGAATTTCTCCTAATAAAATTATTACTCCATATACTATGAATCAAATTGATGAATTAGCTAATGAGTTAAATACTTGGGCAATAATCATGTGCAAATCTAATGTTTCATTTGATAACCACTTACCATCTAATCCTTTATTGTCTTTTTGGTCATTGCATCCTGTAATTTTTCCAAAAATGACAAGAAAAACACCTATCATGAATGCTCCAAATATATTCACTGATGGATCAAATAATGGTACAGCAGCAATAGTTACCCCTGATCGAACTTTTACATTTTTAGTACCCAAACAATCAGCTCAAAAGGTAGAGCTTAATGCAGTATTACAAACTTTTGTGATGTTTAAAGATTCTGTATTTAATTTATTTTCTGATAGTCAGTATATAGTTAATGCTATAGTATCCCTTGAAGATGCTGGTAGGATTTCCCCTTCTTCTACTGTTTTCTCTTTGTTTTCCACTATACAAAGTTTAATCTGGGACAGAAAAGATCCATTCTTTATAGGACATATCAGGGCACATACAGGATTGCCTGGAGCCCTTAGTTTGGGCAATGATTTAGCAGATAAAACTACACATGACGTACATATTTTCTCTATACTAGAAGAAGCTATAAATTTTCATAAAAGGTTCCATGTCAATGCTAATACTTTACAAAAGCGTTTTAAAATAACTAAGGAACAAGCTAGACAAATAATAAAACAATGTCAAAATTGTGTGACCTTTTTACCACAAGTTAATCTTGGAGTCAATCCTAGAGGATTGATACCTAACCATATTTGGCAGATGGACGTCACACACTTGCCAGAATTTGGAAAATTAAAATATTTGCATGTTACAGTTGATACTTCTTCTGGATTTTTGATGGGCTCCCTTCATGCCGGAGAAAAAACTAAAGATGTTATAGCTCATTGCTTACAAAATTTTGCCACTGTGGGCATTCCAAAACAGTTAAAAACAGATAATGCCCCTGGTTATACGTCTACTTCTTTTAAACAATTTTGCTCATCATTTGGCATTACTCATATAACAGGAATCCCATACAATCCACAGGGACAAGGCATAGTTGAAAGAGCTCATCAAACTATTAAAATGTACTTATTAAAGCAAAAAGACGGAATTGGGAAGGGGTATATATTCCCCAAAGATAAACTTAAAATAACCCTTTTTACTCTAAACTTTTTAAATTTAGATTCATCAGGACTTAGTGCTGCAGAAAGGCATATGTGTCCAAAAAATGTACATAAGCCCAAGGTACTTTGGAAAGATATTCTAACAGGACAATGGAAAGGTCCTGACCCAGTAATTGTCTGGAGTCGGGGGTCTGTTTGTGTGTTTCCACAGGAAGAACAGCAGCCGATTTGGATTCCGGAGAGATTAACTAAAGTCCTGACCCAGTGATTGTCTGGAGTCGGGGGCCTGTTTTTGTGTTTCCACAGGGAGAACAGCAGCCTATTTGGATTCCAGAGAGATTAACTAAAGCAATTTCTACAGACCAAAAAGAAGATGATTTGGCTCAAATCCATAACAGCTGATATCCAAAACTCCAATTTGGCTATCCTTACATCTGCAACAGAACCAGGATGCTTTTTTCAATATCTATTTTATTCTATTTTGTTTTTTGAGCTCATATAGACCTAGGTTAATGTTTTGCTGATCAGTTCTATATTTTTTTTTTTTTTACTATAGAGTTTTTAAACATTGCAATGGAGATTTCACCTGTAAAAAGTTATAAGGCCTTTACTATTATGTTATGTGTTGTATGTATTATATTATGTGTGCACACTTGTGTTTTGTGTTATATGTTTGAATGTACATATGTCCATATATCATATATGATGAGCGCTCATAAAAAAAAAAAAAAAAAGGATCCAAAATTTTTTTTTTATTCACATGATTTAAATGGTTTAATTTAAATTGGGTAAATAACTGTTAAGAATTGTTTTAATATGTAAACAAAAAAAGGCTAACAGATCTGTTTGTTTACTTTCACCTATCCTTTTCATTATATTTAATAATTCTTTTCAAGATAATGTAAATTGTTAAGAAAATTGTTTTCTTTTAGTGCCTTCTAGAATGTTACACAATTATTAATATTAACCATTATTGTCAAAATTCTTATCTTCATCCCAGTGCCGGTGGAGATAATGTAAATTGTTAAGAAAATTGTTTTCTTTTAGTGCCTTCTGGAATGTTACACAATGTTTTCTTTAGCTATTATTGCCAGAATTTCTATCTTCATCCCAGTGCCAGTGAAGACAATGTAAATTGTTAAGAAAATTGTTTTCTTTTAGTACCTTCTAGAATGTTATATAATTTTTTCTTTAGCCATTATTGCCAGAATTCCTATCTTCATCCCTGTGCCGGTGAAGACAAAGATAAAACTAATCTACAGTCTCTGCAATAGCCATCACTGAACCGCTTAACTCACTTGTATGCATTGTGAACTATCTGTTGGTGCAGCGACTTGTGGTAGTGTTGGAGTATTTTTGCTGATGATGTCATCGGTGGTACAATTTTTCCAACAAGAGCTGTCAATTGGCTTGGTGTGGCTGTATACTGGACCGGTAGTCAATGACGGGTAAGATCCAATTACAATGGTACCAACCTAAGACAGGAGGCTGACGCCCTGAGGTCAGCTCATCCGAAGACGGGTAAGGACCATATGTAGTATTGGACAACCTAAGGCAGGCACGGTCCCTAAGCCACATGCTTGTTGTTTAAACAGAGAGGGGGAGATGTTGAGAGCCACAGCCAAAGGGGCCCCAGAAAACTTCCAGCTGCCAGCAAACTCCCAGCTGCCGGCTGATGATTGGCTCACAGTGGCCCCAGCAACATCTAGCTGATTGGCTCCTCTGCGGCGATGTTCATTGGGCTGTTTCCCTGCCCTTCAAGCTGCCAGCTGATGATTGGCTCACAGTGACCCCAGCAACATCTAGCTGATTGGCTCCTCTGCAGTCATGTTCATTGGGCTGTTTCCCTGCCTTTCAGACTACGGAACTGCTCATTGGGGGACTTCTTTGGCTCCGCCCACGCGACCTAGCCAATCGGCCTCAAGAGCAGGAGGATTGTGGGAGGTGGGGGTTGGTGTGTGGGAGAGGCTTGTGGAAGCCGGTGGTGGCAGTTGGGCTCTGAGGGTTTTTCCTGAGGAGCTGTTTTGTTTGGCGTTTGTAGTTTTAAAAATAAAGTTTGTTTCTTTTGACAAGTGGCTCCTGAATTGTGCCCAGCCAGACTGCGGCAGTTAGGTTTAGGGTAATGGTAAGTTTTAGGGTAAGGGATGGGGTTATAGCTAGGTTTAGGGTTAGGGCGAGAGTTAGAATTAGGGTTAAAGCTCAGGTTATGGTTTGGGTTACAATTAAGGCTAGCTTTAGGGCTAGGATTAAGGCTAGGGCTAATTTCAGGTCCAGCATTTTGTTTAAAGATATTTTTAGGTTTAGGTTTATGGCTACATCTAGTGTAAGGGTTAGGTTTAGTGTTAGGTTCAGCTTTACAGCTAAGGGTATTATTAGAGTCAGGGTCACAATTAGTGTTTAGGATAGGTTAAGGTTTAAATTTAGGGCTCAAATTAGCATAAGGTTAGTATTAGGGCAATGATAGGTTTATGTTTAGGTTTCAGGTTAGGTTTCAGGTAATGGATAGGGTTAGGAATAGGGATATGGTTAGGTTTAGGCATAGGGTTAGCATTAGGATTAGGTTAGGCTTAGGGTAATGGATAGGGTTAGTGCTAGGGTTAAGATTATGATTAGTGCTAGGTTTAGGGTTAAGGTTAGGGTTAGGGTTAAAGCTTGGTTTAGGGCTCGGTTTAGGGATAGGATTTTGGTTTCATTAGGGTTAAAATTAAGGTTAGAGCTAATGTAAGTACTAGGGTTACAATTAGGGCTAGTTTTAGGGTTAGGGTTAGGGCTAGGTTTAGTGTTAGGTTTAGTTTTAGGGTTAGGGTGATGTTTAAAGCTAGGGTTAGTTTTAGGGTCAGAGTCTGGGTCAGGATTAGTTTTAGGGTTCAGCTTAAAACTTGTATTAGGATTAGGGTTAGGGCTATGTGTCGGGTTTTGTCTTGGTCTAGGTTAAGGGTTAGGGTTAGTGGTATGGCTCAATTTTGTATTAGAGCTAGGGCTAGAGTTAGGACTAGTTTTAGGAATGGTGTTAGGGTTAGGATGTTATGTTTAAGTTAAGTCCTAGCATAAGAGTTAGAGTTAGGTTTAGATCTAGGGTTAGGGCAAGTGCTAAGAAAATAGCTAGGGTTAGGCCTAGGGTTAGGGCTAGGATGAGGGTTCCAGTAAGGGATAAGGTTAGATCTTGTTTTAGAGCTAGGGTGAGAGTTAAATTTAGTCTTAGGGCTAGATTTAGAGTTAGAATTAGGAATAGTGCTAAATTAGTGCTAAGAATAGGGCTAGGGTTAGTGTTAGCATTAGGCCTAGGGTTAGGGTTAGGTTTATGATTAAGACTATTTTTAGAGCTAGAATAAGGGCTAGGATTTGTTTTAGGGTTAGGGCTAAGATTATGTCTATGTCTAATACCAATTCTAGGGTTATGTTTAGGGATAGTTTTAGGGTTAGGTTTTTGGCTAGGTCTAGAGTAAGGGTTTGGTTTAGGGTACGGGTCAGGATTAGAGCTAGGGGAATTATTAGCATCAGGGTCAGGGTTAGGGTTTGGTTTAGGCTTGTGTTTAGGGTTAGGGCTCGAAATAACATTAGGGTTAGGTTTAGAGTATTGATAGGGTTATCTTTAAGGTTCAGGTTAGATTTAGGTTAATAGATAGTGTTGGGGTTAGCAATAGGGTTAGGGTTAAGCCTAGGGTTGGCATTAGGGTAAGGGTTATGTTTAGGGTAAAGGATACAGTTAGAGTTAAGGTTAGGGATAGAGTTATGGTTAGGATTATTTCTTGTTTAGGGTAAAGGTGAATGTTAGAACTAGGCTTAGAGTTAAGGTTATGTTTAAGGTAAGGGTTAGGTTCTGAGCTATGGTTAGATCTAGAGCAAGAGTTAGATTCAGAGTTAGGACTAGGTTTAGGATTATGATAGATTTAGGGTAGGGTTAGGATTAAGGCTAGGGTTATCATTAGGGTTAAGGTTAGGGTAATGATTATGGTTAGATGTAGTTTTAGGATTAGGGTTAGGGTTAGATTTAGATTTAGCTTTAGGGTTAGGGCCATGGTTATATTTAGGTTTATATTAAGGTTTAAGGTTTGAGCTATGGTTAGGGCTATACCAAGTGTTAGGTTTTGGGTTAAGTCTAGGTTTAGTTTTCTGTTTAGAGTTAGGGTTAAGGCTAGAGTTACTGATAGAGTTAGGGTTAGGTTTAGAGTAATGGAAAGTTTTAGAGTTAGGATTAGGCCTAGAGTTAAAGTTAGAATTAGGGCTAGGGTTAAGGCTAGATTTTGGGATAATTCTAGGTTTATGTTTACAGTAAGGGTTAGGCTTTGAGCTAGGTTTAGGACTAAGGTGAGGTTTCAGTTAGGGTTAGGTTTAGGGTTAGGTCTAGGATTAGCTCTAGGTTTTGTGCTAGGTTTAGAACTAAGGTTAGGGCTGTGGGTAATGTAAGATCTAGGGTTATAATTATGGCTAGTTTTAGGATTAGGGTAACGGCTAAGTCTAGTTTTAGGAATAGATTTTTGGTTAGGCTCAGGTTTAGAGGTAGGTTTACTGTTAAAGGCAGGGTCAGTGTTTGGGTTAGAGTTAGATTTAGTGTTACATCCAGAATTAGGACTAGGTTTAGGTGTAGGGGTAGGGTTAGTGTTGGGTTCAGGTAAGGGTTATTGTTAGAGCTAGGACTAGGTTTTTGTTTAGGTCTAGGGCTAGAGTTAAGACTACATTTAGGATTAGGTTTTAGTCTTAGGCTAATGGTAGGGTTAGGTTTAGTAATATGTTTACTGGTAGGGCTAGTGTTAGAATTTGGTCTAGGTTTAGGGTCAGGTTTAGACCTAGGGTTAGTGTTAGGCTCAGAACAAGTGTCAGGGTTAGCATTAGAATTTGGGATAGGATTAGAGATAGAATGAGGGCTAGGGTCAGGACTAGTAATGGGGTTAGTATTTTGGTTAGCCTAAGGATTATTGAATAGGTCTAGTTTTACCACTAATGTTAGAATTTCTCTTAGCATAAGGGATAGTTTTAGAGCTAGGGTTAGGGCTAGAGTTAGGGTAGGGTTAGGGTAAAAGCTAGGTTTAGGGCTAAGAATAGGGCTAGTTTTTGTGTTAGGTTTAGGTCTAGGGTTAGGGCAATCACTAATGTAAGAACGAGGGTTAAATTTAGGGTTAGTTGTAGGGGTAGAGGTAGGTCTAGTTTTAGGGTTTGGTTTAAGATTCTGGTGATATTTAGAGCTATAGTTAGTGTTAGGATATGAGTCAGAGTCAGAATTAGTGTTAGGACTCAAAAAGGGCTAGGGTTACTTTTAGGTTTTGGTTTAAGTTTTGGATGGTGTTTAGAGTTAGGGTGAGTTTAGGATCAGTCAGGGTCAGTGTTAGTTTTCTGGTTAGGGTTAGGACTTGAATTAAATCTAGGGTTAGGTCTAGGTGTACTATTAGGGTTTGATTTAAGTTAAGGTTTAGGGTTAGGGCTATTTCTTGGTTTTGTTTTACTGCTAGGGTTAGGGTTAGGGCTAGTTTTACGATTAGCGTTAGGGTTGGGGTTAGTGTTAGTGTTAAGCTTAGGCTTAGGGTTAGGGTTAGAAAAAGAGTTATGGTTAGATCTAGGGTTGGGGCTAGACTAAGGATATGTCAAGGGTTAGGGCTGAGTGAGGGCTAGGATTAGGGTTATGGTAAGTGATAGGGTTAGAACTAGGGATGAGGCTAGTGTGAGAGTTAGAGTTAGTCTTAGGGGTAAGATTAGGTTTAACCTTAGTGATAGGTTTAAATTAGGGCTAGGATTAGGGTTAGGGTTAGTGTTAAGCTTAAGCATAGAGTTAGGGTTAGATGTAGGATTAGGTTTCGGTTAAGGGATGGTGTTATAGCTAGGTTTAGAGGTAGGGTGCTGTTTAGAATTAGGGTTAGGGCTATGGTTAGGGTTAAGTTTATACTTAAAACTAGGTTTAGGGCCAGAATGAGGGCAAGGGTTTGCTGGGGGGTTAGGACTAGGATTAGAGTACAGCTAATTTCAGGTCTAGATGTTTAAAGATAGTTTTAGGGTTAGGATTATGGCTACGTCTAATATAAGGGTTAGGTTTAGGTTAGGGTAAATTTTATGGTAAGGGGTATTATTAAGGTGAAGGTCTGGGTTAGGGTTTGGGATAGTTTAAGGTTTAAATTTCGATATCAAATTAGCATTAAAGTTATGGTTAGGGTAATGATAGGCTAACATGAGGGGTTCATGTTAGGTTTATGGTAATGGATAGGGATATGATTAGAGATACATTTGTGTTTGGGCATAGGGTTAGCATTAGGGTTAGGGTTATGGTTATGGTAATGGATAGGGTTAGAGCTAGGGTTTTGGTTATTATTAGGGCTAAGATTTGAGTTAGGATAAGAGTTAAAATTCATGTTAGGTCTAGAATTAGGGCTAGGTTTTGGGTTAAGTTATTGCTAGGGTTAGGGTTATGGCTAATGTAAGTACTAGGGTTACAATTAAGACTAATTTAAAGTTTAAGATTAGGGCTAGGTTTAGTGTTAGCATTAGGTGTAGGGTTAGGGTGATGTTTAGAGCTAGAGTTAGTGTTAATGTCAGAGTCTGGGTCAGAGTTAGTTTTAGGGTTTGGCTTAAAACTCAAATTAGGGCTAGGGTTAGGGGTAGGTGTATAGTTAGGGTTTGGTTTAGTATAAGTTTTAGGGTTATAGCTATGGCTCAGTTTTGTTTTAGGGCTAGGGCTGGGGTTAGAACTAGTTTTAGGATTAGTGTTAGGGTTAGGGCTAGTGTTAGCGTTAGGTTTAGGCTTCAGGTTAGAGTTAGATTTAGAGTTAGATTTTGATCTAAGGTTAGTGCTAGGGCTAAGAATAGGGCAAGGGTTACTACTAGGGTTATGGCTAGGGTTAAAGTTCCAGTAAGGGATAGGGTTAGAAAAAGTGATAGGGCTAGTGTGAGAGTTAGTCTTAGGCCTAGGATTAGGGTTAGGGTTAGGGTTAGGGATAGAAGTAAATTACGGCTAGGGTTAGTGTTAGGGCTAGCGTTAGGGCTATATTTAGGATTAGTATTAGGGTTAGGGCTAGTTTTAGGGTTAGGCTTATGCATTGAGATAGAGATAGATTTAGAGTTAGTTTTCTATCTAGAGTTAGTGCTAGGGCTAAGTATAGGGCGAGGGTGATGACTAGTTTTAGGGTTAGAATAAAGGACACGTTTAGGGTAAGGGATGTGGTCATAGCTATGTTTAGGGCTAGGGCAAGGGTTAATATTAGGGTGAGGTCTATGGTTAGGGTTATGATTAAGGCTAGGTTTAGGGCTAGGATGAGGACTAGGGTTTGTATTAGGGTTAGGGATAGTATTAGGGCTAGGGCTAATGTCAGGTCTAGGGTTACAGTTAGGGCTAGATTTAGTGTTAAGTTTATGGCTTGGTCCAGTGTAAGTTTTAGGGTTAGGGTAAGGGTCAGGTTTAGATCTTGTGTTATTTTTAGGATCAGTGTCAGGTTTAGAGTTTGGGTTCAGTTAGGGTTTAGGTTTAGGTTTCAAATTAGCTTTAGGTTTAGGATTTGGTTAATGAAAGAGTTAGATTTAGGATTTAGGTTTGCTTTAGTGTAATGGATAGGGTTAGGGTTAGGTCTAGGGTTAACATGAGGGTTATTGTCATTGTTAGGATAATGGATAGTGTTAGACCTAAGGTTAGGGCTAGGGTTATGAATAGGATTAGGGATAGTGTTTGGGTTAGAGTTTAATTTCAGTTTAGGGTTAAAGTTAGGTTTAGGACTAGAATTAGGGAAAAGTCTAGGTTTATGTTTAGGGTAAGGGTTAGGCTTTGAGCTACAGTTAGGACTAAGGTGAGGTTTTGGTTAGGGTTAGAGCTAGGGATAAGGTTAGGGTTACACTTAAGGCTAGGATTAGGCATAGGGTTAGCTCTAGATTTTGTGTTAGGTTTAGGCCTAGGGTTAGGGCTAGGGGAATTGTAAGAGTTAGGGTTATGATTAGAGTTAGTTTTAGGGTTAGGTTTATGGTTAGGTCTAGTTATAGGTTTAGGTTTCCAGTTAGGGTCACGTTTATAGATAGATTTAGTGATAAAGGCAGGGTCAGTGTCCATGTTAGAGTTAGAATTAGGGTTGCAGCCAGAATTAGGACCTAGGTCTAGCGATAGTGTTTGTGGTAGGTTAGGGGTTATTGTTAGGGCTAGGACTAGGGCTAGGTTTTTTATGTCTAAGTTAGAGTTAAGGCTAGATCTAAGATTAGGTTTCGATATAGGGTATTGGTAGGGTTATGTTTGCATATAAGGTTACCAGTAGGGCTAGTGGTAGGGTTTGACCTAGGGTTAGGGTCAGTTTTAGACATAGGGTTAGTGTTAGGGTCAGAATAAGGGTCAGGGCTAGCATTAAGGTTGGGGATAGGCTTAGAGGTAGAGTAAGGGCTAGGGTTAGGACTATTAATAGGGATAGGGTTTTGGTTAGCCTGAGGATTAGGGATAGGTCTAGGATTACCATTAGGGTTAGGGTTTCACTTAGGGTAAGGGATAGGGTTAGGGCTATGGTTAGGGATAGAGTTAGGGTTAGGGTTGGGGTTAAATCCAGTTTGGGGGCTCAGATTAGGGCTGTTTTTTGTATTAAGGTTAGGGCTAGGGTTAGGGCAATGGCAAATGTAAGAACTGGGGTTACAATTAAGGTTAAGGGTAGGGGTAGGTCTAGTGAGCTAAGGGTTTAGCTATGTTTAGGGCTCATGTTAGAACTAGTTTTTGTGTTAGGGTTAGGGCTAGGGTTAGGGAACCCTAAGAACTAGGGTTACAATTAGGGTTAGTTTTATGGTTAGGGTTAGAGGTAGGTCTAGTGTTAGGGTTAGGTTTAAAGTTAGGATGATATTTATAGCTAGGGTTAGTGTTACAATATGAGTCACAGTCAAGGTTAGTTTTAGGGTTAGGGTTAGGGCTATGATTCGGCTTTGTTTTAGGGCTAGGAGTAGGATTAGGGCTAGTTTTAAGATTAGAGTTAGGGTTAGGGCTAGTGTTATTTTTAGTTTTAGGCTTAGGGTTAGGGTTAGATTTATAGTTAGGTTTAGATCTAAGGTTTAAGCTAGGGCTAAGGATAGAGCTAGGGTTAGAACTCAGTTTAGTGTTAGGTTTAGGGTGATGATAAGGGATAAGGTTAGGGTTAGGGTTAGGGATAGATCTAAATTAGGGCTGGGATTTGGGCTAGGTTTAGGGTTAGGGCTAGGCCTAGGTTTAGGGCTAGGGTTAGTGTTTTAGTTAGGGTTAGGATTAGGTTTAGGGTAAGGTATTGGATTATAGCTAGTTTTAGGGCTAGGGAAAGAGTTAGTTTTAGAGTTAGGGTTAGGGTTGTAATAAACATGAGGTATTTGGCTAGGCTGTGGACTAAGTTTTGTGTTAGGGTTAGGGGTAGAATTAGAGCTAGGGCTAATGTCAGGTCTAGGGTTATGTTAGGGATAGTTTTAGGGTTAGGTTTATGGCTAGATATATTGTAAGGATTAGGTTTATTGTTTGGGTCAGGTTTAGAGCCAGGGGTATTATTAGGGTCAGGGTCAGTGTTATGGTTTGTGTTAGGTTCAGGTTTAGGGTTAGAGTTTGAATAAGCATTAGGGTCAGGGATAGGTTAATGATAGGGTTAGGTTTAGGGTTCAAGATAAGTTGGTTAATGGATAAGGTTAATTTTAGGGATAGGATTAGGGTTCCAATAGGGTTAGCATAAAACTTAGGGTGACCATTAGGGTAATGGATAGGGTTAGAGCTAGGGTTATGGCTAGAGTTATGGTTAGGATTAGGTCTAGGTTTAGACTTAGGGTTAGGCTTAGGGCTAGAGTTATGGTTAGGATTAGTTTTAGGGTTAAAGCTAGGATAGGGCTTGGATTAGGGCTAGGTTTTTAGATAGGTTAGATCTATGGCTCATGTAAGAACTAGTGTTATGATTAGAGCTAGTTTTAGGGTTAATGTTATGTGTAGTTGTAGTTTTAGGGTTAAGTTTAGGCTTAGGGTGATGTTTAGAGCTAGGGTTAGTGTTAGTGTCAGGGTCAGTGTTCAGGTTAGGTGTAGGGTTATGGTTAAAGCCAAAATTAGGACTATAGTTGTGTCTAGGGGTAGGTTTAGAGTTTGGGTTAGGTTAAGAGTTATTATTAAGGCTAGGTTTATGTTTTACTTTAGGTTTAGGCCTAGAGTTATGGCTATATTTATGATTAGGTTTAGGTCAAGGGCTAGTCCTAGCATTAGCTTTAGGTATAAGTTTACAGGTAGGGCTAGTGTTAGGGTTCAGTTTAGGGTTAGGTTCAGGTTTAGACCTATGATTACTGTTAGGGTATAAATAAGGGGTGGGATTAGGGTTAGGGTTTGGGTTATGGTTAGAACTACAATGAGGACTAAGGTTAGGATTAGTAATAGGGTTAGGGTTTGGGTTAGGTTAAGTATTATGGTAAGACTAGGGTTTGCATTAGGGTGACAGTTTGGGTTAGGGTAAAGGATAGAGTAAAGGTAGGGTTAGTGCTAGGGTTAGGGCTAGGCTTAGGATTAGGTTTAGGGTTAAGGCTCAGGTTAGGACTCGGATTAGGGCTCTGGTTGTATTAGGTTTAGGGCTAGTATTAGGGTTACAGCTAATGTAAGAACTAGGTTTATGATTAGGGTTAGTTTTAGAATTAGGTTTAGGGCTAGGGCTAGTGTTGGGTTAGGCTTAAGGTAAGGGTGATATTCACAGCTAGGGTTAGTGTTTGGTATGAATCAGTGTCATGGTTAGGTTTAGGCTTAGGGTTAGTGCTCAAGTTAGC
This sequence comes from Urocitellus parryii, assembly GCF_045843805.1. Taxonomy (NCBI): domain Eukaryota; kingdom Metazoa; phylum Chordata; class Mammalia; order Rodentia; family Sciuridae; genus Urocitellus; species Urocitellus parryii. The sequence continues at coordinate 127,281,903 of NC_135536.1, forward strand.
GCTACGTAGGGATATGTATAGGGTTAGGGTTTGGTTTAGTTTAGGGGTTATGGTTAGGGGTATGGCTTGGTTTTATTATAGGGCTAGGGCTAGGGTTAGGGCTACTTTTAGAATTAGAATTAGGGTTATGTCTATTTTCAGGGTTAGGCTTAGGCATTGGTTTAGGGTTAGATTTACAGTTAGGTTTTGATCTAGAGTTAGTACTAGGGCTACGAATAGGGCAAGGGTTACCACTAGGGTTAGGGCTAGGTTTAGGGTTATGGTAATAAGTAGGGTTGGAATTAGGGATAGATCTGGTGTGAGAGTTATAGTTAGTCTTAGGTCTAGGGTTAGGGCTAGGATTAGAAATAGGGATAAATTAGGTCTAGGATTAGGATTAGGTGCAGTGTTAGGGTTAGGGTTGTGGCAAGAGTTAGGGTTAGGGTAAGAGGATTTAAGCTAGGTTTAAGGCTAGAGCGAGTGTTAGGTTTAGTGTTAGGCCTAGGGTTAGGGTTAGGGTCAGGGTAATGGATTGGGTTAGATGTAAGTTTAGGGTTAGGGTTAAGGTTCGGTTTAGGGTTAATGGATAAGTAATGGATAGGTTTAGATTTAGGGCCAAGTTTAGTGTTGGTTTAGAGTAAGTGTTAGGGTTTGAGTTAGGGTTATGGCTATGTTAAGGGTTAGGTTTAGGGTTAGGTATAGGGTTAGGTTTACTATTAGGATTAGAGATAGGATTAGGTTTAGGGATATGGTTATCATTAGGGTTAGGATTAGGGTAAAGGTTAGGATTAGAATTAGGGTTAGTGCTAGGGTTAAGGTTAGGATTGGGGCTTGGGTTAAGTTTATGGTTAGGGATAGGGGTAGGTTGCATTTAGGCTAAGGGTTAGGCTTCTTTTCTCTTTTACTTGAATATTTCTACTATAACTATAATACAACCCAAGAAGATAACACCAAACAAAACTGAAACAGAGTGAAACAAAATTGGAACAACAGAAAATCATTATAGCCTTTCTATCCTCCTGGAATGTCCATCTGTCCTTTCTCCCTATCTGTTCCTCAGATGTGAGCGATTTTTCTTCCATCTTACACATCTCCAGGGACAGGCAACTTAAAACAAAAGTGAAGCAAAACAAAAGAAGAATCTTAAAATGACTACCCATCCTCTTGCCCTGCCCTCAGGGGCGAGCAGTTTACCTTATCACTTACCCTCAGTTGTTCCCCGTGCAAGCCACCAAATGCCGCAGTCTGTCTGGGCACAATTCAGGAGCCACTTGTCAAAAGAAATGAACTTTATTTTTAGAACCACATGCCAAACAAAACAGCTCCTCAGGAAAAACCTTCAGAGCCCAACTGCCACCACCGGCTTCCCACAAGCCTCACCACCTCCCCCACTCCTCCTGCTCTTGAGGCTGATTGACTGGGTCGTGTGGGCAGAGCAAAAAAAAAGTCCCCCAATGAGCAGCTCCATGGTCTGAAAGGGCGGGGAAACAGCCCAATGAGCATCACCGTAGAGGAGCCAATCAGTTGGCAGCTAGAAGTTTGTTGGGGCCGCTGTGAGCCAATCATCAACTGGCAGCTGGAAGTTTGCTGGCAGCTGGAAGTTTGCTGGCAGCTGGAAGTTTGCTGGGGCCCCTTAGGTTGTGGCTCTCAACAGATAGGGTTAGTGAAGGAGTTAGGGTTAGAGTTAGTTTTAGGGGAAGGGATGGAGTTATAGCTAGTTTTAAGGCCAAAGTTAGGGTGAGAGTTAGGATTAAGGCTAGGTTTAGGGCTAGGATGAGGGTTTGGGTTAGGGCTAGGGCTTGGATTAGGACTAGGGATAATGTCAGGTCTAGGTTTATGGTTAAGTTTAGCTTTAGGAATAGGTTATAGCTAAGTCTAATGTAAGGGTTAAATTTAAGGCTAAGGGCCAAGTTTAAAGCTAGGTGTTTTATTAGGGTCAGGGTCCAGGTATGGTTTGCTTTATGTTAAGATTTAGGGTTAAGGCTTGAATTAGTGTTAAGGTTAGGATTAGGGTGAGGGTAATGGATAGTGTTAGGTTTAGGGTTCAGGTTAGGTTTAGCATAATGCATAGGGATAGCGATAGTGATAGGGTTAGCAATAGGCCTAGCGTTAGCATTTGGTAAGGCTTTTCTTTAGGGTAATGTTAGAGGTAAGTTTAGGGCTAGGATTAAGGTTAGAATTAGGGCTAGGTTTAGGGTTAAGACTAGGGTTAGTGTTAGGGTTAGGGTTATGGATAAGTCTAGTGTTAGGGTTAGGTTTTGGGTTAGGATACGGTTTAAATCTAGGGTTTATGTTAGGGTAAGTGTCATTGTTTGGGTTAACATCTGGTTTATATTTAGGGCCAGATTTAGGCCTGGCTTTGTGTCTAGTGATAGGGTTAGTATTTGTGTTAGTTTAAGAGTTATTGTTAGGGTGAATGCGAGGTTTTACTTTAGGGTTAAGTCTAGATTTATGACTCTATTTAGGATTAGGTTTGGTCTAGTCCTAGTGTTACTAGGTTTAGGTATAGGTTTACCGATAGGGGTTGGGTTAGGGTTCACTTTAGGTTCAGGGTCAGGTTTAGACCTAGGGTTAGTGTTAGGGTCAGAATAAGGGTCAGGGTTAAAATTAGGGTTTGGGTTAGGGTTAGAGCTAGAAGAGGGCAGGTTAGGACTAGTAATAGTGCTAGTGTTTGGGGTAGGCCAAGAGTTAGGTTTAGGACAAAGGTAGCATTAGGGTGAGGGTTTGGCATAGGGTAAAAAATAAGGTTAGAAATAGGGTTAGGGATATGTTTAGGGTTAGGGTTATGGATAGGGTTAAACATATGGTTAGGGCTCAGATTAGGGCTAGGATTTTTGTTAGCATTAGGGCTACAGCTAATGTAAGAACGAGGAATACAATTAGGGCTAGTTCTAGGGTTAGCATAATGGCAATGTTTAGATTTAGGGATAGTTTAGGGTCTGAGTCATGGTCATGGTGTTTTCTAGGGTTAGGGTTAGGACTCAGATTAGGGCTAGGTTCAGGGCTAGGTGTAAGGTTAGGGTTTTGTTTATGTTAAGGGTTAGGTGTAGGTTTATTTCTCCATTTTGTTTTAGGGCTAGGGTAGATTTAGGGCTAGTTTTCCAGTTAGCATTAGGGTTAAGGCTAGTGTTATGGTGAGGTTTAGGCTTACATTTAGGGTTAGATCAAGGTTTAGGGTCATGGCAAATGTTAGGGCTAGGTTTCGGGCTAGAAATAGGACTAGGTTTTGGGTTATCGAAAGGGACAGTTATAAAATTATGTACTGGCTACAGTGAGAGTTAATTTTAGGCTAGGGATAGGGTTAGGTTTAGGGTTAGGGCTAAATCAGGGTGAGGATTAGCGCTAGGGTTAGTGTTAGTGTTAGGCCCAGGGTTAGGTGTAGAGATAGGGTTAGTGTTAGGGTTAGGGTTAGAGTTAGTTTTAGGGGTAGGGATAGGGTTACAGCTAGGTTTAGGGCTAGGGTTAGGGTTCGGGTTACTGTGAAGGTTAGGGTTAGGGCTAGGATGAGGATTTGTGTTAGGGCAGGGGCTTGGATTAGGACTAAGACTAATATCAGGTTGAGGTTTATGGTTAAGTTTAATTTTAGGATTAGGTTGTGACTAAGTCTAGTGTAAGAGTTAGATTTAGAGTCAGGGCCATGTTTAGAACCAGGGGTATTATTAGGCTCAAGATCCAGGTAGGGTTTGGTTTAGGTTAAGGTTTAGGGTTAAGGCTTGAATTAGCGTTAGGGTTAGGGTTAGGCTTAGGGTAATTGATATGGTTAGGTTTAGGGTTCAAGTTAGGTTTAGGGTAATGGATAGGGTTAGTGATAGCAATAGGGTTAGCATTAGGCCTAGGGTCAGCATTTGCTTAGGCTTTTCTTTAGTGTAATGTTAGAGCTATGGTTAGGGCTAGGGTTAAGGTTAGGATTAGGGCTAAGCTTTGGGTTAGGCCTAGGGTTAGTGTTAGGGTTAGGCCTAGGGTTAGTCTTAGCGTTTAAGCCAGGGTTAGGGCTAGGGCGAGGGTTAGCACTAGAGTCAGGGCTAGGGTTAGGGTTAGTGTTAGGGTAATGTTTAGGTAAGGGTTAGAGTTGGAACTAGAGTTAGGGCTAGGGTGAGGTTTAGGTTAGTGTCAGTACTAAGGTTACATTTAGGGTTGTGATTATGGCTAGGTTTAGGGCTAGGATAAGGGTTAGGTTTTGTTTGAGGTTTATGGCTAGTGTTAGGGGTGGAAATATAAGAACTAGGGTTCAGGTCATGGCTAGTTTTAGGGTTAGGGTTATGAATAAGTCTAGTGTTAAGGTTAGGTTTTGGGTTAGGATAAGATTTAGAGCTAGGTTTTATGTTAAGGTAAGGGTAATTGTTCAGTTTAGGGTTAGGTTTAAATTTAGGGCCAGATTTAGGACTAGCTTAGGGTCTAGGAATAGGGTTAGTCTTTGTTTTAGGTTAAGGGTTATTAGGGCTAGTACTAGGTATTTTTTAGGGCTAAGGCTAGACTTATGACTCTATTTAGGATTAGATTTGATCTAGTGCTAGTGTTACTGTTAGGTTTAGTTATAGGCTTACTGGTAGGGTAGGGATAGGGTGCCCTTTAGGATCAGGGTAAGATTTAGATATAGGGTTAGTGTTAGGGTCAGAATAAGGGTCAGGGTTACAGTTAGGGTTTGGGTTAGTGTTAGAGCTTGAATGAGGACAGGGTTAGGACTAGTAATACAGCTAGTGTTTGTTGTAGGCTAAGGATTAGGTTTAGGACTAGGGTAACATTAGGGTGAGAGTTTGGCTTAGGGTAAAAAGTAGGGTTGGGTTAGGGTTAGCGTTAGATTTAGGGCTAGTTTTACGGTTAGGTTAGAGTTAATCCTAGGGTTAGGGCTCGGATTAAGTCTAGGATTTGTGTTAGTATTAGGGCTACAGCTAATGTAAGAACTAGGATTCCAATTAGGGCTAGTTCTAGGGTTAGCATTAGGTTTTGTTTGAGGTTTATCTCAAGTGTTAGGGCAATGTTTAGAGCTAGGCTTAGTGTTAGAGTCCAAGTCAGTGTCACGGTTTTTTCTAGAGTTAGGGTTAGATCTCAATTTAGGACTAGGTTTAGGGCTAGATATAGGGTTAGGTTTTGGTTTAGTTTAAGGGTTGAGTGTAGACTTATGGCTCAGTTTTGTTTTAGGGTAGGGTAGGTTTAGGGCTAGTTTTCCAATTAGCATTAGGGTTAAGGCTAGTGTTAGGGTGAGGTTTAGGCTTACGTTTAGGGTTAAATCCAGGTTTAGGGCTAGGGCGAATGTTAGGGCTAGGGTTTGGGCTAGTGATAGGGCTAGATTTTGGGTTATCAGAAGGGATAAGTTTAAAATTAGGAATATGGCTAGGGTGAGAGTTAGAGTTAGTCTTTGTGGTAGGGATACTGTTAGAATTAAGGTTAGGACTAAATTAGGGCTAGAATTAGCACTAGGGTTAGTGTTAGTATTAGACCTAGGGTTAGAGTTAGTTTTAGGGGTAGAGATGGGTTTATAGCTAGCTTTAGGGCTTGGGTTAAGGTTCGGGTTAGGATTAAGGCTAGGTTTAGGGCTAGGATGAGGGTTTCTGTTAGGGCTATGACTTGGATTATGACTAGGGCTAATGCCAGGTCTAGGTTTATGGTTAAGTTTAGCTTTAGGATTAGGTTATGGCTAAGTCCAGTGTAAGGGTTAGATTTAGGGTAACTGTAAAGTTTAGAGCTAAGTATATTATTAGGCTCAGGGTCTGGGTAGGGCTTGGTTTAGGTTAAGTTTTAGGGTAAAGGCTTGAATTAGCATTAGGGTTAGGATTAGGGTTAGGGTTAGGGTAATGGATAGGGTTAGGTTTAGGGTTCAGGCTAGGTTTAGCATAATGGATAGGGTTAGTGATAATGATAGGGTTAGCATTAGGCCTAGGGGTAGCATTTGGTTAGGCTTATCTTTAGAGTAATTTTAGAGCTAAGGTTAGGGCTAGGGTTAAGGTTCTGATTAGGGCCTGAATTAAGGTTAGGCCTAGGGTTAGTGTTAAGGTTAGACTTAGGGTAAGTTTTTGCATTTGAGCTAGGTTTAGGGCTAGGGTGAGGGTTAGGGTTAGTGTCAGGTCTAGGGTTATGGTTAGGGTTAAGATTAGGACTAGGTTTAGGTCTAGAATAAGAGCTAGGTTTTATGTGAGGTTTATGACTAGCGTTGGGGCTATGGGTAATGTAAGATCTAAGGTTATGGTTATGGCTAGTTTCAGAGTTAAGGTTATGGTTACGTCTAGTGTTATGGTTAGGATTAGACCTAGGGTTTGTGTTAGGGTAAGTGTCCTTGTTCAGGTTAGGGTTAGGTACAAGTTTAGGGTCACATTAAGGACTAGCTTTGGGTTTAGGCATAGGGTTAGTCTTTGTGTTAGGTTAAGGGATATTATAAGGCTAGTGCTAGGTTTTTCTTTAGGGCTAAGGCTAGATTTATGACTCTATATAGGATTAGGTTTAGTCTAGTGCTACTGTCACTGTTAGATTTACGTATAAGTTTCCTAGTAGGTTAGGATTATGATTCACTTTAGGGTTAGGGTCAGGTTTAGACATAGGGTTAGTGTTAGGGTCAGAATAAGGGTCAGGGTTAGGATTAGGGTTTGAGTTAGGGTAAGAGGTTGAAAGAGGGCAGGGTTTGGACTAGTAATAGAGCTAGTGTTTGGGGTAGGCTAAGGTTTAGGTATAGAAATACTGTAGCCTTAGGGTGAGAGTTTGGCTTAGAAAAAAATAGGGTTAGAGATAGGATTAGGGTTAGGGTTAGGGCTAGGGTTAAGGTTAGTGTTAAACCCAGGCTTAGGGCTTGGATTAGGGCTAGGATTTGTGTAGAATTAGGACTACAGCTAAGGTAAGATCCAGGATTCCAATTAGGGCTAGTTCTAGGGTTAGCATTATGTCATTGTTTAGAGCTAGGTTTAGTGTTAGGGTCTGAGTCAGGGTAACAGTTTTTTCTAGGGTTAGGGTTAGGACTCAAATAAGGGCTAGGTTTAGGGCTAGGTGTATGGATAGGGCTTGGTTTAGGTTAAGGGATAGGTGTAGGGTTATGGCTCGGTTATAGTATAGGGCTAGGTTAGGGTTAGGGCTAGTTTTCCAATTAGCATTAGGGTTAAGAGTAGTGTTAAGGTGAGCTTTAGGCTTACGTTTAGAGTTAGACCCAGCTTTAGGGCTAGGCTGAAGATTAGGGCTAGGGTTGTGGATATGGAAATGGCTAGATTTTGGGTTATCTTAAGAGATCAGTTTAAAATTAGGGATACGGCTAGGGCGAGAGTTAGAGTTAGTCTTTGGGTTAGAGATAGGGTTAAGTTTAGGATTAGGGCTAAATTAGGGCTAGGATTAGGGCTAGGTTTAGTGTTAGTGTTAGGCCTAGGGATAGGTGTGGAGATAGGGTTAGTGTTAGGGTTAGGGTTAGAGTTAGATTTAAGAAAAATGATGGGGTTATAGCTAGGTTTAAGGCTAGGGTTAGGGTTTGGGTTAGGATTAAGGCTAGGGTTAAAACTTGAATGAGGGTTTGTGTTGGGGCTAGGGGTTGAATTAAAATGAGAGCTAATATCAGGACTTGTTTACTGGTTGAGTTTAGCTTTAGGATTAGGGTATGGCTAAGTCTAGTGTAATGGTTAGATTTAGGGTAAGGGTCAAGTTTAGAGCTAGTTGTATTATTGGGGTCAGCATCCAGGTAGGGTTAGGTTTAGGTTAAAGGGTTATGTTTAGGGTTAGGGTTAGGGTTAGTGTTATGTTTAAGGTTAGTTTTAGGGTTAATGTTAGGGTTATGGTTAGGGTTAGGATTAGTGTTAGTATTTGAGTTAGCTTTAGGGTTAGGTTTAGGGTTATGGTTAGTGTTTCAGTTAGGGATAGGTTTAGGGTTAGTGTTAAGTTTACTGTTAAACATACAGTTAGGGGTAGGGTTAATGATAGGGTTGGTTAGTGTTAGGGTTAGTGTTAGGTTTAAAGTTAGGGTTAAGCTTAGTGTAAGGATTAGTGTTAGTGTTAGGGTTATTGTTAGTGTTATAATTAGGTTTAGGGTTAGGGTTAGTGTTAGAATTAGGGTTAGTGTTAGAGTAATGTTTAAGGTTAGGGTTAGTGTTAGGGTTAGGTTTAGAGTTAATGTTAGGGTTAGGGATAGTGTTAGGGTGAGTGTTAAAGTGAGGTTTAGGGTTAGGTTTAAAATTAGGGTTAAAGTAATGGTTAGGGTTAGTATAAGATTTAGAGTTAGGGTTAGCATTAGTTTTAGGGTTATGTTTAGGGTTAGGGTTACTGTTAATGTTTGGGTTAGGTTTAGGGTGAGGGTTATCATTAGGTTAGTGTTAGGATTAGGGTTAGTGTTAGGTTTATAATTAGGGTTAGTGTTAGGGTTAGGGTTAGGTTTAGGATTAGTGTTAGGTTTATGATTAGGGTTAGTGTTAGTGTTAGGGTTTTGGTTAGGGTTAGGTTTAGGGTTAGAGAAGGGTTAGGAGTAGGGTTATGTTTAGGTTTAGGGTTAGGGTTAGGGTTTGTGTTAGAGTTAGTTTTATTGTTAGGTTTAGTTTTAGGTTTAGGTTTAGGGTTAGGGTTAAGAGGTGGGGTAAAAATTGGTTTATGGTTATGGTTATGGTTATGGTTAGTGTTAGTGTTAGGGTTAGGGTTAACATTAGGTTTAGTGTTAAATTTAGGGTTTGGGTTATGGTTATTATTAGGGTTAGTGTTAGGGTTATTTTTAGTCTTAGTTTTAGAGTTAGGGTTAGTGTTTGGGTTAGAGTTAGGGTTAGTGTTAGGGTGAGTATTAGGGTTAGAGTTAGGTTAGTATTAGGTTTATGGTTAGGTTTAGTGTTAGGGTTAGTTTTAGGGTAATGATTAGTGTTAATTTCAGGGTTAGGGTTAGTGTTAGAGTTAGGGTTAGGATAGGAGGTAACATTAGGTTTAGGTTTAGAGTTAGGGTTAATGGTTAGGGTTAGACTTGGGGTTAGTTTTATTGTTAGGGTTAATTTTAGAGTTAGGGTTAGGGTTAGAGTTATTGTTATATTTAACATTAGGGATAAGGTTAGGGATAGGATAAGTGTTAGTGTAAGGGTTAGTGCTAAATTTTATGTTAGGGTTAGGTTTAGGGTTAATGTTAGGATTTGGGTTAAAGTTAGGTTTAGGGTTAGTGTTAGGGTTAGTGTTATGTTTAGGGTTAGTGTTAGGGTTAATATTAGGGTTAGATTTAAGGTTAAGTTTAGTGTTAGTATTTGGGTTAGGGATACTGCAATAGGGAACAAAGCATAGAGAGGTCACTGACAAGTAATTCAGTGTGTCGAATTTCAAGCAGCTAGCAAAAACAGTGTTTGATTTAGAGTTCCAACTGGGAGTATACCTATAGGGGAAAACTAAGTGAAACCTAAAAAGACAAAGTGTTCCTGCAAATGAACACTTTAATGTAGAAGTACAATATTTGGGGAGCCAGGTGTGGATGGGGTACTGATGATTCCTGCAATGTATCAACAAGATCTGGTGAAAATATATTTGCTGGGATTTCAGGAAACTCGGAGTTCTGTGGAAGCTTGGTAAATGCTTTCAAATAAAATGATTTTTCCTTGTCTCTGTGAGAGCACTGAAAACTAATGGAGTGTGTCAAGATTTAAGCAGCTATCACAAACCTTGTTTGATTTAGAGTTCCAAATGCATTTCTCCCTATAGGGGAAAATGAAGTGAAACCTAAAAATTCAAACTTTTCCTGCAAACGAACGCTTCAACCTAGAAAACAAAATTTAGCGAGCCAAGTGTGACTGGAGTATCGATCATTATCGCCAAGTATCATCAAGATTGGGTGAAAAAATATTTGCTGGGTTTTCAGGAAACTCCGAGTTCTGTGGAAGCTTGGCAAAGGCTTACAAATGAAAGTGATTTTTCCTTGTCTCTGCTTAGATCTACTGCATGAGGGAAGAAAGAATAGAGAGCACACTGACAACTAATTGAATATATCAAGTTTCAGGCAGCTAGCACAAACCATGTTTTATTTAGAATTCCAACTGCATCTCTCCCTATAGGGGAAAATGAAGTGAAACCTGAAAATTCAAACAGTTCCTGTAATCGTACACATCAACTTTGAAGAACTAAATTTGGGAGGCAAAATGCGACTGGAGTAGCTGTCATTACCGCCAAGTATTATCAAGATAGGGTGAAAAAATATTTGCCGGGATTTTGGGAAATACACAGTTCTTTGGAAGCTTGGCAAACGATTTCAAATAAAGTGATTTTTCCTTGCCTCTGCTTAGTGCTACTGCAAAAGTGAGCAGTGCATAGAGAGTACACTGAGATCTAATTGAGTGTGTCAAGTTTCAAGCAGCTAGCACAAACAGTGTTTGATTTAGTGTTCCAACTGCATCTATCTATAAGGGAAAACAAAGTGAAACCTAAAAATTCAAAGTGTTCCTGAAAACGAATGCTTCAACCTAGAAGAACTAAATTTGGGGAGCCAAGTGCGACTGGTGTACCAATCAGGAGGGAACAAAACATAGAGACCCCACTGAGAACTAATTGAGTGTGTCAAACTTCAAGCAGCTAGCACAAACCTTGTTTGATTTAGAGTTCCAACTGCATCTATCTGTATAAGGGAAAATGAAGTGAAACATTAAATTCAAACTGTTCCTGCAAATGCACTCTTCAACCTAAAAGAATGAAATTTTGGATGACCAAGTGTGACTGGAGTACCGATCATTACCGCCAAGTATCAACAAGATTGGGTGAAAAAAATATTTGCTGGGATTTCAGGAAACTCGGAGTTCTGTGCAAGCTTGGCAAACGCTTTCAAATGAAAGTGAATTTTCCTTGACTGACAAGTGTCTCTGCCTAAGGGTACTTCAAGAGGGAACAAAGCATAGAGAGTGCACTGAGAACTAATTGAGTGTGTCAAGTTTCAAGCCTCTAGCAAAAACCGTTATTAATTTAGAGTTCCAAATGGGAATACACCTATAGGTGAAAACGAAGTGAAACCTAAAAATTCAAAGTGTTCCTGCAAACGAACATATTAACTTTGAAGTACAAAATTTGGGGAGCTAAGTGTGGGTGGAGTACTGATGATTCCTGGAAAGTATCAATAAGATTAGGTTAAAAAATATTTGCTGAGATTTCAGTAAACTCGGAGTTCTGTGGTAGCGTGGCAAACACTTTCAAATAAAAGTGTTCTTTCCTTGCCTCTGCTTTGGGCTACTGCAAGCAGGAAAAAATCATAGAGAGACAATTATGTTATATTTGATAAAGGGGCTAAAAGCATGCAGTGGAGGAAGGATAGCATCTTCAACAAATGGTGCTGGGAAAATTGGAAATCCATTTGCATCAAAATGAAACTGAATCCCTTTCTCTCACCATGCACAAAAGTTAACTCAAAATGGATCAAGGAGCTTGATATCAAATCAGAGACACGGCGTCTGATAGAAGAAAAAGTTGGCTATGATCTACATACCCTGGGGTCGGGCTCCAAATTCCTCAATAGGACAATCATAGCGCAAGAGTTAACAACTAGAATTAACAAATGGGACTTACTCAAACTAAAAAGTTTTTTCTCAGCAAAAGAAACAATAAGAGAGGTAAATAGGGAGCCTACATCCTGGGAACAAATCTTTACTCCTCACACTTCAGATAGAGCCCTAATATCCAGAGTATACAAAGAACTCAAAAAATTAGACAATAAGATAACAAATAACCCAATCAACAAATGGGCCAAGGACCTGAACAGACACTTCTCAGAGGAGGACATACAATCAATCAATAAGTACATAAAAAAATGCTCACCATCGCTAGCAGTCAGAGAAATGCAAATCAAAAGCACCCTAAGATACCATCTCACTCCAGTAAGATTGGCAGCCATTAGGAAGTCCAATAACAACAAGTGCTGGAGAGGATGTGGGGAAAAGGGTACACTTGTTCATTGCTGGTGGGACTGCAAATTGGTGCAGCCAATGTGGAAAGCAGTATGGAGATTTCTTGGATAGCTGGGAATGGAACCACCATTTGACCCAGCTATTCCCCTTCTCGGTCTATTTCCCAAAGACCTAATAAGAGCATGCTACAGGGACACTGCTACATCGATGTTCATAGCAGCACAATTCACGATAGCAAAATTGTGGAACCAACCTAGATGCCCTTCAATAGATGAATGGATAAAAAAATGTGGCATTTATACACAATGGAGTATTACTCTACATTAAGAAACGACAAAATCATAGAATTTGGAGGGAAATGGATGGCATTAGAGCAGATTATGCTAAGTGAAGCTAGCCAATCCTTAAAAAAACAAATGCCAAATGACTTCTTTGATATAAGGAGAGTAACTAAGGATAGAGTAGGGACAAAGAGCAGGAGAAGAAGATTAACATTAATAGGGATGAGAGGGGGGAGGGAAAGGGAGAGAGAAGGGAAATTGCATGAAAATGGAAGGTGATCCTCAGGGTTATACAAAATTACATATAAGAGGAAAGGAGGGGTAAGAGAAGAATAATACATGTGGAAGAAATGATTTATAGTAGAGGGGGTAGAGAGAGAAGAGGGCAGGTGAGGGGAGGGGAGGGGAGGGGGATAGTAGAGAATACGATAGACAGCAGAATACATCAGACACTAGAATGGCAATATGTAAATCAATGGAAGTGTAACTGATGTGATACAGCAATCTGTATACGGGGTAAAAATGGGAGTTCATAACCCACTTGAATCAAACTGTGAAATAAGATATATCAAGTTAGATGTAATGTTTTGAACTACCAACAATAAAAAAAATCATAGAGAGAAAACTGAAAACTAATTTAGTTTGTAAAGTTTCAAGCAACTAGCACAAACCCTGTTTGATTTAGAGTTCCAACTGTATCTATCCCTATAGGGAAAAACAAAGTGAAACCTCAAATTTCAAAGTTTTCCTGCAAACGAATGCTTTTACCTAGAAGTACGAAATTTGGGGAGCCAAGTGCATCTGGAGTACTAATGATTCCTGCAATGTATTAAGAAGATCGGGTGAAAAAAATATTTGCTGTGATTTCAGGAAACTTGGAGTTCTATGGAAGCTTGGCAAATGCTTTCAAATGAAAGTGTTTTTCCCCATCCTCTGCTTAGGGCTACTTCAAGAGGGAACCAAGTATAGAGAGCACACTGAGAACTTATTGAGTGTATCAAGTTTCAATCAGCTAGCAGAAACTCTGTTTGATTTAGATTTCCAACTGCATCTCTTCCTATAGGGGAAAACGAAGAGAAATCTAAAATTTCAAATTGTTACTTCAAATGAACGCTTCAACCTAGAAAAACAAAATTTGGGGGGCCAAGTGCAAGAGGAATACTGATAATTATGGCAAAGTATCTAAAAAATCAGGTGAAAAAAATATTTGCTCGGATTTCAGTAAACTCGGAGTTCTGTGGAAGCTTGGCAAATGATTTCAAATGAAAGTGAATTTTTCTTGACTGACAAGTGCCTCTGCTTGGGGCTACTTTAAGAGGGTCAAAGCATAGAGATCACATTGAGAACAGATTCATGTGTCAAGTTTCAAGCAGCTAGCAAAAACCGTGTTTGATTAAGAGTTCCAACTGAGATTATACCTATAGGGGAAAAGAAAGTGACCTTAAAATTCAAAGTTTTCCTGCAAACAAACAATTTAACCTAGAAGAACGAAATTTGGGGAGTGAAGTGTGGCTGGGATACTCATGATTCCATGAACGTATCAACAAGATTGGGTGAAAAAAATATTTGCTGAGATTTCAGTACACTCAGAGTTCTGTGGAAGCTTGGCAAAGGCTTTCAAATAAAAGTGTTTTTTGCTTCCCTCTGCTTAGAGCTACTGCAAGAGGGAATAAAGCATAGAGATTGCACTGAGAACTAAATCAATGTCTCAAATTTTAAGTAGCTAGCAGAAACCCTGTTGGATTTAGAGTTCCAACTTCATCTATCCCTATAGGAAAAAAAGAAGTGAAACCTAAAATTTCAAAGTGTTCCTGAAAACGAATGCTTCAACCTAGAAGAACTAAATTTTGGGAGCCAACTGCGACTGGAGTATTGATCAAGAGGGAACAAAACATAGAGACCCCACTGAGAACTAATTGAGTGTGTTAAGCTTCAAGCAGCTAGCACAAACCGTGTTTCATTTAGAGTTCAAATTGCATCTATCTGTTTATGGGAAAATGAAGTGAAACCTAAAAATTCAAAGTGTTTCTGCAAATGAACTCTTCAACCTGAAAGAATGAAATCTGGGGGGAGGGGGCAAGTGCAACTGGAGTACTAATCTTTACCACCAAGTATCAACAAGTTCGGGTGAAAAAATATTTTCTGGGATTTCAGGAAACTCGTAGTTTTTTGGAAGCTTGGCAACCCCTTTCAATGAAAGTGTTTTTCGCCAGTCTCTGCTTAGGGCTACTTCAAAGGAAACAAACCATAGAGACAAAACTGAGAACTGCTTTATTTTTTCAAGTTTCAAAGAGCTTCTAAAAACCATGTTGGATTTAGAGTTCCAAATTCATCTATCTATATAGGAGAAAACAAAGTGAAACCTAAAAATTCAAAATGTTCCTGAAAATGAACGCTTTAGTTTTGAAGTACGAAATTTGGGGAGGTAAGTGTGGCTGGAGTACTGGTGATTCCTGCAACATATCAACAAAATCGGGTGAAAAAATATTTGCTGTGGTTTCAGGAAACTCAGAGTTCTGTGGAAGCTTGACAAACACATTCAAATGAAAGTGTTTTATCCTTGTCTTTGCTTAGGGCTACTGCAAGAGGAAACAAAACATAGAGTGCACTGAGAAATAACTTAGTTTGTAAAGTTATAAGCAGCTAGCAAAAACCGTGTTTTATTTAAAGTTCCTACTGCAATTATCCCTATGGGGAAACTGAAGGGAAAACTAAAAATTCAAACTGTTCCTTCAAATGAATGCTTCAACCTGAAGACCTAAATTTGGGGGGGGGGCAAGTGTGACTGTAGTACTGATCATTACTGCCAAGTATTTTCAAGATTGGGTGAAAAAAATATTTTGGGGGAATTCAGGAAACTTGGAGTTCTGTGGAAACTTTGTAAATGCTTTCAAATAGAAGTGTTTTTTTCCTTGCCTCTGCTTAGGGCTACTGAAAGACAGAATAAAGCATAGATAGCACACTGAGAAGTAAATGAGTGTGTCAAGTTTCAAGCAGGTATAAAAAACTATGATTGATATAGAGTTCCACCTGGGAATATACCTATAAAGGAAAATGAAGTGAAACCTAAAAATTTAAAGTGTTCCTACAAACGAACGCTTTAACCTAGAATTATGAAATTTGGGGAGCCAAGTGCGGCTGGAGTACTGATGATTCCTGCCAAGTATCAACTAGATTGGGTGTAAAAATATTTGCTGAGATTTCAGTAAACTCGGAGTTCTGTGGAAGCATGGCAAACACTTTCAAAGGATGGTGTTTTATACCAGCCTCTGCTTTGGGCTACTTCCAGTGGGAAAAAAGCATAGATACCACAGTGAGAATTAATTGACTGTGTCAAGTTTCAAGCAGTCAGCACAAACTGTGTTTGATTTAGAGTTCCAACTGAATCTCTCTGTATAAGGGAAAATGAAGTGAAACCTACAAATTCAAAGTGTTCCTGCAAATGAATGCTTCAACCTGAAAGAACGAAATTTTGTGGGGGGGAAGTGCGACTGGAGTACTGATTATTACCACCAAGTATCAGCAAGATCAGTTGAAAAATATTTGCTGAGACTTCAGTAAACTAGGAGTTTTGTAGAAGCCTGGGAAACACTTTCAAATGAAAGTGATTTTTTCTTTACTGACAAGTGCCTCTGCTTATCTCTACTTCAACAGGGAAAAAAGCATGGGTATCACACTGAGAACTAATTGAGTGTGTTGAGATTCATGGAATTATATCAAACCGTTCCAAATACATTTTTCCTTATAGGGGACAACAAAGTGAAATCCAAAAATTCAAAATGTTCCTGCAATCGAACGCTTAAACCTAGAAGCACGAAACTTGTGGGGGCCAAGTGTAACTTGAGTACAGATCATTTCTGCCAAGTATCAACAAGATCTGATGAAAAAAAATTGTTGAGATATCAGTCAACTCGGAGTTTTGTGGAAGCTTGGCAAATGCTCTCAAATGAAAGTGTTTTTTCCTTGCTTCTGCTTAGGGTAACTTCAAGAGGGAAGAAAATGTAAAGAGCAATCTGAGAACTAATTCAGTGTGTCAAGTCTCAAGCCCCTAGCACAAATCTTGTTTGATATAGGGTTCCAACTGCATGTTGGAAATGAAGTGAAACCTAATATTCAAAGTGTTTCTGCAAACGAACACTTCAAACTAGAAGAACAAACTTTGGGGAGCCAATTGCAACTGGCCAAGTGCAACTTTCTTCAGCTGATCTTGTTGATACATGGCAGGAATGATCGGTGCTCAGGACACACTTGGCCCTTCAAAAGTGTTCTTCTATGTTAAAGTGTTCATTTGCAGGCAGACTTTGAATTGTTAAGTTTCTTTTTGTTTCCCCCTATAGAGACACATGCAGTTGCAATTCTAAATCAAACATTGTTTTTGCTAGATGGTTGGATCCTGACACACTGAATTAGTTCTCAGTGCACTCTGTATCCCTTGTTCCCTCTTGAAGTAGCCCTAAACAGAAGCAAGGAAAATATCCCTAACCCTAACCCTAACCCTAACACTAACACTAACCATTACCCTAACCCTAACCATAACACTAACCCAAACCCTAACCATATGCCAAAATGTAACCCTAAGACTAACCCTATGTCTTCTATTTCATAGGTCTTCATGTATGTTTTCATACCAATACCATTTCGTTTTTGTTTCTATAGCTCTACGGTATAATTTGAGGTATCATTCTGCTTGCTCATGATTACTTTGGCTATTTTGGGTCTCTTATTCTTAGAGTTGAATTTTAGGACTGTTTTGTTTTTCTAGTTCTGGGAAGACTGTCATTGAAATCTTGATGGGGATTGCATTGATGTATAATGTATAATGCTCTTGGTAGTATAGTCATTTTGACAATATGAATCTGCCTATCCAAGAACATGGGAGGTCTTTCTATTTTCTAAGGTCTTCTTCAATTTCTTCTATGGAATAGAAGACACAGAGCCAAATCCACATAGATGCAGTGACCTGCTACTTGACAAGTGTGTCAAAACCATACATTGGAGAAAAGGCAGCCTTTTTAAAGGAAAATGAATATTCCTAAGGAGAAGTATGAAACTAGATCCCCATATCCCATCCAGCACAAAAATCAACTCAAAGTGGACCAAGACCCTGGAATTAGACCAACACTTTGCAACTGCTAGAAGAAAATATAGGTTTAACACTCCAACATATTGGCACATGCCCTGAATTTCTTAACAAGAACCTTAAAGTGCAAGAAATAAAACTATGAAGCAATAAGCAGGACAGCATCAAATTAAAAAGCTGTATGGAAAAGGAAAAAAAAGGTATGAAAAGATTGCATAAAATGGGCGTTTTTTTGCCAGTTGCTCCTCTCATAGGGGATTAGTATCCAAAATATATAAAGAACTCAAAAAACAAACTCCCCAAAAGCAAATAATCTAATAAAAAATAAGCAAAATAGTGAAGCATGGTGATACATGCCTATGATCTCAGAAATTCAGGATGCCAAGACAGGAGGATTGCAAGTTCAGAGCCATCCATCTTCAACAATTTAACCAGCCCTAAGCAATTCAGTGAGACCTTATCTCAAAATGAAATATAAAAAGGGCCAAGAATGTGGATCAGTAGTTAATTGCTCCTGGGTTCAATTACCACTTCCCTCCCCACCCCTGCAAAAAAAGCAGGGGAGGGAAATGGGAAAATGGATTAAACAGACACATCTTAAATGGAGAAATACAAATAGCCAACAAACAAATGAAAAAAATTCAAGATTTCTAGAAATCATGGAAATGCAAATAAAACTACATTGAAATTAAAAAAAAGACTAACCTTAACACTAACCCTAAACCTAATCCAAACACTAAACCTAACCACCTAACCCTAACCTAAATGCTAACACTAACTCTAACCGTTACTGGAAACCAAAAAACTTACCCTAAACCTAACACTAAACCTAACCCTAATACTCACCCTAACCCTAAACCCAAGCCTACACCTAACACTAATAAAAAACCTAATCCTAACCCTAACCCTAACTTTAATGCTAACCCTAATTTTAATCCTACATTTAACCTTAACCATAATTCTAACCCTAACCCTAACCTTATTTTAACCCTAAACATAACCCTAACACTAATCCTAACCCAAACCCTGACATTAATACTAACCCTTCCCTAACCCTAAATCTAACCATAAAACTAACCTTAACACTAAACCTAAACCTAACACTAACACTAAACCTAAACCTAACCCTAAATCTAACCATAAAACTAACCTTAACACTAAACCTAAACCTAACACTAACACTAAACCTAAACCTAACCCTAAATCAAACCCTAACACAAACCTTAACCCTACACCTACCCCTAACTCAACACTAACCATAACTCTAACCCGAATCTTAAATGTAACAACAACCCTAACAGTAACCCTAACCCTAACACAATTCCTAACCCTAACACTAATACTAACTCTATCCATTACACTAAACCAAACACTAACCCTAACCCTAACTCTAACCTTTACCTAACACTAAATTTAACTGTAACTCTAATCTTAACAATAACCCTATATCTAACACTAACCCTAATGCTTACAATAACCACAACAAGAATCCTAACCCTAAAACTTACTCTAACTTTAACCCTAATCCTAACCCTAACACTTACCCTAACCCTAAACCTAAAACTAACACACTAATCCTAAGCCTTACTCTAACTCTAACCCTAACCCTAACTCAAACGCTAACCCTAATCCTAAAAGGAACCTTAATCCTAAACCTAAAACTAACTCTAAAACTAACCCTAACCCTAACACTAACCTTAACCCTAACCATAACCCTTAACCTAACGCTATCACAACCCTAACTCTAACCCTAATCCTAAACCTAAGCCTATCCTTAAGCCTAGCCCTAAAATAAACCCTAACCCTAACCCTAACACTAACACTAATCCTAAACCTAAACTTAACTCTTTCACTCACCCTAACCCTAACCCTAACCCTAACACTAATACTAACTGTAACTCTAACCCTAACCCTAACACTAATCCTCACCCTAAACCAAACCCTAAACCTAACCCTTAAAATAACCCTAACAATAATCTTAAACCAAACACTTACTCTAACCTTAACACTACCCTAAACCTAAAACTTACCCTATCCCTAAACCTAACCCTAACCCTAACAGTAACCCTAACCCTTACCTGAACACTGACCCTAATCCTAACTGAAATTGTAATCATTACTCTAAAATAAACCTTAACACTAAAGTAACCCAAACCCTAACATAACCATAACCCTAACACTAAACATAAACCATAACCTAACACTATCTTAACCCTAGCCCTAATCCTAAATGTAAACCTAAAACTAACCCTAAACCTAACACTACTCTAACTCTAACCCTAAAGCTAACCCTAAACCTAACCCTAAATCTGACACAAACCCTAACCCTAACCCTTAAACCAACCCAACTCTAAACCTAAACATAACTGTAATTCTAATACCAGCCATAACAGTAACCCTAACCCTCACCTTAACCCAAATTGAAACCCTAACCCTAACCCTAAAACAAACAAAAACCCTAAACCTAATCCTAACCATACCACTAACAGTAACACTAACACAAACCTAACCCTAATAATAACACTAACACTAACCTTGTCCTAACCCTAACTTTAACCTAACCCTAACGCTAAATATAACATTAAAACTAAACTTAACTCTAACCCTAATCCTATCCCCCAAATTAACTCTAATCCTATCCCTTATTCTAAATCTAACCCTAACACAAACCCTAACCCTAACCATTAACACTAATCCTAATCCTAACACTAACTCCAACCTAAAAATATAACCCTAAAACTAGAACTAAACCTAACCATAAACCTAACCCTAACCATTACCCTCAATCTAACATTAATCGATCCCTAAACCTAACCCTAACCCTAAACCTAAGCCTAACCCTTACCCTAGCCCTAAAACAAACCCTAAACCTAACCCTAACACTAACCCTAATCCTAACCCTAAAACTAACTCTTTCACTCACCCTAACACTAATACTAACTGTAATTCTAACCCTAAACCTAAGCCTAATCCTCACCCTAAACCTAACCCTAAACCTAACCCTTAAAATAACCCTAACAATAATCATAATCTGAACATTTACTCTAACCTTAACACTACCCTAAACCTAACATTTACCCTATCCCTAAACCTAACCCTAACCCTAACAGTAACCCTAACCCTTACCCGAACACTGACCCTAATCCTAACTGAAATCATAGCCATAACCCTAAAATGAACCTTAATCCTACCCTAACCCGAACCCTAACCTAACCATAAACCTAACACTAACAATGAACAATAACCTAACACTATCCTTACCCTAACCCTAATCCTAAACCTAAACCTAAACCTAACCCTAAACCTAACACTACTCTAACCCTAACCCTAAACATAACCCTAACACTAACCCTAATCCTAACCCTATACCTAGCCCTTACAATAAACCTAACCTTAATCCTAACACTAATACTAACTGTAACTATAACCTAACCCTAACTCTAACCCTAAACCTAACCCAAAATCTGACACTCACCCTAACCCTAACCCTTAAACTAACCCAACTCTAAACCTAAACATAATTGTAACCCTAATACCAAACATAACATTAACCCTAACGCTCACTCTAACCCTAACAGAAACCCTAACCCTAACACTAACACTAACACAAACCCTCAACCTAATCCTAACCATAACACAGTAACCCTAACACAAAACTAATGATAACACTAAACCTAACCTAATCCTAACCCTAACTTTAACCTAACCCTAACCCTACACATAACACTAAAAGTAAACTTAACTCTAACCCTAATATTTCCCTAACACTAACTCTAACCTTATCTCTTATTCTAAATCTAACCCCAACACAAACCCTAACCCTAACCATTAACACTAACCCTAATCCTAACACTAATTTTAACCTAAAATCTAACCCTAATCCTAGAACTAAACCTAACCATAATCTTAACCCTTACCCTAACAATAATCCTAACCCTAACCCTCACCCTAACACAAATCCTAACCCTAACTTTAACACTAACTCTAACAATAACCCTAACCCTAGAACTAAACCTAAACCTAACCCTAACCTTTACCCTAACACTATCCTAAACCTAACCCTAACTCTAAACCTAAACCTAAACCTAACACTAACTCTAACATTAACACTAACCCTAACCCTAACACAAACCCTAATATTATTCCTAACTCCAACCCTAATCCTAACCCTAAGCCGAACCCTTACACTAACCCTATCCCTAAACCTAA
Organism: Urocitellus parryii; assembly: GCF_045843805.1. NCBI lineage: Eukaryota > Metazoa > Chordata > Mammalia > Rodentia > Sciuridae > Urocitellus > Urocitellus parryii. The sequence goes on from NC_135536.1 coordinate 127,303,259, forward strand.
CCCTAACACTAGTTCTAACCATAAATCTAACCTTAAACCTAACACTTATCCTAACACTAACACTAACCATAACACTTACACTAACCCTAACCCTAACCATTAACTGTAACCCTATTACTAACTCTAAACCTAATCCTAACTATTAACCCTTACCAAAACCTAACCCTAAGCCTTAACCTAACAAAACTGCTAAACCTAACACAAACACTAACCTTTAAATTAACCCTAAACCTATACTATCTCTAAAACTCACCCTAAATCTAACTCTAACCCTAACCTAACATTTACTCTAACCCTAATTATAACTCTAATCCTAACACTTACCCTAACACTAACCCTAACCCTAACGCTAACAGTAACCCAAATCCTAACACTAACACTAACCCTAAACATATCCCTAAACCTATTGCTAACCCCAACCCTAAGCCTAACAATAACACTAATCCTAACCCTAACACTAACACTAACACTAACCCTAAACCTAAACATAAACCTAACCCTAAACCTAACCCTCAACCTATGTGTAAACTTAAACCTAACACTAACAATAATCCTAACACAAACTCTAACACTAAACCATCACTAACCCATACTCAAAACCTAACCTTAACACTAATACCAACCATAACCTCATCCCTAACCCTAACACTAACAATAACTCTAACCTAACCCATACCCTAACACTAAGCCTAACCCTATCTCTAACATGAAACCTAACCCTAAAATAACCCTAACCCTAACTCTAACCCTCACCCTAAAACTAACTCTAAATATAACAGAAACCCTAACCCTAACTCTAAATCTAACCCTAAACCTAACCCTAACCAAAACTTAACCCTAACCCTAAAACTAACTTTAACCCTAACCCTAACACTAACCATAACACTAACTCTAACTTTATCCTAAATTTAACCCCAAAACAAACCCTAACCTTAACCCTAACACTAACCTAACCCTAACCCTAACCCTAACCATACCCCAAATCCTAACCATAATCGAAACCCTAACCCTAACCCAAATCCTAACACAAACCCTAATTCTAAATGTAACCTTAATTCTAACACTTACACTAACCCTAATATAAACCTAACACAAACCTTAACATTAACTCTAACCCTAACCATAAACCAAACCCTAACATTAACACTAAACTTAACCCTAACCCTAACCCTAACGCTAACATTAATCCTAACCCTAACCCTTACCAAAACTCTAAACCTTATGCTAACGTGAACACTTAACCAAATCCTAAACTGAAACCTAAAACTAACCCTAACACTAAACCTAACTATAAGCACAACCATAATACAAACATAACCCTAACCCTAACCCTAACACTAACCCTAAATCTAACCCTAATCATAAGACTAACCTTAACCCAAACCCTAACTGTAACCCTAAACCTAACCCTAACTCTAAGCCTAATGCTAACCCAATCACTAACTGTAAACATAACACTAACTCTAACCCTAAAACTAAACCTAACCCTAACCTGAATCCAATCCTTAACACTCACAATAACCCTAACCCTAACACAAACCCTAATCCTAACACTGACCTTAAATAAAACCTAACAATAACACTAGCACTAACTGCCGCAGTTTGGGCACAGAATAACTGAGCCACCACAAAAGCCTTGTAGATTCAAACAGCAACTCTTTTTTTTTTTTTTTGAAAGGAGTCATTATAGGTTTATTTCTATCATGGATCTCATCCAGACAGGGTTATTATATAAAATAAAGACAGTATAGCCTGTTTCATAAATAATGGGTATAGTGTACCTAAGAGGCTTGCAGATTCTGTAATTAAGATTTTTTAAATTTATTTTGTCATCAATTTTTAATGTGATATATAAAATACATTCATAGAGTTTCTAGAATAATAAAAGCAAACAGTAATTTAACCTCCTAATTCAAGAAATAAATTGTCACCATCACCATAGAATCCTCACAATTGGCCTCTCTGAAAATGAAGTATTTCCCAGAACTATTCTGTTGATTTCAATGTTAATGAATCCATGCTTTTATTTTCTAAGTATATATATTTTAAAACTGTGTGTTCATAATCTTGTTTTCAAGCATTACATGGAATTTAATCATATTGCATATATTTCAATAAATATTAAGTATTACACATGTTGCTTATATCTTTGTTTCATTTAATTCCCATATTTTATTTCTTTATATACTCTACAATAATTATCCATGTTTCTGTTTACAGTTTGTATCAAGTTTTGACAATAATAAATAATATATCCATGAACTTCTTGTACTTAAATCCTGGCATATGTGTACTAGGATGTCTCTATGGTTATTCTTTATTTTTATTGTTGGTAGTTCAAAACATTACACAGTTCATTTTTTTTTTAGAGAGAGAGAGAGAGAGAGAGAGAGAGAGAAGAGAGAGAGAATTTTTAATATTTATTTTTTAGTTCTCGGCGGACACAACATCTTTGTTGGTATGTGGTGCTGAGGATCGAACCCGGGCCGCACGCATGCCAGGCGAGCGTGCTACCACTTGAGCCACATCCCCAGCCCCCACAGTTCTTAATATATCATATTTCACAGTTTGATTCAAGTGGGTTATGAACTCCCATTTTTACCCCGTATACAGATTGCTGTATCACATCAGTTACACTTCCATTGATTTACATATTGCCATTCTAGTGTCTGATGTATTCTGCTGTCTATCGTATTCTCTACTATCCCCCTCCCCTCCCCTCCCCTCACCTGCCCTCTTCTCTCTCTACCCCCTCTACTGTAAATCATTTCTTCCACATGTATTATTCTTCTCTTACCCCTCCTTTCCTCTTATATGTAATTTTGTATAACCCTGAGGATCACCTTCCATTTTCATGCAATTTCCCTTCTCTCTCCCTTTCCCTCCCCCCTCTCATCCCTATTAATGTTAATCTTCTTCTCCTGCTCTTTGTCCCTACTCTATCCTTAGTTACTCTCCTTATATCAAAGAAGTCATTTGGCATTTGTTTTTTTAAGGTTTGGCTAGCTTCACTTAGCATAATCTGCTCTAATGCCATCCATTTCCCTCCAAATTCTATGATTTTGTCGTTTCTTAATGTAGAGTAATACTCCATTGTGTATAAATGCCACATTTTTTTATCCATTCATCTATTGAAGGGCATCTAGGTTGGTTCCACAATTTTGCTATCGTGAATTGTGCTGCTATGAACATCGATGTAGCAGTGTCCCTGTAGCATGCTCTTATTAGGTCTTTGGGAAATAGACCGAGAAGGGGAATAGCTGGGTCAAATGGTGGTTCCATTCCCAGCTATCCAAGAAATCTCCATACTGCTTTCCACATTGGCTGCACCAATTTGCAGTCCCACCAGCAATGAACAAGTGTACCCTTTTCCCCACATCCTCTCCAGCACTTGTTGTTATTGGACTTCCTAATGGCTGCCAATCTTACTGGAGTGAGATGGTATCTTAGGGTGCTTTTGATTTGCATTTCTCTGACTGCTAGCGATGGTGAGCATTTTTTTATGTACTTATTGATTGATTGTATGTCCTCCTCTGAGAAGTGTCTGTTCAGGTCCTTGGCCCATTTGATGATTGGGTTATTTGTTATCTTATTGTCTAATTTTTTGAGTTCTTTGTATACTCTGGATATTAGGGCTCTATCTGAAGTGTGAGGAGTAAAGATTTGTTCCCAGGATGTAGGCTCCCTATTTACCTCTCTTATTGTTTCTTTTGCTGAGAAAAAACTTTTAGTTTGAGTAAGTCCCATTTGTTAATTCTAGTTGTTAACTCTCGCGCTATGGGTGTCCTATTGAGGAATTTGGAGCCTGACCCCACAGTATGTAGATCATAACCAACTTTTTCTTCTATCAGATGCCGCGTCTCTGATTTAATATCAAGCTCCTTGATCCATTTTGAGTTAACTTTTGTGCATGGTGAGAGAAAGGGATTCAATTTCATTTTGTTGCATATGGATTTCCAGTTTTCCCAGCACCATTTGTTGAAGATGCTACCATTCCTCCAATGCATGCTTTTAGTCCCTTTATCAAATATAAGGTAGTTGTAATTTTGTGGATTGGTTTCTGTGTCCTCTATTCTGTACCATTGGTCCACCCGCCTGTTTTGGTACTAGTACTATGGTGTTTTTGTTACTATTGCTCTATAGTATAGTTTGAAGTCTGGTATCAGTATACCTCCTGATTCACACTTCCTGCTTAGCATTGTTTTTGCTATTCTGGGTCTTTTATTTTTCCATATGAATTTCATGATTATTTTATCTATTTCTAGAAGAAATGCTGTTGGGATTTTGATTGGCATTGCATTGAACTTATAGAGAACTTTTGGTAATATCGCCATTTTGATGATGTTAGTTCTGCCTATCCATGAGCAGGGTATATTTTTCCATCTTCTAAGGTCTTCTTCTATATCTCTCTTTAGGGTTCTGTAGTTTTCATTGAATAAGTCTTTCACCTCTTTTGTTAGGTTGATTCCCAAGTATTTTATTATTTTTGAGGATATTGTGAATGGGGTGGTTATCCTCGTTTCCATTTCAGAGGATTTGTCGCTGATATACAGGAATGCCTTTGATTTATGCATGTTGATCTTATATCCTGCCACTTTGCTGAATTCATTTATTAGCTCTAATAGTTTCTTTGTAGACCCTTTTGGGTCTGCTAGGTATAGAATCATGTCATCTGCAAATAGTGATAATTTAAGTTCTTCTTTTCCTATTTTTATGCCTTTAATTTCTTTCATCTGTCTAATTGCTCTAGCCAGTGTTTCGAGAACTATGTTGATCAGAAGTGGTGAGAGAGGGCATCCCTGTCTTGTTCCAGATTTTAGAGGGAATGCCTTCAATTTTTCTCCATTCAGAATGATGCTAGCCTGAGGCTTAGCATAGATTGCTTTTACAATGTTGAGGTATGTTCCTGTTATCCCTAGTTTTTCGAGAGTTTTGAACATAAAGGGATGCTGTACTTTGTCGAATGCTTTTTCCGCATCTATCGAGATGATCATATGGTTCTTATTTTTAAGTCTATTGATGTGGTGAATAACATTTATTGATTTCCGTATATTGAACCAGCCTTGCATCCCATGGATGAATCCTACTTGATCATGGTGCACAATTTTTTTGATATGTTTTTGTATCTGATTCGCGAGTATTTTATTGAGGATTTTTACGTCAAGGTTCATTAGAGATATTGGTCTGTAGTTTTCTTTCTTTGAAGTGTCTTTGTCTGGTTTCGGAATCAGGGTGATGTTGGCCTCGTAGAATGAATTTGGAAGTTCTCCCTCTTTTTCTATTTCCTGGAATAGCTTGAAAAGTGTTGGTATTAGTTCCTCTTTAAAGGTTTTGTAAAACTCTGCTGTATACCCATCTGGTCCTGGGCTTTTCTTAGATGGTAATCTTTTGATGGTTTCTTCTATTTCCTCAATTGATATTGGTCTGTTTAGGTTGTCTATATCCTCCTGACTCAATCTGGGCAGATCATAAGACTTAAGAAATTTATTGATGCCTTCACTATCTTCTATTTTATTGGAGTATAATGCTTCAAAATTATTTCTGATTATCTTCTGTATTTCTGAAGTGTCTGTTGTGATATTGCCTTTTTCACCCCGTATTCTAGTAATTTGAGTTCTCTCTCTTCTTCTCTTTGCTAGCATGGCTAAGGGTCTGTCGATTTTATTTATGTTTTCAAAGAACCAACTTTTAGTTTTGTCAATTTTTTCAATTGTTTCTTTTGTTTCGATTTCATTAATTTCAGCTCTGATTTTAATTATTTCTTGCCTTCTACTTCTTTTGCTGTTGTTTTTTTCTCTTCTTTTTCTAGGATCTTGAGATGAAGTATGAGATCATTTATTTGTTGGTTTTTTCTTTTTTTAAGGATTGAACTGCAAGCAATGAATTTTCCTCTTAGAACTGCTTTCAATGTGTCCCATAGATTCCGATATGTTGTGTCTGTGTTTTCATTTAACTCTAAGCATTTTTTAATTTCCTCCTTGATGTCTTCTAAAACCCATTGATCATTCAGTAACCTATTGTTCATTCTCCAAGTGATCCATGATTTTTCCTTCCTTCTTTTATCATTGATTTTCAGTTTCATTCCATTATGATCAGATAAGATGCATGGTATTATCTCTACTCCTTTATATTGTCTAAGAGTTGCCCTGTGACATAATATATGATCTATTTTTGTGAAGGATCCATGTGCTGCTGAGAAAAAAGTGTAACTGCTTGATGTTGGGTGGTATATTCTATATATGTCAATTAAGTCTAAGTTGTTAATTGTGTTATTGAGTTCTATAGTTTCCTTATTCAACTTTTGTTTGGAAGATCTGTCCAGTGGTGAGAGAGGTGTGTTGAAGTCTCCCATGATTATTGTATGGTGGTCTATTAGACTCTTGAACTTGAGAAGAGTTTGCTTGATGAACATAGCAGCACTGTTGTTTGAGGCATATATATTTACGATTGTTATGTCTTGTTTGTGTATGTTTCCCTTGAGCAGTATGTAGTGTCCCTCTTTATCCCTTTTGATTAACTTTAGCTTGAAATCTATTTTATTTGATATGAGTGTGGACACTCCTGCTTGTTTCCGCAGTCCATATGAGTGATATGATTTTTTCCAACCTTTCACCTTCAGTGTATGTATATCTTTTCCTATCAAATGCGTCTCCTGTAGGCAGCATATTGTTGGGTCTTGTTTTGTGATCCATTCAACTAGCCTGTGTCTCTTAATTGGTGAGTTTAAGCCATTAACATTTAGGGTTATTATTGAGATATGGTTTGTTCTTCCAGCCATATTTGTTTATTAATGCTATTAAACCTGATTTGTTTTCCTCTTTGATTATTTTCCCCCCTTTACTGTCCTACCTCCCACTTTTGGTTTTCATTTTTGTTTTCCATTTCTTCTTCCTGTAGTGTTTTGCCAAGGATTTTTTGAAGAGATGGTTTTCTAGCTGCAAATTCTTTTAACTTTTGTTTATCGTGGAAGGTTTTAATTTCATCTTCCATCCTGAAGCTTAATTTCGCCGGATACATGATTCTTGGTTGGAACCCATTTTCTTTTAGTGTTTGAAATATGTTATTCCAGGATCTTCTAGCTTTCAGAGTCTGTGTTGAGAGATCAGCTGTTATCCTGATTGGTTTACCCCTAAATGTAATCTGCTTCCTTTCTCTTGTAGCTTTTAAAATTCTCTCCTTATTCTGTATGTTGGACATCTTCATTATAATGTGTCTACGTGTGGATCTCTTATGATTTTGCACATTCGGCATCCTGTAGGCTTCTAGGATTTGGAATTCTGTCTCATTCTTCAACTCTGGGAAGTTTTCTCGTATTATTTCACTGAATAGATTGTTTATTCCTTTGGTTTGGAGCTCTGTGCCTTCCTGTATCCCAATGACTCTTAAGTTTGGTCTTTTAATATTATCCCATAATTCTTGGATGTTCTGCTCATGGTTTCTTAGCAGACTTGCTGAGCTGTCTATGTTCTTTTCAAGTTGAAATACTTTGTCTTCATTGTCTGATGTTCTATCTTCTAAGTGATCTACTCTGCTGGTAGTATTCTCAATTGAGTTTTTAAGTTGGTTTATTGCTTCCTGCATTTCTAGGATTTCTATTTGTTTGTTTTTTATTACCTCTATCTTCCTGTGAAATTGATCTTTTACTTCCTGGATTTGTTTATGTAGTTACTTGTCAATGTGATCTTTCATTGTCTGATTTTGCTGTCTCATGTCTTCCTTGAGACTCCAGATCATCTGAAGCATGTATATCCTGAACTATTTATCTGACATTCCATCTGTTGCAGCTATTACCTCTTCTAAAGTTGAGTTGACCTGCATTGCTTGTGGTCCTTTCTTTCCTTGTCTTTTCATACTGCTGGCGTTTCTTTCTGCTTGGTGAAAATGTTGTGTTTTTGAAATTTTCCCTCTATTTATTTATATGGCTCTTGTATAGTTGAAAAATCTCCCTTGCAGGGCAGGTAGTGGCTGTGATCCTCCTCCAATTGGGGTGATCTGTCTACCACGCTGGCAGGCCGCTAGGTCTGCTCTGCCAGTCGGTCGAAGGTCCGCCTACCCAGCAGGCACGTGGGGCACCTCTGTCACTCCGCAGGTTGCTGGGCCTGACCTGCCCGTGGGTCGCAGGTCCGCCTACCTTGCAGGTGCGGGGGGAGGGGGCGGCTCCACCCCTCATCAGGCCACTGGGCCTGATGTGCCGGTGGTCAGAGTTCCGCCTAACTTGCAGGCACGGAGGGAGGGGGCGGCCCCGCCTCTCAGCAGGCCACTGGGCCTGATGTGCCGGTAGTCAGAGTTCCGCCTAACTTGCAGGCACTGGGGGAGGTTGTGGGCCTGCCCCTCAGTAGGCCGCTGGACCTGTCCTGCTGGTGTGTTGCAGGTGCGCCTACCCTGCAGGCACGTGGGGCAGCTCTGTCACTCCGCAGGTTGCTGGGCCTGACCTGTCCGTGGGTCCAAAATGGCAACTCTTTATTCACAAACTCTCACCGACACTCTACCCACAATTTCCGTGAACACCCTGCCTTCAGCCGTTTCCATGCGCCAGTTCTCTCAGAACCCCGCGAGGACTCAAGGGGAACTTCAAAGGAGTGGGCAGGATATGCCCTAAACCCAGCAGGATCTGCCCTAATCCTGGAGCCACCCTAATCCCTGAGCAGGGTCACCTTTCAATCCAAAATGCCATATGTCATTCCTACTTGGCTATGGCTCTCAGTATCTCCCCCCTTCTGTTGAATTCACTAGCAGAAGGGAGAAGGATACAGAAATGCCACAACACTAAGCCAATTCACTGCTCCTTTGGAAAAATTGTATCACCGGTACACCATCAGCAAAGATACACCAGCACTACCACAATTCGCTGTACCAACATATAGTTCACAATGTATACAAGTCATACATAGTACAGGCAAGTTCTGCAAGCAGTTCAAAGTGGAGGAGTCTATCAATATATCCATTTCCTCCCAAAGTAAATCAACTCCTTGATTGAGCATTACTTGTTGAGTTATTATTCGTTGATGCATCAGTTTATACAGTTTGTTGTGATAACTATCAAAGAAGCTGAAGTTTGGTTTTATCTTTGTCTTCACCAGCACTGGGATGAAGATAGGAATTCTGGCAATGATTCTTAAAAAAATGTAACATTCCAACAGGTACTAAGAAAACAATTTTTTGAACAATTTACATTATCCTGAACAGAATTATTAAATATAATGAAAAGGAAAGGTGAAAGTAAACAAACAGATCTGTTAATCTCTTTATTTGTACACATATTAAAGCAATCCTCAACAGCTGTTTACCCAATTTAAATTAAACCATTAAAATCATGTGAATTAAAAAAAAAATTCGGATCCATTTTTTCATGACCACTCCCCATATATGATATCTGGACATATGCACACACAGGCATACAACACAAAACACAAGTGTGCACACAAACGTACAACTCATAAGACAATAGTAAAGGCCTTGTAGCTTTACACAGGTGAAATCTCCATTGCAATGTTTAAAAACTCCACAGTCAAAAAATAAAACTGATCAGAAAAACATTAACCTAGGTTTGTATGAGCTCAAAAGATAAAATAGAACTTTATGATGTGGAAAAAGGCAATAATAAAATATTGAAAAAAAGCATCTTGGTTAATCACTGTAACAGATGTAAGAATAGCCAAGCTGGAGCTCTGGATATCAGCTATTATGGATTTGAGTCAAATCATCTTCTTTTTGGTCTGTAGAAATCGCTTTGGTTAGTCTCTCTGGAATCCAAATTGGCTGCTGTTCTCCCTGTGGAAACACACAAACAGAATCCCAACTCCAGACAATCACTGGGTCAGGACCTTTCCATTGTCCTGTTAGACTATCCTTCCAAAGTACCTTAGGCTTATGTACATTTTTTGGACACATATGCCTTTCCTTAGCACTGAGCCCTGATGAATCCAAATTTAAAAAGTTTAGAGTAAAAAGGATAATTTCAAGTTTATCTTTGGGGGATATATACCCCTTCCCAATTCCCTCTTTTTGCTTTAATACGTACATTTTAATAGTTTGATGAGCTCTTTCAACTATTCTTTGTCCCTGTGGATTGTATGGGATTCCTGTTAAGTAAAACATTAACTGATTTTTAGGAAGTTAAAGTTGATGGGATTTTTGAAAAAATACTAATAATCTCCTTGTTCTTCTGTTTTATCCAATATTTGACTGTAAACTTCTCTCTTGTACATTTTTCTATCTTGAATGTCTGTATCTAATAGTTGTCTTAGCTTTTTGTATTTTTTATCTGAAATACCTTTATTTGACATTTTTAACCATTTTTTATCTTGTTTCTATCTTCTAGTTTTCTTCTAAGGTTTGTATATTTATCCTTGGTTGCTTTTTTTTTTCTCCTAGTTTTTTTTTCTTCCTATTTTGTGGGTTTAAAATTCTTGTCTTCCTACATCTTTTTATCTTCCCACATTTTTTCTATCTTTTTTTAACCTTTCTGTACTTTTGTCTTTGAAGTTTTCCACTTTAAATTTTTAATCTTCTTTATCCAAATTGCTTTTATCCTATTATCTTTCCATATTTATAGTTTTTTTAAGTAATGCTTTTAAGATTAACTAGGCTTTGAATGATGCAATCTTTCCTCCATCATGAAGGCATCTTAACCACCTTCAATTTAACCCTTTAAAGCCTTTTACAACTTACTTATACATTTTACAACTTTTTACTTTACCACACAAAGACACAGACAGAAAGCAATATTAAACATTTTTTCATTTACCAGTTTTTGAAAACACACATAATGTTTAAATATATTACCTTATGTAACTTAATAAGTAAGAGTACTTGATTTTATATTTAGAGGTTGATATTTTAACACTTTAGCTTTGTAAATTAATCAGATATCTGTAAAAACCAAGATCTTAGACAAGTGTAGTAAACAGAATTAGCCATCTTTTTCTTGTTGAAGAAATATCTTTCTACAGGATTGCATGATGGTCACATTGTGATATTTTTAACAACTCCTCTTTAAAAAGCCATGGGCTACATTTTTGTATTGTATCAACATATGCCCTAACTGTACTTGGTCTTACTGGGGTGCCTCCATCCTCTAACAATTTCTCTTCCTTGGAGGCGAACAACTTCAAACTTTTAGGCAACCATTTTCCCCAGTTTGCCTGAGAAAGTTATAGAGACAGGCAACTTGAAATAAAAACAAAATAAATCAAAACAAGAACACATTGCTTTTTGAAATGGTCACCCATTCTTTCACTCTTCCTCAGGGGCGAGAAATTTCACTCACCTCCAAGCTTCAGGCATTCCCTGTACGGGCCACCAAATGCTGCAGTCTGTTTGGGCACAAAATAACCTAGCCACCACAAAAGCCTTGTAGATTCAAACAGCAACTCTTTATTCACGAACTCTCACTGACACTCTACTCAAAATTGCCGAGAACACCCTGCCTTCACCCGGCTCCGTGTGCCAATTTTCTCAGAACCCCACTAGAACTCAACAGGAACTCCAAAGGAGCGGGCACCTAAGGGAGCAGGATACGCCCTAATCCCAGCAGGATCCACCCTAATCCTGGAGCTGCCCTATTCCCAGCAGGATCCTTCCTAAACTCTAAACTCGAAGCCACCATAATCCCTGAGCAGGGTCACCTTTAAACCCCAAATCCCATGCGTAACTCCTTTTTGCTATGGCTCTCAGCATCTAACCCTAAACCTAACCAAACCAAATCCTCAACACTAACAATAACCCTAACCTTAACACTAACCAAAACCCTTACTCCAAACCTAACCCTAATACTAAACCTAACAATCACCCTAACCGTAACCCTAACCTGAACCTGAACCCTAACACTAACAATAACCCTAACCCTAACCCTAACACTAACACTCACTCTAACTCTAAACCAAAAGCTAACACTAACCCTAAACATAACCCTAACACTGATATTAACCCTAAACCTAACGATAACTCTAATCCTAATTCTTACCATAAACTAAACCTAACCCGAAACCTAAAGATAAAACAAACCCTAATCTTAACCCTAACTCTTACCCTAACACTAACCCTAACCCTATCCCTAACCATAACACTAAACCTAAACCTAACACAAAAACTAACCTTAACCACAACCCTAGCCCTAACCTAACCCTAACCCTAACCCTAATCTAACCCTAACCCTAACCTTAAACATAACCATAACACTAAACTTAAACCTAACAGAAACCCTAACCCTAACCATAAGAGTAACCTTAACTTAACCCTACCCCTAGACCTAATTTAAAACTAAACCTAACCCTAAAACTTAATCTTAAACCTAACCCAAACCTTAACACTAACCCTAATCCTAACCCTAAATCTAACCCTAACACAAACCCTTACCCTATCCTGAACCCTAAACTAAACTTCACCATAACCCTAAGCCTCTCCTTAACACTAAACCTAACCCTAACTCAAATTCTAGCCTTAACCTAACACTAACAATAACCATTATGTTAACCCTAACCCTAACCCTAAAACTAACCCTAAACCTGACACTAAACCTATCACTAATACTAACTCTAACCCTAACCCTAACACTAAACCTAACACTAACCCTAACACTAACCCTAACCATAACCCTAACCGTAACCATAACCCTAAAATTAACTCTTACCTAAACGTAACACTAAACCTAACCCTATCACTAAACCAAACCCTAACAGTAACACTAACCCTAAACTTAACCCTAACCCTAATTTTAACACTAACCCTAACCCTAAAACTAAGACGAAACTTAATCCTAAACCTAACACTAACCCTAACACTGACACTAAACTAACACTAACACTAACCCTAATGCAAACCCCAACACTAATAGTAATCCTAACATTAACCCTAAACCTAACAGTAAACCTAAAACTAACCCTAACCCTAATGCAAACCATAACCCAAATCTTAACACTAAACCTAACCCTAACACTAACCCAAACACTAACTCAAAAGCTAACTTGAACAATAACCATAACACTAATCATATCCCTAACCATAATGTTAAGCATAACACTAACCCTAACCCTAATCTTGACCCTAACGGTAAACCAGTCATTAAACATAACAGTATTGCTAACCCTAACCCTAACACTACCCTATCCCTGCCCTAATCCTTACCCTAACTCTAAACCTAACACTAACCCTAACACAAACACTAACACTAACATTAAAACTTACCCTTAAACTAATCCTACCCATAACCCTAAACTAACACTAAACCTAAACCTAACCCTAACAGAAATCCTAACCATAACACTAACCATAAAACTAACACTAACCTTAACCCTAACCCTAACTGTAACCCTAACACTAACTCTAACCCTAACCCTAAAACAAAACCTAAAAATAACCTTAACCTTAACCCTAACACAAATATTACCCCTACCCTAATATTAACGCTAACCCAAACGCTAACACAAATCCTAAATTTAACCCCATTCCTAACACTAACCCTAACCCTAATCCTAACCTTACCCATATCCCTAACCCAAACCCTATACATAACCCTAACACTAACACTAACACTAACCCTAAAACTAACCCTAATGCTAACTCTAACACTAACTCTAACATGACCCAACCCTAACGCTAAACCAAACATAAAATTAACCCTAACCATAACCTTAAACCTAACACTAACCCTACCCCCAAAACTAACCCTAACCCTACCTCTAATACAAACACTAACCCTAACCCTAATACTAACCCTAAATTTAACCTTAACCCTATAACAAACCCTAATTCTAACCTAAACCTAACACTAACCCTAACACTAAATATAAACCTAAACATAACCCTAACCCTAAAATAACACTAACCCTAACCCTAACCATAACACTAACCTAAACCTAATGATAACCCTAACACTAACCCTAAACCTAACTATAGTGCTAACCTTAACACTCAGCCTAACACTAACCCAACCCTAACCCTAACTCTAACACTAAGCCTAACCTTAATGGTAACCCTAGCACTAACCCTAATCTGAACCCTAAATTGAACACTAATCCTAAACATAATACTAAACCTAACCCTAACCTTACCATAAACCCTATCCCTAACCATAATACTATCCCTAACCCTAACACTAACCATAACCCAAACATTAACACTAACAGAAAACCTAACACAATCACTAACCTGAAACCTAACCCTCATTCTAACAAAAAACCTAACACTAATCCTAATACTAACTCTAACCCAAATCCTAATTGTAACCCTAACCCTATCCCTAACCCTAACAAAAAACCTAACCCTAAGCCTAAACCTAACAAAAAACCTAACCCCAAAACCTAACTATTTCCCTAACAATAACCCTAAACCTAACCCTAACCCTAACCCTAAAACTAACTGGAACCCTAACACAAACTGTGACCCTAACCGTAACCATAACCCTAACCCTAACATAAAACCTAACCCAAACCATAACCCTAAACCTAACCATAACGTAACCCTAACTCTAACCCTAACACGAATCCGAACACTAAAACTAATACTAACCCAAATCAGAACTCTTACCCTATCACTAACCCTAACCCTAACCCTAAACCTAACACTAAAGCTAACACTAACCCTAAAACTAACTCTAACTCTAACCATAACACTAAACCTACCCTAAATATAACCCTAACACTAATGCTAACTCTAACCTTAACCTTGAATCTAACCATAAACCTATCTGTAATTCTATATCTAACTCTAAACCTAACACAAAGCCTAACCCTAACCCTAATCCTAACTTTAAAATTAACCCTAACACTAACCCTAAACCTATCCATTACCCTAACTCTAAAGCTAACCCTAACCCTAACCCTAACCCTTACCCTAACCTAACACTAACCCTAACCTTAACAATAACCCTAACCTAAACATCACCCTAACCATAACACTAACCCTAGCCCAAACCCTTACCTATCACTAACCCTAAACCTAACCCTAACCCTAACCCTAACTCAAACAGTAACCCTAACACTAACCCTAACCCTAAATCTAACTCTAACCATAACACTAATCCTAATCCTATATGTAACCCAAACACTAATGCCAACACAACCCTAACCTTTAATGTAACCACAATTATATCTGTAATTCTAACTCTAACCCTAACCCTAACTCAAATCCTAACCCTAATACTAACCCAAACCAGAACCCTTACCCTACCACTAACTCCAACCGTAACTCTAACACTAACCGTAACTCAAATCCTAACACTAAGACTAACCCAAACCAGAACCTTAACCCTAACACTAACTCTAACAGCAACCCTAATCCTAACTTTAAAACTAACCCTAACCCTAACCCTATCCATAACCCTAAATGTAAAGCTAAACTATCCTAACCCTAACCCTTACCCTTAACTAAACACTAACCTGAACACAAATCCTAACCCTAACAATAACCCTAACCCTAAACCTAACCCTAACAATTACACTAACCCTAACACTAACACTAACCTAATCCTTAACACTAATGCTAACACCAAATCTAACGCTATCACTAACCTTAACACTAAACCCAACACTCAACCTAAAACTAACACTAACAGCTCACATTAACCCTAACACTAACACAAATCCTAACCCTAACCCTACCTAAACCAAAACTAACAGTAACCTGAACCATAACCCTAACACTTACCCTAATCCTAAGCCTAATTCTATCTCTAACCCTAGTCCTATACATGACAGTAACTCTAACCATAACCCTAACCCTAAAACAACTGCTAACCCTAACCTTAAACCTAACACAAAACCTAAACCTAACCCTTACACTAACCCTAAAACTAACCCTAACCCTAACCCTTACCCTAACACTACCCCTAACCCTAACCCTCACACTAACCCTAACACTTACAGTAACCCTAACCCTAACCATAAAAATTTCTAACCCTAACCCTAAACCTAATACTAACCCTAAACCAACCATAACCCTTTTACTAAACCTAACCCTAATTCTAAACCTAAACCTAACCCTAATTCTAAACCTAAAAATAAAAATCTATTTAAATCTATTCCTAAACCTAATACTATTTCTAACCCTATCCCTAAACTAAAACTAACAATAATCCTAAACCTAAGCCTAACCCTAACCCTAACCTTAACCCTAACCGTAACACTAACCCTAACCTGAGCACTAACCCTCACCCAAAACCGAACCCTATCAGTAACCCTAACACTAAACCTAACATTAACCATGACCCTAACACATACCCTACCCAAAACCCTAACCCTAAACCAAAACTAACAGTAACCCTTAAAGTAACCCTAACACTTATACTAAACCTAAGCCTAATTCTAACTCTAACCCTAGTACTATTTATAAACCTAAACCTAACTCTAAATATAAACCTAAAATAAGCGCTAACCCTAACCCTAAACCTAACACTAACCCCAACCCTAACCCTAACACTTAACCCTAACTGTAACACTAAGATGAACAGTAAAGCTAAACCTAACACTCACACTAACCCTAACCCTAACCCAAACTTTAATCCTATCCTTAACACTAACACTAAACCTAAACCTAACCCTAAAACTAAACCTAACACTAACACTAACTTAACCCTAACCCTAACCCTAACACTATCCCTAAAGCAAACCCTAACACTAACACTAATCCTAAAACCAAGCCTAAACCAAACTGTAACCCTAATACTAACATCAAATTAACCCTAACCCGAACACAAATCCTAACCCTAACCCTAACACTAAATCTTACCCAAATCCTTAACCTAAAACTAAACCTAACAGTATCACTAACCCTAATCTTAATCCTAGCTGTAACCTTAACCCTAACACTAACCATAAATCTAACACAAACCCTAACACTATCTGTACCCTAAACCCAAACCCTAACCCTAACAATTACCCTTATTCTTACACAAACCCTAAACCTAAACCTAACACTAAACCCTAAAACTTACCCTTACACTAAACCTTACCCTAACCAGAAAACTAACCTAACCCTAACCCTAACAATAACACTAACCCTAACACTAATCCTAATCCTAATCCTGTAATTCTAACCCTAACTCTAACTCAAATCCTAACCCGAATACTAACCCAAACCAGAACTCTTACCCTACCACTAACTGTAAACATAACCCTAACACTAACCCTAACTCAAATTCTAACACTAATACTAACCCAAACCAGAACCCTAACCCTAACACTAACTCTAACTGTAAACCTCATCCTAACTTTAAAACAAACTCTAACCCTAACCCTAACCCTATCCCTAACAATAACACTATCCATAAACCCTAACCCTAACACTAACCCCAACCCTAACGCAAACCCTAAAACTAACACAAAATATAACAATAAATCTAACCCTAACACTAACCCTACCCTAATCTTAACAATAAATATAACACTAACTCTAACCCTAATTCTAACACTAAACCTAAACCAATCCCTAACCCTAACACTATCCCTAATCATAATGGTAACATTATCCCTAACATAACCACTAATGCTAACCCTATTTCTAACCATAACAATAACCATAGCAATAACCCTACCCGTAATACTAACCATAAAACCCTAAGACAAACTGTAACCCAAACCCTTACCCTAAATTTATCCTGACCGTAACCCTCACCCTTAAGTAACCCTAACCCTAACCACAACCATAACACTAATCCTAACACAAATGCTAACCCTTACACTAACCCTAACCCCAAATTTAACCCTATCAATAACCCTAACCCTAAACCTAATACTAATTTTAACCCTAACATTAACTGTTACCCTAAAACAAACCTTAAGACTAACCCAAACCCTAAACCTAACACTAAGAGTAACCCTAACCATAACCCTAATTCTAAGCCTAATCCTATCTGTAACCCTAGCCTAAACCTAACCATAACAAAACCCCTAACCTTAACCCTAAACCTAACCCAACCTCTAACGCTAACACTAACACTAACCATAAAACTAACCATAACCCAAATCCTACCCTTAACACTTAAACTTACCCTAACACTAACCCAAACCATAACCCTAACCATAACTCTAACAAAAACAGTAACCCTAACACTAAACCTAACTGAAACTCTAATCCTAACAATAACCCTAAAACCAACCCTAACCCTAACTCTAACAATAACACTAACCCTATCCCAAGCATAATTCTATCACTAAACCTATACCTAACACTAACCCTAACTCTAACAGTAACCCTAAACCTATTCCTAAACCTAACACTATCCCTAACCCTAACCGTTACCTTAAACCTAACACTAAACCTAAACCTAACCCTAACAGTAACCCTAAACCTAACTCTAACCCTAACACTATCCCTAACCCTAAACCTAACCCTAACCATTACCTTAAACCTAACACTAACCTTAACCCTAAGCCTAACCCTACCCCTAAGAAGAACCCTAAAAGTAACCCTAACACTAACTCTAAACCTAAACTTAACCCTATCCCTAAGCCTATCTCTAACACTAACCCTAATCCTAACTGTAACCCTAACACTAACACTAACCCTAAACCTAACTCCAAGAGTAAACCTATCACTAACCCTAAACCCTAACCTAACACTAACACTAACAATAACTCTAATGCAAACCCTAACTGTAACACTAATTCTAACACTAACCCTAATCCTAACTGTAACCCTAACTCTAACACTAACACTAAACCTAACCCTAACACCAGCCCATACACTAACCCTAACACTAAACCTAACCCTAACCATAAAACTAAACCTAACTATAACCCTAACACTAACACTAACCCTAAACCTAACACAAACCCTAACACTAACCCTAACACTAACCATAACTCAAATTCTAACACTACCCCTAATTCTAATCCTAATACTAAACCTAACACTAAACCTAGCAATCACCCTTACCATAACCATTACCCTAACCATAAACCTTACCCTAAAACAAATAATAACACTAATCCAAAACCAAACCATTACAAAAACCTAACACTAACCCTAACCCTAAACATAATCTTCACCCTAACACTAACCATAACCCTAACACTAACCCTAACCCTAACACTAACCCTAATGCAAACCCTAACAATAATCCTAAACCTAACCCTAATGCTAACCCTAACACAATCCCTATCCATAACCTTAAAGCTAACCATAACAATAAACCTAATCCTAACCATAAACCTAACATAAACCATAAGCCTATCCCTAACACTATCACTATTGCTAATTCTAACCCTAACCCTATCACTAACACTAATCCTAATCCTAAGCCTAGCCCTAACCCTAAACCTAAGAATAACTCTAACCCTAACCCTAACACTAACCCTAATCCCAATCCTATCTCTAACCCTAACACTAATCCTAAACCTAAAACTATCCCTAACATTAAACCTAACATAAACTTAGCCCTAACCCTAACAGTAACCCTAACACATGCCTAACCGTAACCCTAACAGTAACCCGAACACTAATACTGAAGAAAAACCTAACACTAACCCTAACCCTAATCCTACATGTATGTAACCCTTACCTAACACTAACCCAAACCCTAAATTTAACACAAACCCTAAGCCTAATGCTAACACTAATACTAACAGTAATCCTAACACTCTTCCTAAACCTAACCATAACCCTAAACCTAATCCTAATTGAAACTCTAACTCTACATGTAACCCTAACCCAAAAACAAACCCTAAGTCTAACCCTAAACCTAATACTAACCCTAACCCTATCCC
Source organism: Urocitellus parryii (assembly GCF_045843805.1). Classification (NCBI taxonomy): domain Eukaryota; kingdom Metazoa; phylum Chordata; class Mammalia; order Rodentia; family Sciuridae; genus Urocitellus; species Urocitellus parryii. The sequence continues at coordinate 127,322,962 of NC_135536.1, forward strand.
TAAACCTAAATCTAACCCTAATTCTAACATTAACCCTAACACTAACCCGAACACTAAATCTAACCCTAAACATAACCATAACCCTAACACTAAATGAAAGCATAACCCAAACTCCAACACTAGCCCTAACCCTAATTTTAACCCTAATGCTACCCGTAACACTAAATTTAAACTTACTGTAATTCTAACCCTAATTCTAACCCTAACCCTAACCCAACCCTAACACTAACCCAAACCTACACCTAAACCTAACAAAACCTTTAACCCTAACCCTAAGCTTAACAAAAACCCTAACCCTGCCCTAAAAACCCTAACCCTAAACCTAACCCTAAAGCTTAAACTAACCCTAACCCTAACCCTTACATTACCTTAACACTAAACGTAACCTAACCCTAACCCTAACACTTACCCATACATTATCCCTAAACTTAACCCTATCACTAACCCTAACACAAACCCTAAACATAACCCTAACTCTAACACTAACCCTAACCTAACCATAACCCTATCAATAATCCTAATTCTAACCCTAACCCTAAACCTAAAGCTAAACCAAAACCTAACCATAACTCTAACACTAACCCTAAACCTATTCCTAAGCCTACGCTATCCCTAACCCTAACCCTAACCCTAACCCTAACCCTAACACAAAACCTAACCCTAGCACTAACCCTAACCCAAACACTAAGATGAACTGTAACCTAACCCTAACACTAACCCTAATTCTAAACCTAACCCTAAAGCTAACCTTATTTCTGAAACTAAACCTTAACCTAAACCTCACTCTAACCCTATCACTAAGACCAAAACTAATCTTAAACTCTAATCATTATTTTAAACCTAACCCTAACACAACCCTAAACCTAACACAAATCCTAACACTAACCCTAAATGTAACTCAAACCCTAATCCTAACACTAACACTAATGCTAATCCTAACACTGAAACTATCATTAAACATAACCGTAACCCTTTCAAACACCCTAAACTTTATGCTAATCTGAACAGTAACCCTAACCCTAACCATAACAATAACAATAACCCTAACCATAAATTTAACCCTAACCATAACCCTAACACTAACGTAAACCTAACACTAACCCTAACCCTAACTGTAATACTAACCCTCACACTAATACTTAACGTAACCCTAACACTAACCCTATCCATAACCCTAACCTTAACATAACACTAACCCTAATCCTAACCCTAACACTAAACCTCAACCTATCCCTAATAAAATTACTGCTAACCCTAACCCTAACCCTAACACTAACCCTAACCCTAACACTAACCTTAAACAAACCCTAATTTTAACCCTAACACTAACCCTAAACCTATCCCTAGCACTAACCATAACACTAATTCTAACCCTAACACTAACACTAACTGTAGCACAAACTCTAAACCTAACCCTAACACTAACCCTAACCCAACCCTAAAACTAACCCTATCAGTTGCCATAGTGCAAACCCAAACACTAATACTAAACCTAACCCTAACCCTAACCCTAATCCTACATATAACCCTATTCTAACAGTAACCCTAAACCTAACACACACCCTAAACTTAACCCTAACACTAACACTAAAACTAACCATAAACCTAAGACTAACCCTAACCCTAACTCTAATCCTAACTCTAACTCTAAACCTAACACAAATTCTAAGTCTAAACCTAACCCTAACACTAACACAAACACTAATCCTAAACCTAACACTAATCCTAACCCTAAACCTTACACTAAACCTAAACCTTAATCATATCCCTAACCCTAACTCTAAACCTAACGCTAACACTCAAAGTAATTCTAATCATAACCCTAACCCTAACTCTAACAGTAATTCTAAACTTAACCATAACCCTAACTCTAACCCTAACCATAAAGTAACTTAAATCTAATGGTAATCCTAATTGTAAAACTAACACTAACCATAACACTAACACAAAACCTAAGACAAACTCTAACTCTATCACAAAACCTAATACAAACCCTAACTTTAACCTTAACACTAAACCTAACACTGACCATAACCCTAAATCTAACCTTAACTCTAAAACAAACCCTATCCTTAACCCTAACCCTAACCTTAATCCTAACTGTAACCCTAACCCTAATTCTAACGCTAAATCTAACACAAACCCTAAGTCCAACCCTAATACTAACACTAACACAAACACTAAACCTAACCCTAACACTAAACCTAACCATAACCTTAACCCTAACACTAACCATAACCCTATCCCCAACAATGCTAATTCTAACCATAATCCCAACCAGAATCCTTACCCTAACAGTAATACTAACCCAAACGCTTAAAAACAAACAAACAAAAAAAACCATTAACACTAATTCTAACGGTAAGTCTAAACCTAACCCTAATCCTAACACAAAACCTAACCATGACCCTAAACCTAACCCTAACAATAATCTCAACCCCGACTCTAACACTAGCCCTAACACTAACACTAACTCTATCCCTTATCCCAACCCTAAACCTAATTCTAACCCTTACCCTAATACTAACCCTTATTCTAAACCTAACCTTAACATGAACCCTAACTCTAACACTAACCCTAACAATAACCCTAATTTTCAAACTAGCACTAACTGTTACATTAACCCTAAGGCTAATCCTAACAATAACTCTGACACTAACACTAACCCTAACATTATCCCTAGCTCTATCACTAACACTAACTCTACCTCAAATACTTACTGTAATCCTAACACTACACTTAACCCTAATTCTAACCCTAAATATAGCCATAATCCTATCCATAACCCTAACACTAACCGTAAGCCTAATTCTAACAAAACCCTATCCCTAAACTTAACAATAACACAAACCCTAAACCTAATTCTAAAACTAAATCTAACTCTAACCCTAACCCTAACTCTAAACCTAACTCTAAAACTAACCCTAATCTTAACACTAACTTTAACACTAATCCTAAACCTAGCCCTAAACATAACTCTTACCTTAACACTAACCATAACCCCAACCCTAACACTAAATCTAAACCTATCCCTAACCCTAATACTCTCATTGAACCTAACCCTAACCCTAACACAAACACTAACACAAACATAACCCTAACCCTAAATCTAACCCTAACACTCACCATAACCCTAACCCTAAACTTAACCCTAACACCCACCCTAACCCTAACCCTAACACTAACACTAACCATAACACTAACTGTAACCCTAACAGTAAACCTAACCCCAATCCTAACTATTACCTCTACCCTAACACTAACTCTAAACATAACCCTAATCCTAAAACTAAAATTAATGCTAACCCTAACTATACCCTTAATTCTAACACTAACCCTAACCCTAAAACTGATCCTACTGATCCTAACACTAACCCTAACACAATTTTTTTTTTATTGTTGGTAGTTCAAAACATTACATAGTTCTTAATACATGATATTTCACTGTTTGATTCAAGTGGGTTATGAACTCCCAATTTTACCCCATATACAGATTGCTGTATCACATCAGTTACCCTTCCACTGATTGACATTTATTGATTGGGTTATTTGTTATCTTATTGTCTAATTTTTTGAGTTCTTTGTATATTCTGGTTATTAGGGCTCTATCTGAAGTGTGTGGAGTAAAGATTTGTTCCCAGGATGTAGGCTCCCTATTTATCTCTCTTATTGTTTCTTTTGCTGAGAAAAAACTTTTTAGTTTGAGTAAGTCCCATTTGTTGATTCTAGTTGTTAACTCTTGCGCTATGGGTGTCCTATTGAGGAATTTGGAGCCTGATCCCACAGTATGTAGATCATAACCAACTTTTTCTTCTATCAGATGCCGTGTCTCTGATTTAATATCAAGCTTTTTGATCCATTTTGAGTTAACTTTTGTGCATGGCGAGAGATAGGGATTCAGATTCATTTTGATGCAAATGAATTTCCAGTTTTCCCAGCACCATTTGTTGAAGATGCTATCCTTCCTCCATTGCATGCTTTTAGCCCCTTTATCAAATACAAGATAGTTGTAGTTTTGTGGATTGGTTACTGTGTCCTCTATTCTGTACCATTGGTCCACCCGCCTGTTTTGGTACCAGCACCATGCTGTTTTTGTTACTATTGCTCTGTAGTATAGTTTGAAGTCTGGTATCACTATACCGCCAGATTCACACTTCCTGCTTAGTATTGTTTTTGCTATTCTGGGTCTTTTATTATTCCATATGAATTTCATGATTCTTTTATCTATTTCTAGAAGAAATGCTGTTGGGATTTTGATTGGCATTGCATTGAACTTATAGAGAACTTTTGGTAATATCGCCATTTTGATGATGTTAGTTCTGCCTATCCATGAGCAGGGTATATTTTTCCATCTTCTAAGGTCTTCTATATCTTTTTTTAGGGTTCTGTAATTTTCATTGTATAAATCTTTCACCTCTTTTGTTAGGTTGATTCCCAAGTATTTTATTTTTTGGGGGGATATTGTGAATGGAGTAGTTGTCCTCATTTCCGTTTCAGAGGATTTGTCGCTGATATACAGGAATGCCTTTGATTTATGCGTGTTGATCTTATATCCTGCCACTTTGCTGAATTCATTTATTAGCTCTAATAGCTTCTTTGTAGACCCTTTTGGGTCTGCTAGGTATAGAATCATATCATCTGCAAATAATGATAATTTAAGTTCTTCTTTTCCTATTTTTATGCCTTTAATTTCTTTCGTCTGTCTAATTGCTCTGGCCAGTGTTTCGAGAACTATGTTGAACAGAAGTGGTGAGAGAGGGCATCCCTGTCTTGTACCAGATCTTAGAGGGAATGCCTTCAATTTTTCTCCATTCAGAATGATGCTGGCCTGTGGCTTATCATAGATTGCTTTTACAATGTTGAGGTATGATCCAGTTATCCCTAATTTTTCTAGAGTTTTGAACATAAAGGGATGCTGTACTTTGTCGAATGCTTTTTCTGCATCTATCGAGATGATCATATGGTTCTTATTTTTAAGTCTATTGATGTGGTGAATAACATTTTTTGATTTCCGTATATTGAACCAGCCTTGCATCCCATGGATGAATCCAACTTGATCATGGTGCACAATTTTTTTGATATGTATTTGAATCTGATTCGCCAGAATTTTATTGAGGATTTTTGCGTCAAGGTTCATTAGAGATATTGGTCTGTAGTTTTCTTTCTTTGAAGTGTCTTTGTCTGGTTTCGGAATCAGGGTGATGTTGGCCTCGTAGAATGAATTTGGAAGTTCTCCCTCTTTTTCTATTTCCTGGAATAGCTTGAAAAGTATTGGTGTTAGTTCCTCTTTAATGGTTTTGTAAAACTCTGCTGTATACCCATCAGGTCCTGGGCTTTTCTTAGTTGGTAATCTTTTGATGGTTTCTTCTATTTCCTCTATTGTTATTGGTCTGTTTAGGTTGTCTATATCCTCCTGACTCAATCTGGGCAGATCATAAGACTTAAGGAATTTATCTGTGCCTTCACTATCTTCTATTTTATTGGAGTATAAGGATTCAAAATAATTTCTGATTATCTTCTGTATTTCTGAAGTGTCTGTTGCCTAACACAAAATTTAACACTAATATTAGCCCTAACATTTTCCTAATCCTAACTGTAAACCTATCCCTAAAAATAACCCTAACCCTAATCTTAACTCAAACCCTAAAACTAAATGTAACACCAAATGTAACCCTAACACTAACCCTGACCCTAATCCTTACCCTAACAATAACCTTAACCCTAAACATAACCCTATCACTAACTTTAATCCTAACACTGACAGTAATCATAACACTAACCCTAATCCTAACCCTAAACCTAACACTAACGCTAAACCTATCCCTAACATAACACTAAAATAAACCCTAACCCTAACCCTAAAACAAACACTAACCCTAAACCTAGCCCTAACCCTATTCCACCCTAAACATAATCTTACTCCTAACACTCAACGTAACCCTAACAAGAAAAGTAATTCTAACCCTAACACTAACGCTAACCCTAATCCTAACCCTTAACTTAACCCTAACATGAACCTTAAACTTAACCCTAACCCTACATTTAAAACTAACCCTAACCCTAACCCTAACACTAATACTAACTCTAATTCAAGCTATAACCCTAACTCTAATATGAACCCAAAGTTTAACCCTAATCCTAACCCTAACACTGACCCTAACCTGAACACTAACACTAACACTGAATGTAACACTAACCCTAACCCTAACCCTAATAAAAAATCTAACCCCAAACAAAATCCCATCACTAATTCTAACCCTAACCATAACACCAAACCTAACACTAAACTAACCATAACCATAACCGTAAACCTAACACTAAAACTAACCCTAACTCTGACTTTAACTCTCACACTAATATTAACTCTAACTCTAAACCTAATCATAATCCTAACACTAAATGTAACCCTAATTCTAACCCTAAATATAACCCTAATCTTATCCATAACCCTAACACTAATCCTAACTCTAACCCTAACACAAACCCTAAAGGTAAACCTAACCCTAACCTTAACCCTAACACTAATATCTCTAACACTAACACTAACCTAATAATAACCCTAATACTAGACCTAAACCTAACTCTTACCTGAACACTAACCCTAACCATAACTCTAAAACTAACACTAACCATAAACCTAAACCTAACCCTAAACCTAACCCTAAACCTAATCCCAACCCTAAACCTAACACTAACTCTAAACCTATCTCTAAACCTAACAGTATAATTAACCGTAACCCTAACCCTGAAACAAACCTAACCCCAACCCTAACACTAAAACTCACCCTAACCCAAACCCTAACAGAAACTCTAATTCTAACAGTAACACTAACAGTAACCCTAATCCTGACTCTTACCTTAACCTTAACACTAACTCTATACTTAACATTAACCCTAACCCTAAAACTAAACCTAACACTAACCCTAACCCTAAACTTATTCATAACCATAAAACTAATCCTGACATTTACCCTAACACTAACCCTAACACAAAACTTAACAATAACATTAACCCTAACCCTATCCTAATCCTAACTATAACCCTAACCCTAACAATAACCGTAACCTTAATCCTAACTCAAACCCTAAACCTATAATTAACACTAAATATAACCCTAACCCTAATCCTTACCCTTAAACTAAACTTAACCCTAAAACTAACCCTAATACTAATCCATACCCTAACCCTAATACTAATCATAACACTAACCCTAAAATTAACTCTAACCATATCCTTAACCCTAAGAGTATAATAAATCCTAACCTTAACACTAAAGCAAACACTAATACTAAACCTAACCTTAAACCTATCCCTCACCCTGAACCAAAACCTAACCCTAATATTTACCATAACCCTAACCCTAACACAAACACTAATTCTAACTTTAACTCTTACCCTACCCTAAACTTAACCCTAACACGAACCTTAAACTTAACCCTAACCCTAACTTTAAAATTAAACCTAACACTAACCCTAAACCTAAAACTAAACCCAAACCTAAACCTAACACTAACCCTCACCCTAACACTTACCCTAATGCAAACCATAACCCTAACTCTAACATAAACCTTAAGTCTATCCCTAACCCTAATACTAATCCTACAACTAACCCTAATCCTAATCCTAACACTAACACCAACCCTAACACTAATCCTAACCCTAACAATAAACCTATAAACCAAACTAATCCTATCACTAATTCTAATCCCAAACAAAACCCCAAACCTAACACTAACGCAAACCTTAACATAATCCTAACCCTAACAGTAACACTAACCATAACTCTATCCCTAACCTTAACACTAACATTAAATGGAACTCTAAACCTAATCATAATCCTAACACTAAACCTAACCCTAATTCTAACCATAAATATATCCCTAAACATATCTGTAACCTTAACACAAACCTTAACTCACACTTACAAAAACCCTAACCATAACCCTAACACTAACCCTCACCCTAATCCTAAGTAACCCCCAAACCCTAACACTAACCCTAACACTAACCCTAAACCTAACCCTTATGCTAACACATACCTTAACCATAACCATAACCCTAACACTAACACTAACCATAAACCTCACCATAACCCTAAACATAATACTAACCCTAACCCTAAACCTAACACTAACTCTAAACCTAACCCTAACCCTAATACTAACTCTAACCTATCCCTAATCCTAACACTACAATTTACCCTAACGTGAACCCTAACACAAACCCTAATTTGAACACTAATACTAACCCTGAACCTAATCCTAACCCTCAGCTAACTAACTGTAATCCTAAACTTAACTCTAACCCTAAATCTAACCCTAAACTTAACCCTAACCATAATTCTAACCCTAAACCTAACCCTAAAACTAATCCTAACACAAACCCAAACACAAAATTTAACTCTAACATTAACCCCAACCCTAACCTAATCCTAACTGTAACCCTAACCCTAACAATAACTCTAAACATAATCCTAACTCAAAACCTAACCCTAACCCTAACCCTCACACTAACCTTAACCCTAAACTTAACCGTATCACTAAGGTTAACCCTAACCCTAACAGTAACCCTAACCCTATGCCTAACCATAACTGTATCCATAACACTAACTCTAAACTTTTCCCTCACAATAACTCTATAATTAACCGTAACCCTAACCGAAAAGAAACACTAACACAAAACCTAACCCTAACCCTAACCCTCACTCTTACTCTAACCTTAAACCTAACACTCACCCTAACCCTAACCTTAACATGAACCCTAATTCTGATCCTAACACTAACCTAACACTAACCCTAATGCTAACACTAATACTTAACCATAATTCTAACACTAACCCTAACCCTAAACATATCCCTAATCTTAACACTACCCTTAACCTTAACACTAATCCTATCCCTAACACTAAACCTAAACATAAACCTAATCCTATTATTAACACGAACCCTAACAATAACCCTAATCCTAACCCAAACACTAACCCTAACCCTAAACATAAAACTAACCCAAACACCAACCCTAACCCTAACCTAAACATAAGCTAAACCTAATCCTAACCCTAACCCTAACCCTAACTCAAAACCTAACACTAACAATAACCCTAACCCTAACACTCACCCTAACCCTATCCCTAACTAGAAACCTAACACTAACCATAACCCCAAACCTAAACCTAACACTAACCCTAACCCTGACACTTATACTAACCCTAAATCTCATCTTAAACCTAACGCTAACCCTAAAACTTACCCTAATACTAACCCAAAACTAACTCCAACCTCAACCTAACAATAATTTTAACCATAACCCTAACCATAACTGCAACACTAACCCTAAACTTAACCCTAACCCTAAACCTAACCCTAACCCTAACCCCAACCCTAACCTTAACCCTATCAGTAACAGTAACCCTAACACAAACCCAAATCCTAAACCTATCCCTAACACTATCAATAACACTAACACTAACACTAACACTAACCCTAACCAAACACTAACCTTAACCCAACTCTAAACCTAACTCTAATCCTAACACACAACCTAACCCAAATCATAACCCTAATCTTAACCTAACCCTAACGCTAACTCTTACCAAACTCTAACCCTAATCCTAGCCCTAACACTAACCCTCATGCTAATCCTAATCCTTACCTTAACCCTAACACTAACCCTAAAACTAACCCTAACCCTAAACAAAACCCTAACATTAAAACAAACCCTCAACCTAATGCAAAATTTAACACTAACCCTAATCCTAACATAATCCTAACCATAACCCTAATGCTAACACTAACCCTAACCCTAACCCTAACCCTAACTCTAATTCTAAACCTAACCCTAAAACTAACCTAACCCTAAGGCTAACCCTAACCCTAACCCATATCCTAACACTAAACTTAACCGTAACTCTAACCCTAACACTAACCTTAACCCTTACCACAGCCCTAACTCTAACACTAACCCATACCTATTCCTAAACCTAACATAATCCCTAAACTTAACCCTTACCCTAACCCTAACACTACACTATTTCTAACGTTAACCCTAACCCTAGCCATTACACTAACCCTAACCGTAAGAAGAACCACAACTGTAAGCCTAACACGAACCCTAAACCTAACCCTAACCCTAACCCTAACCCTAACCCTAACCCTAACCCTTACCCTAACACTAACACTAAACCTAAGCCTAACTTTAAGACTAACCATAATGCAAACCCTAACACTAACACTAATCCTATCCCTAAAAGTAAACCTAATACTAACCTTAACCCAAACCATAACCCTAACCCTAACACTAACATTAAATCTAACCCTCACCCTAAACCTAAACTAAACCTAACCCTAATTATTACTCTAAACCTAAAACTACGCTAACTCCAACAATAAACCTAACCCTAACCATTACCATAACAATAACCCTAACACTAACCCAAACCATTCCACTAAACCCAACACAAACCCAAACCTAAACCTAAACCTAACACTAACCTTAAAACTAACACTAACACTAAAAATAACTGTAACTCTAACCCTAACCCTAAACCTAAACCTAACTCTAACACTAACTTTAACCCTAACACTAAAACTAACCCTATCCCTAATCCTAACCATAACACAAACCCCTACCCTAAGCATAACCCAAACCTTAACCAACTCTAACCATAACCCTAACCTAACACTAACCCTAATCCCAAACCTAAACTTATCACTAATCCTAATCGTAACCCTAACCCTAACACTAACCTTAGCCTAAAACTAACCCTAACCCTGTCACAAACTCTAAACCTTATCCTAACCCTAACACTAAACCTAAACTTAACCCTAACATCAACCTTAACAATAACCCTAAAACTAACTCTAATGCTAACCCTACCCCCAACACTAACCATATCACTAACCCTAACCTTAACACTAAACCTATAACTAACCCTAAACCTAACTCTAAGTCTAACACGAATTATAATTCTAAACCTAAGCCTAACTATAACACTAAACCTAACACTAACCCTAACCCTAACCCTAACCCTAAGGTTAACCTTAACCCTAACACTAACAAAAACCCTAACCCTAACCCTCACCCTAAACCTAACCCTATACCAAACCCTAACCCTAACCCTAATCTTAACACTAACCCTAAATGTATCCAAATCCTAACTCAAACACTAATGGTAAACATAACCCTTACCCTAACAGTAATCCTAACCTAACCCTACTCCTAAACCAAAAACTTACACTAACCCTAACTTTAACCCTAACATAAACCCTAACCCTAAAGCTAATCCTAAACCTAACCCTATACCAAACCCTAACCCTAACCCTAATTTTAACACTAACCCTAAATGTATCCAAATCCTAACTCAAACACTAATGGTAAACATAACCCTTACCCTAACACTAATCCTAACCTAACCCTACTCCTAAACCAAAAACTTACACTAACCCTAACTTTAACCCTAACATAAACCCTAACCCTAAACCTAATCCTAACCTAACCATAACCATTATCCTAACCTAAACCTAACCCAAACCCTAACCCAAGCCTTAACACTAACCGTAGCCGTAATACTAACCATAACTCTAACTGTAACACTAACACAAACCTAACCCTAACCCTAACACTAAACCTAACCAGAACCCTAACACTAACCCTAAACCTAACACTAACCCTAACACTAACACAAACCCTAACCATAATCTAACCCTAACGTTAATGCTTACCTATTTGTAACCATAATCCTAACCCTAACACTTACCCTAACACATACCCTAACACAAACTCCACCCCTAACTTTAACACGAATCTAAACCTAACCATACCACTAAGCCTAACCCTCACCCAAACCCTAACCCTATCCCGAACACTAACACTAAATCTAACCCTAACTCTAACACTAACACTAACAGTAACCCTAACCCTAACCCAAACCTACCCTAACACTAACCCCAACCCTAACTTTAAACCTAATCCAAACCATAATTGTAACTTTAAACTTAAACCTAATGCTAACCCTAACACAAACACTAACCCTAACCCTACAACTAATTTTAGCCCAAACCTAACACAAACCCTAACCCTAATTTTACACTAACATGAATTCTAACCATAATGCTAAACCTAAACCTAAATCTTAACCTAACCTTAATCTTAAACCTAATCCTAACACTAACTTTAGCTCTAAACCTAACACTAACTCCGACACTAACCCTAAACGTAATACAAAACCTAACTCTAACCATAACACTAATCTTAACCTACCCTTATCCTAATGCTAACGCTTACCCTATCACTAAACCTAACCTTTACAATAACCCGAACACTAACCCTTAACATAACCCTCTCCCGAACTCTAAACTTAAACCTTATCCTAATTGAAACTGTAATACTAACACTAACCCTAATCCAAACCCCAACCCTAACTCTATCATTAACCCTAACCCTTACATTATACCTGACACTAACACTAAATCTAACCCTAACTCTAACATGAACCTAACCATAACACTAACCCTAACATTCTTCTTAACCCTATTACTAACCCTAAGGCTTACCCTAAACCTAAACCTAACCTTAACCCTAACAATAACCTGAAGACTAAATCTTACACTAACCTTTACCCTAAACCAAACACTGTCCCTAACCCTAACACTAACCCTAAACCTAACTATAACCCTAACCCAAACACTAATGCTCAACCTAACTTTAACCCTAACATTAACCCTAACCATATCCCAAACCCTATCACTTAACCTAAACCTAAACCTAAAACTAACACTAACCCTTACCCTAACATGAACCGTAACCATAACCCTAACCATAACCTAACCCTAACCCTAACCCAAACCTAACCCTAACCTTTATCCTAACACTGATCCTAACCCTAACTCTAACCCTAACCCAAACACTAACACTAATCCTAACCCTACCCTAACCTAATCCTAACCCTTACCCTAAAACTTACACTAACTCTACCCATAACCCTAAAACTAACCCTAAACCTAAACCTAACCCTAACCTAACCCGAATTCTAATCTTAATGCTAAGCCTAACCTAACCCTAACACTAACTCTAACATAAACCATAACCATAACCCTAACCCCAACCCTAACTGTAACCTTTACCTAAACCTTACCCTAACACTAAAAATAACACTAAATTTAACGCTAATCCTACCACTAACCCTAACCCCAAATCTAACCCTATAACTAACATTAAACCTAACCCTAACCCTAAACCTAACAATAACCATAATACTAACCCTGACCCTGATTTTAAATCTAACTGTAACACTAATCCTAACCATAACCCTAACCCTAACATTAAACCTAACCCTAACCCTAAACCTAACAATAACCATAATACTAACCCTGACCCTGATTTTAAATCTAACTGTAACACTAATCCTAACCATAACCCTAACCCTAACACAAACCATAATCTGAAACCAAACACTATTCATAACACTAATCCTAACCCTACACCTAATTCTAAAACCAACCCTAACCCTAACCCAAACCCTAACCCAAACACTAACCCTAACTCTAACTCTAACCCTAACCCCTATACTAACACCAACACTAATTCTAAACCTAATTCTAACACTAACCCTAATCCTAACCCTAACCCTAAAACTAACCCTAATCCTAAACTTATCCCTTAATTTAACACTATCCCTAATACTAACTCTAACCCTAACCCTAACACTAACTGTAACCATACACCTAACCCTAACTTTAACATGAACTCTAACCTTACCCTACCACCTACACTAACCCTAACCCAATCCCTAACCCTAACACAAAAC